>NC_071413.1:12965625-13338750 GCF_017976375.1 Cuculus canorus
TGCTTTAATACAAGTAACATCAGGCTTAAGTTACGTTGATTCTTATCCTGGTGCAAACTGAAGAATCACGCTAAGTGGCACAATTAAAACGTCATACTTGGAGCTTTATTACACAGTGGCAGAGCACCTCCTGCCTAAAATTCATCAGCAAGAGAAAAATCCCTTCCCAAAGAATTAAATTCAAACCAACACTGATGACTGTTCATTTTTAGCTAAGTTTGGTGTCTGAAGAATGGAAAACAGCTCAGCCAGCTGTTCAGCTGCATTTATTTTAATCTGTTGCTCTCATTGACTGAAGGAGAATCTGATTATACAATACAAAGATCAAAACCTCAGATCTCTTATTTTTAACAGCAACAAACAAACAATCTCCAACCTGCCTCATGGAACCAGAAAACCAAGATAAAGCAGCACAGCATGGAAACGGCTTTGTTATTGGGAATCCAAAGCTCCATACAAACATAGAACAAACCTGAAAACTCCCAGGCTAAACCGAAGTGTTAATTTACTCCCTCTGAACCAAAACTGAGACAAATAGAAATAGGGAAAAACATTTTTGTTTACTTCATGGATCCTTTGAAACCATAGCAGGAGCAATGAAGGTCAAGTACAGCCCCGTTTTACAGACTGCTGTTCAACGATAGGCTCAACAAAGTGGAAAAATATGCCCTGATTAGAGAGATGGAGAGAACAGGCCTTTAATTTCTATTGGGCAGCATCTTCTCTTCTCCCCATTTGTTTTATGATGCATGCCTTCAATTGCAAAGTACTATAAAAAGCTTCCTGAAATTCTTGGCACTGCCACAGATCTGATTCCACAGTGGCTTCTAGTGATTAACAGAACGCTAGAAAGTGCAAGGCAAACAAAGATCAGGTGAATGGGGAAAAGAAACTAGAGTATCATAAAAGTGCACATAAAGTGCATTCCATTTGCCAACAGAGCCAATGCTTATAAAAGGAGCGTAGGTTTTGAAAGTTAAACCCTCCCATTCTGAACAGAAACCAGATGAATTTGTAACGATTGTATTTTTTGTGTTTATGAATACATTTTTAAAAAAAAACAGAACAGTAACTTAACTGGCAGAAAGAGCAACAAACACCTTAAAATTCACTTGTTTCACTAAGTCTCAGTCTGTATCTGAACTCTTTCACTGACCAACAGTAAACTTGATCATCTGCAAATAAATTATTAAAATGTTAACTATGAGGTTGTACGTTATAAAGTCTGACTATATTATAATTTTTGTTCCTCCAAGCAGCTCCTTAAAATGCATATTTAACTAATTTATCCTATACTTTGTGCCCCTGTGGCCCTGGAAGGTGAAGCAACATTGCTCATAAGAAATACTAACATTGGCTGTTTATCAAGGCATCTGTGAAACAGAAAAGCAATAAAAGTGCTAGTGTGCACTCATTTACTATTGAAATATCACAAAAATTATTCAGTGTCAGAAATCTAATTTTGTATGATATTTCCATATATTTTACCAGTTAATTTTTTCAGTATTAGTGAATTAATATGCTTTGAATACCCCTGTAGCTACAGTGGAAAAATGGACCAACGTACTTATTTAGTGCTGCTACCCAAATCCATTAGACAAATTTTCTTTAGAGCAAAGCATTGATGAATGAAATGTCCCATGCTAATGTAAGAATAATCAATTTAGAATGCTTATGACAATTAACAAAGCTGGAGATAAGCCTTGAAAGCACCATGCTTTGTCAGCCCTGATTTGGATTAAACTTGCACTAATAGGATCATTTTTCTTCCAAAAGGTACTCTTTTTAGGCAGACCTATCACTTAATATGAATTATGCATGTATAAAAGGACTAATGTCATTAATTAGACAAATTAATTTTTATGATGCAGTGAATAGACTAACACCAGATTATATGAGATATCTTTCTCCCAATTCATACGTATTTGGAATAAATGAATAGTTTACATTTGCATGGTTATTACTGAATCCGTCGTTATTAATCAGTGACACTATATTGCACAGTTTAATATAATCTATTTTAACTTTCTCATGGTGACCAGGTATATTGAGTTCACACTTCTATAGGCAAAGTTTTACTCTGACTCTCACGATTTCACTGGGCATAAGGCTATATACACCCCAGGGAAATACAAGTGGAGTGTGTTATGTGTTGTGTATTTCAGTGCATTTTTGATGATAAAAAGGGGGAAATTAAATAAATATAGCCTAACTCTTCTGGCATCAATTTTAGCTGTAGAATTGAAAACATTCAAAAATTTAGAGAGGCTTGTGTTAATGGTGGCCCACACTTTGATCCTGAAACACTGTTTTGTTTTAGCCACTAGTAATTTACCACTCATTGCTTCCTTTTGCCTTTAAGCCTAACGCAGATATGTTTCAAAGTGTGCTGAAAACCTTTACAAGCTAAAAATGTATATTTAAAAATTCAGGTTCTCAGAACCCTCAAACGCATTTGAATTTTTAAAGTTCGAGCATTCATACGGTAGATATAATTCTGCAAATATTAAGTTTAAAATCATTGCCTAATAGTATCTCCTACATGGAAAAGATAATACAACGATTTCCATTCAAATGTGTTAGGAACTATTAAACACTTATTAAAGTTATTTTAAAACTTTGCTTGCTTTGCATTTAATGAAGTGAATGAAGGATGGAAAAACTACACACTTTACGCATATTCAATTCTTAAATATTACTTCTTGCCACATACCTTCTTTTATCGACTATTTATACATCAGCTATAGCCAAATATAGGGAAAGAATTATTTGCCACTACCCTTTTTGGCTTTCAGAGAAATAGGATAGCAAACCCTCAGAGAGGAAAGTATTTAAATGGCCAGCCCACTTCTGATAAAGCGCTAGTCTTGGGGAATATGTCTTCTTCACGAAGTACAGGGAGACAGGAAACCCAGCAGCTGCAGGCCCAACCCCCAAAGACTAATAAACCCCACAACCCTATCAGGGATTGTTTTTCCTAAAGAAAACTAAGAGGTCACAGTCCAAGGAAAGAGCTGCTCTGTGTCACATGACAAACCTCTTGTTATTTCCAGTCTAAATTTATTCCTGGTCAGTTTATGCAATTCATGGCTCCGCACCCACAATGCTGGCTCTGTAGCTCTAGTCAGTCCCTGTTTTGTTAAGCCAAATTCGGTTAGCCTTGTCCCATAAGAAAACTCCCTGCCCTCCAACAAATACCTGCAGCCCTTCCCCAGACTTGGTTTCATCTGAGTCCGTCTTTCTTGGCGCTGGCTGGGCAGATCTGGATGGAAGATATTCTAAGATGCTACCAGTCCCTTAGAAATAACGTGAAAACCTACAGCGCCTGGAAAGGAATAACAATCTTGCCTGTAGACATCTGAGCATCCTCTAGGATATTGCCACTTGTTTTGTAGCATTTCAGCATCTTATAAACGTATCATTTTGGCTTTGCTTTATTCAGAGTTTTGGATTTTTTCGTGGATTTTCTAATTTGAATCAAAAAGTTATGCAGGATCTACATAGGAAAATGCAGACTCAGCTGAAACACTTCTGAATATCAAGTATTCTATTTTTAATTCATTGTGTCACCTTAGCACAGAGAAAGCCAAAACTGATTTTGGAGATCATGCAAAGGCCTTATTAAAACTCTCATTGAGTGATGTGCCCAGAGAAGGATTTAGTAACTTCCCATAAAAAAATGAATAGTATAGTATAAGAATGTTGAAATGATGATAAGAAGGGACATACATCAAAGAGACAGATATTATAACATTTTCACTTGAAAGTGAATAATCAACTGAAAAAAAAACCAGGAAATTTATGTGGAATTTATTATCCAAAATATTTTTACAGAAATTTAACTACAATTTTTTTCAAGGCTAAGAAATATATGGGAAATGAAATTATTTTCATTAATCAACAAAAGATAATAGAATACAATTTTGTTTTTAGCAAATACCCAGGAAGTATACTATAATAACTTTCTTATTGGGTCAAACCTCAAACAAAAGGGTAAGTTCTAATATATAACTAATATATGGTAAGTATGGACAGGTCTGAGCAGATGTTGAAAACAAATAAGGATTCACAGAACACCACAATGTGGTATAAAAATCTGAGTTTATACGGTACAGCTGGCCGTATATAATGCCTTTTTAATTTATAAGACTATAGCATCTGGTCTTCCAATGTCTTGCTACAAATTTTCAGAAAGTCATGAGAATATTTTTTGTGTGGTTTGCTTTTCTTTTAGATGGAAAGGAACTAATAGAGACAGAAAAAAAAATCTATGTTAGAAAGAGAACTGCTAAAAGAATGAATAAAAAGAAATAAGTGCTTCAAGGAATTTTAAGTTAAAACAATAAAACCTCAAAAGTTAGGATTTATCTTCCACCTCGTACTGGCTGCACAAATATCTCTGAAAGATTCTGAAAAGCAAAATTTATTGGATTTGATTTTCTATGACAACATTTGTTAAAAAAAAAAATAATCAGAGTTACATTGGAAAAGCACGATGTAACAAAGGAAAAAAGCAATTCTTACCAGGGAGACAGTGTAATGTGATTTGACCAGATTTCTTAATACTTATCCTCCTTTTTCTATACAAAACCTACAATCACCAGAGACCTGCAACTCTTTCTCCTCCTCTGCCACTTTCTTCAACAGTAACCTACAGGGTGAATATTCAGAAAGGTTATTGTCTTTTAGAAATAACTTGTCTTTCTTCTTCAGAAATTGTTTGTTTCTACTCTTCCAGTGCTAGGAGACTAACAAGATCTAGGTATCACATTTAATGGCCATTTTGCTCAAATATTCATTCATATACTTGAGTTACGTCAGCATATACAGAAAGGAGATGTGAGCAAGCAAGTCAGAAATGGGTTTCTTGAAGAAGCAATAGAAAGTATATATCAATCCACGATAGCAAGAAAAGAGAAGAGAAACCATGTTAATACTTGATTATTCTCAGGAATTTATTGATAACAACCTCGACTGGCTTATCCAGCGCTGGCTGCCCAGTGCTCCAATCGGCAAAGAGATCATCATGGCTCAAGCAAAAATTTTATTCAGGCAATATCTCATCATGTGAAGTTTTATTGCACTGCATTCCCTGTTGTGCAGCAGAACTGCAAGATAACTGTCTTTCTAACCTGTAGAGGTATAAAATGCTTAAACAGATATACAAGATTGTTGTGTTTTTACACTGTGAAAAATCCGATTTGCCCTGACAACGCTGTCTTCTGTGTCCCCTCTAAATAATAATACTTTTGTTTAGCAAATTTTTCATGAACTACTTACTTGTTCAGTAGCTTCAGAAAGGTGTTACTATATTTCTCCAAAACTTGGCCATGCTTTCCTATTAAATCTTTACTGTTTTGTAAGCAGTATATTGTAGCTAGAATTCTGTAAACCAACTAGACCTGAATTGAAATGAGTGTGCTTTCTTAAAAGAAAGAGCTAGAAGGAAAAAATCTGTAAGCTTTCTTTTGCCACGTACTTTTACTTTACGTGCATTTGCCTAGGATCTCTCAAAGTCACCCTATATGCATGTTTCTCTTCATAGGAGAGCTCCATGTCTTCAATAACTTGATATATAAATGCTTCTACCTTCCTAGCACTTTGCCGTTGGCTTTTTGATAGAGCGTGATTCAGTTTCCTACAGCACAGAACTTTGGCCAAGGCTGAACACTTTTATTTTTGTCCTTCATATCATTTCTACTGTGTGTACGCTCCATGTGATAGATGTCTTCCTGGCCACTTTTCTTCCTGAGTGCATTTTAGCTTCCATCTCTGCTCAAAACTAATGGCTGTTATTATTTCAGTCTTTTCTCCTAGATAGTTCTGCTGCCCTTCTCCTTTAGAAGGAGATCTCAAGGATTTAGAAGGAGACCTTAAGGACTGCTTTATCAAGCTTTCAAGAATTGAGTTGCATCCATCTATCAGAACCCATAAGGCAGTCTTTTGGGTTTTTCAAGTCATAGCCAGAAATCTATGGTTAGCTATACAGAATAAATATATTCTTCTTTCATTGCTTGTTTTAAGGGGAAAAAAAAGGAAACAAAACCATCTCTGTGGAGTTTTTGTAAATTTATTTGCATAAAAATCATTGCACTTATCAACTCTCTTCATCATCTATTCTGGCCATTATTCTTCACAAGAGAGTTCGCTGAGTCCCTGGCTCTTTCCACTTATAAGAAAACGAAAAAGTCAAGGAAGGAAAAGGTTCTTGGGAGAGGTTTTGTTATAATTGCTGTGGGTTTTAACTAAGTATCAATTTATATAGAATTCTGCTGCTTTGACACCTGCAACATATGTCATCTAGAAAGCCAGCATTCAGTCCAACTCTATCCAGGCTGTCACACTTTCTTCTTGAGAATCTCGTTAGACTGATTGCTTCTACTGTATTTATTATTTTCTGCTGAAAAAAAAAATAAAAAAAGCCCCACGGAATGACAAATGTTTCTAAAACTAACCCTTGCTTTAAGAAAACACTCACAGGGATGTTGAATCTACACTTATTTTTGTGCCGCTGTCTCTGCAGAAAGATAATGATGGGTATTTCTTCCGAACTCACCTTTGTGAATTCTGCACCTCCCTGTAAATTCTATCATGGCCGTGTTAATCAAAGTAGAAAAAGAAAGTAAAAGAAAGGGGAATTAAGTATGACAAGTGTCATGTAAATATTCCCCATAAACAGTCCAGACAGTAATACAAATATGTAAATCATGTTTGTTTGATTTTTTTTTTTTTTAAAACTCTACAGATACAAAGTCATGTTTCAAATATAAAGACAACTGAAAGAGGCAACTCCAAAGACTGGTGAGGTTCAAGATCTGTTTGTGATGCATCAAGTATTTTTATTTTTTATTCCAGATACTTGCGTAGTTATTTTGTATTTAATGTATGTATATTTAAAGGACTTCTGTGTCTTGCAAGCGGAGGCAATTTTTGAAATAGCATACTCTATTTTAAAATATAGGAACACTGTTCAAACTGGATTCTCTTTCAAAATTTATTGCAAGTTAAAAATGCACCTTTAGTGAAACGGCACACCCAAAATTGCATACTACATACCATGTTCAAGATTATGAACATTATTTAAACTACCTCTACATATGCAGATAAATAAATCATCAGATATTCAAAGAAAGTGTCTAACAACATGGAATAAACTTCTTAGAGTAATTACATGAATAAGAGATTCATCATTACTCTTACTAGAGCCAGATATCAAAATTTTGGCTCATTCATTGGAGAACAGAACTGTCTCCATTAGCAACTTTTTAACATTTACACACCTCAGCTATTCTAGGGGTGAGGTGAACCTGACAGTAATAAGACTAATCACATGAAATTCATCTAATTGAAGCGAAATGAATCTGCTGACATTTTTATTCTAGTATTGCTTTAAGGATAATTGGGTTCTGAGTCACTAAAAGATTTCCTTTTGAGTAAATTTAAGTGCTGCCTCTTACAAGACTTTCAGGAAAATTCCAGCTTTGCATAATGCCAATTGTTTTCTTACAAACTTCCACACAACATTTGCTGATCAGTAATACATCCCTGATAAATAATGAATGAGTCACTGAGTCACATTGGTTCTAGTGTGGAAATAGAAGTTCTAGTTAGAAATAGTAGGTGGTATAAGGCTATTGGTATGCATTTTTCCTGCATTTTTTTTCCTGATACCAAGATTAAAGCTACCACAAATTTGTAATCTTATTTTCTGATATTGCAGATACTTTATATCTTTTTACATTGACTCACACGTTTCAAGTACTTTAATGAATATATAAAACCACATAAATCTTGTGTGGCTTTTACTAATAGCAATATTACTACTGTACAGTTTTTCCAGTATTGAATTGTTATATTATAAAAACACTGGACAATACAATATAATAGAACATGAAGCCTTTCTGCATGGTCTAGTCAAATTATTACTAACTGAATGAAAACTAACCAAACAACGTGTACTGAACATTTTACTCCATTTTATATCTATCACTCAGAAAAAGAGTAAAAATAATTGAAAATATTTTAGTATAATCTGATACAAGTAAAACTTCTAAGGATATCTGTCCTTTGATAGTTTCAAGTGAACTTTGAAAAGCAATCTATAAGCTTCATAAATAGTGTCCACATGGCTTTTAAGTAATTTATATACTCTTTTCAATGGAAATAAGCAAACCACTTAATCACAAAACATGCATTTAATTTGTTTTAAGAGTTAGCCTTTTAATTATACAACATTTGCTAAGGCTTATGAAATAAAATACTAATCCATTTACAATAAAAAGAGCAACTTTTAAAATAAAAACCATATTTGTGGTTGTTTTGACAAAGAATAATGGCCTAATTGTTTACTATAAACATGTAACATACACATGTTGGTGAGAGATATATAATAAAATGAAAATCTCACAAAAAAAGAAGTTATTCTACTTGAAAGAGCTGCCTTTACCACTGCACCATTCATACATTTTGGACAAGGAATATTCAGAGGATTAATATTTAGAATAGCTCATTTCCATATTTAGACACAGTTGTCTATGGAAACCTTCAGTTTTTAAGTAACGTCGTTTACATAGAATCTTGTTCTATGCCATGTTGTCACCTTCCAGAGGAAAACAAAGGCACTCAGCATCACTTAAGCTCCTGTACTTAACAAGGCAAAAATTACTAGGAAGAGTTAATAAAATGCCGAAAAAAAACCCCAACAAACCAACCCCCAACCCCAAACTCACATTACTTAGATTGATTTAAGAACTCACTGCTGAGCTGACAGGTGAATATTTATCATAGATCCGTTAGAGAAGTTCAACCCAAAACTTCACACATAGAAACCTAATAGGATATCAGAGCTGGATGAAAACTTTTAGATGCGATATTTTCCTTTAGAATTCTGTGTTTCAAAGCACAGAACACCTTACCGCTCACTGAATCTGTTGAGAGTTCAGTATCGTATAAAAGTTGATTGACATGTAGAGAAGTGAATTAGGGCTTGTACTTGCACCACGCCAACAAACACAAATTTGGTGGTGAAATGGATGCAAAGGTTTCTGGAAACAGACACTTCTCTTTATTTGTGCCTCCTTCCCTTGAGATTAACAGAATATCAAAAGCATGTAGATATGCATAAGCATAAATCTGGCATATTATTTCAGAAGAACTATAATAAAGGAAAGTAGAAATCAATAATTCTAGGGAAATATATACTAATAACCCAGAACAGACCTTGCTCACATTTCTAAGCCAGAATCAGTTATGATCCTGTATGTTTGGGTCTGTGCACAAAGGACATTGTGCTCAAGAACAGGCTATATTCAACAAGACACAGCTGATCTTGCTGTATCTTACTCATACTGCTTTAATGTGTTGAGTTAGGACGCACTAAATGGCACTCCAGAGTATCCTTTTTTTCCAAAATAGTACTGGAAAGAGGTAATTTGCTGGAAAACACCTTTCAGTAAAGTATTCATCAATGTTATTGCATTGAGTATGAAAACAAAAACAATATGCAGTCGTGATGGAGACTTACGATCGATTGTCAATGCCTTCTATGAACAAACGTCACTGCAGCATGGTGGGATTTATTTACTTTTTTCCCCGGCAGTACGTGTTGCTGAAGGTGTATCTTTATTCATAGTGAGGATGTATTTTTTTTATCTTTCACAACTAAAGTGGGATTTTCACACTTGATCTTTACAGTATTGGGTTTAGCTGAGTTGTTTATTTTAGTAAAAATGTCTTTCTGCTTGCTTTATTCCCTGAACACTGAGAATGGCATTTTACAGTTTCTCTGTGTACCGTCTTAGGAAATTAAGGATTTGTTACACCATGAACCTGAGGCCAGTAAAAAGGAACAAAAAGTTCACTGTTTCTCAATTAAAATGAGTTTGTTTCAAGTCAATATTTCTTCAGTTGTAGCATAACTGTATGCTACCTGCTAGTATTTACATAATATACAGTAATTGCTAAGAGACACGTTGAAAATATACCATTAGTATTATTTACTCCAGGAATTCAAGTGCAGAAACCAAAACATATCATGAACTTTTAATATTTTTCATAAAACAATGACCTCCTTTTTACTTCAGTTTCAAATATGGCAAAGAGAAGGTCATCGAGCTGAAATATTTCTTGTATACAGTAAAAGCCTGATCCAACAGTCTTTGCAAAACTAAAAGTCCCATTGACTTACGTTAAATGTAGCACTTTTCTTACAAGAGAACTGCAAATTTGAGCACTAATTAGGTCCCTGGACAGAGTCTCAGAAGCACTGGTAAGTGAACCTAGGAAGCACCGATAGCATGAAATCCAAACACTATAAATATGGTAGTCACAAAGCTGAATACAGCAAACTTCAGAGCTCCATCCAGTGAATCCATAGTGATATAAATGGCCTTACACATACTCTGTTATAAATAAGGGAATGGTTAAAGAAATTGCAGCTAGGTCTTTATTCTGAATAAACTTAGCCTATTCAATTTCCCTAAAATTTTACATATGGATATATTCTTATCAACTAAATTTTAAAAGTATCTGAAATGGCTACTTTGCAAATTATATTTGACTTACGGGTAACATAGCAGTCTGCCGCTTTCTCCCATAGACAAACAAATATACGTACGTATGCTGTCGGGTTTCTTTTCCCACACAGGTTGGTTATTTTTGGTTGTTTCCTGTCCTTTATTTGGATTTTCTGTTTAACAATACATCAATTATTATAGCTGTATTTTAGCCCCACACATATTAGGTATGACACATCTACAAATATTATTTCTTATATCATTTCTGCTAACTGCCTACCAACTTCTTCATTCACATCTACAACTGAACTACAAAAATGTTATTTCACATAAGCATGCTAAGCAGAATTCTGCACTCTCTTATTTCTTAACCCAAAACATTTTAAAAAAAGCCAGAAATCCGAACTGCTGTAAGGTATCAGCTACTTTTCCTAATGGGAAAATCAAAAAGGACTATCATACCTCAGGGAACCAGAAAAGCACTATCAGACATCAGGTACTCAGAAAGGATTGAGGGATTGATTATTTTACATTCTACGTTTTATGTTGTTTACTTCCTTAGTGGAGTCTCTATCAGTTTTTAGCTATCACAGATGCACAAAAAGTATTTTATCTTATCTATGAATAAATTTGCTTTTTGGAACACTGTTCACATTTAATTTCCTAATCAACATCACATGAAACAGGACTCAACACAAAATGATTGTTTTTAATTTTAGAAAAAAATATTACTTTTCATAATAAGGATAGAAGGTCCACATTTTGAAAAGTTGTTCTAAAACAAGTTTCTAGTAATTACAGTTGTCCCCAGTTCTTCAAAGGCAAAACCTAAGGGCATGAAAACTAAACGCAAGGAAAAAATATTTACAGATGATTCTCATTTTTATTACTTATGCTCTTCCTTAGTCTCTGTACCAGCCTGAGAGAAAAGATAACTAGAGGGTTCAAGAATGGCTACAGAGGCTTTTGCAGAAAAGCCCTGACTGGGAAGTCGGTAGGTGAAAATGTGTGAGCAGGCTGGTGATGGTACCAATGGAGCCCAGTCCTACCACCCTGCCAGAGGCTGTAGCAGACAGTCGGTCAGTGTAGGTGTGGGTGGCTCTAACGAGCCCAGTGAGCCTTTGTAAGGGATGAGAAGAAGAGAATCTGCTTGTAAGGGTGTTGGTTGACAGTGACTGAACATGAGCCAGCAGTGTGCCCAGGTGGCCAAGAAGGCCAATGGCATCTTGGCTTGTATCAGAAACGGCGTGACCAGCAGGACCAGGGAGGTGAAGGAGGTCAAGGATTACAGGCTTGATGCCAGCAGTGAACTTTGGAGCACTTGGCTTTAGCCAACTCCCTGTCACTGGGGCTTAGGTGGTCGAGTCGCCTTCCCTGGAGGTGTTTAAGGGACGGGTGGACAAGGTGCTGAGGGACATGGTTTAGGGAGTGTTAGGAATGGTTGGACTCGATGACCCAGTGGGTCCTTGCCAACCTAGTCGTTTTATGATTCCAAGCAGGGGCAGTAAGCCCAGCACCTCTAAGGTCACTACACTGGGTTTGTGCAGAGTAAACAGGTCTGGTAAGATAACGCTGTTGACAAGTTTCTGAACTCTGGCCTCTGTAGGTCATACGGGGATGAACAGGAACAGCAGAGGCTAGTGGTTTCCACACCACTTTGCTTTGCCAGGGTAGACCTTGCTCAGGCAAGGGAAATTTCTCAGGATGTTTGAATCAGACGTTTGTATTTTCTTGTATGTGTTCTGATGCAGTTGAGTGCACACAGTGCTTATTAAAAATATTTAGAATATGATTAACACCTTTTTGCCTTTGATAACTGTGTATTATTTCAACATATTGGAATGCTAATGATATGTTAATAAAATCCTGCTCTGCTTTCTTGTCAGCATTTAATGAACTTTCCCCATGATGTGAATTTGTCTGAGAAAAGATGCAAACTCCGCATTGAACGGCGGCTTCATCCATTACAAATACTTAGCATACAGTGCGGATATCATACGAAACGTAACAGCGTTATTCACCAAGGTTTTGGTAAATGAAGTTGCCGCTTTTACTTATAGTTAACTGTTGTATTTATGGAAATTGTACCGAAATGTTTTTACATACTGCTTTTAAACAGTACCAAAAAAATAAAGAATAATCAAATGACTGTTTTTGAATGCTGGGCTGGTGACCCTTCTAGATGTACTAATCTAAATTATGGTAGTAAGACAACACAATATTCAGGACAGGGTATTTTTTGCTTTTCTTTCTCACTCTGCATAATTATCTTATAAACTTACACATCTTGCTTTGAAGGAAAATACACTGTATCTTTTCTGCCATTTGAATAACAAACTGAAGATGGCATGAAAGCAGTCCAATCAATACCCTCGTACAAAGGCGTTATTATATTTTAGTGGTAGAAATACATGAAAGCATATGGAGAAATTATTATTTTTCTTTTGCACAGACAGATGAATTCTGTCATCCAGTTTTAGTGTACAAATGGAATACCACCCATATTCAGTCTTTCTGTAAAACACCAGCTTCCAGGTGATACAGTTGCTGGTCTTATTATTATTGTCAATAGTTCCATTTGGCAGTAGACAGCTAATTCTTTTCATGTGCTAATGATTAATCAGACAGGTCTATTTACTAATGTATCAGAATGCATTGAAAATACAGGTAATGAGGGGCAAAATATCAATTTCTTTATAAATGAACTGCACTTACAGTGGATACATATTGACTCAAGTCAAAGAATAAAGTAGAAAATGTAATATACTTGTAAATCGTTATAATGAATTAAAAGAGAATTTTAAAATATCTTGAAACATGATTCTTTTGACTCCTCCACAAGCCAAAAGGGATGTCATAGTTAGGATTTTCCAATATAGACACCACAAAACGACCCCCGCAGCCACAGCATCTGTAGCTGTACTTTGCAAATGTTCTAATGCAACAGTACAAAAATTATGTTCGTATTTCAGAACTCTAGCCCCAGAACCAGGTTTGTGCACGAAGATAAATGTGTATATTGTCAATATTAAAGATATGAAAATGAGATACATGCATCAGCAGAATCCCCTGACCAGTAGCAAATTAACAGTGCTTTGGGAAACAACTTCACGGTGATGAAACCTGGTTCACCTAAATTTTTTAGCAGTTGTAGGGAATACATAATAGACACCTAGGTGTGGCATTTATAAGATAATTGCCAATTTGGAGCAGCTAATCAGAAGTTTTGTGGTTTTGACAGATTGTTTCTGGACAGGTTTCATGTGGAGTACACTGATATCCCCTTGTCTGTGTTCTAGCGGAATTACACCGGTATTAGAAACTGCTATTCATCTACTATCTGCCAACGTAAGAAAACTAATCTTCTTTACTGTGATTATTCTGTAGTCATTATTTACATCAACTAATCATATTTCCCAGAGGACACCTTAAACAGGTATTTTTGAAGCCTGGCACAGTTAGTACTCAACAATACCCATTCTTAGCTCTACACAAAATATTTCTGCTTAATTTACTGCATCTATTACTATTTTCCTTTTTCTCGTAAATGTTGCATCTCTCCACACTGATATTACTCAGTGAAGAGACAGGCTCTAGAATGAAGCAGAATCTAAATGTCCAAATACAGTTGCCGGGCAATCTCTTCCTATATCTTAGAGGTAAATATTAGAAACCCAGAGGCTGAGATTCAGGAAGATTTTCACTATTGCGTATTTGAATACCGCAACTGGCTTAACAATTCCAACAATGTAGCTGCAGTATTATGGCATTTGAATACCACTACATCTACTTTTTACATGCACAGAAAAATTAGTTTGTATAACCAGTTGCACAGTTTGGTCATATAGACACATGAATGTATTTGCTCAGGCTATGTCTGCACTTGGACCTTCTATTTAAGAATTTAGACCTTTACATTAAATATTATAAGACTATCTGAAAAGCCAATATTCAAAAGTTCCTTTACAATCCTCCTTTAGCTATACATAAACTACTTGTTTTAATCTGTTGATGTTTTATCCACTGAATGCAACAACTCAAACTATAGAGGAAATTCATTTTTTTTAAAAGACGGAAAAAAACCTCAAAACATCAAACGGGTTCTGTCACCACTCGAAAGTGGAATGAATCTAGACATTACAAACTATCACTGAATCCTCACATGAAAGCCTTTAGAATTGTCAATGAAATAACAAATTAAGAAAATTTCATTTGAGTTTCCACGCAAACAGATACACAGGGAGATGGGTTTAAATGTATGGCTGAGTTACAGTGCCCTGTTATGCTGTGACTGACAGTGTGAGAGTTTTTCCTGTTGGGAGCAAAGTAAAACATGCTCCTGAAGTGTGTTCCCCTGAGGTATTCTGGAATAACTCCACGCCATGGCTACTGCATTAGGTTAAACAGTCCAATTTAAACTCATAACAGCAGTTCCTTTTTAGTTCTGTTTTTATTGCGGAGCAGTTATAAAGATCTTTAATGCTTAGATGCACTTAAAATGCTATGAAAAATACACTGTGAGAGATCAGCATGGCAAACGGAACGTGAGTGGTCCAAGTATGTATGAAAATACAGAGACAAAGATAACAAAATCACCAGTATATTACAAATCCCCCATAACCTTTATTTTCAGATAGTTTCACTGTATTTAAAACTGCCTTGAAATTTTATCTAAATGTACGTGGACCAAAAGCACAACTAAAACCAGAACCCAAGACTACTTGAAAGGATGTTTGACATGATAGCGTGGTGATTAGAGACAAAAGAATTAATGCCAGCTTTGTTCGTGTGGAAAAGATAAACATGAAAGCTGCTCAACTTTATTCTCAATAAATAATTTGCTGGATATTCTCTAGAGAGGTCTACGGAGATTAAGCCGACCTTTGTTAAAAATGTAACAATTTTCATAGTACTGCTTTAATCATGGGCAAATTTTCAGAATTTGACAACCTTTTCTATTCCCCTGATAAAAGCTCTTCTCAAGAATGTCTAATGCTGCTTCTTAGTTGGTGTTCAATAGAAACCAGTCTATAACACGATGCACTCCCTTTATGTGATGTTTAGATATGAGATTGATCTCAGAGGACACCCTGGAGTTCTGAAAGTAGGATTATTGGATTTTGTGGCTTTCTCAGATGTCAGAGATCTTTAAACAGTGTCTTGCAAAGTTGCTACATCCCAACTGTCTGTGAACAGCTTATGAACTCATCAGAGAAGATAGTCTCCAAGTTAATTAGACTTTAAGGGGGCGATGCAGCTTCCCATCCCATCAAATTAAATATGAGAACTTTCACATGCTAAAAAATAACTTACTTAATCAGTAGACTTTTAAAAAGATAGGCTATTAAGATAAGAGAGAATTCAGAGTTTAGAACAGGTGAAATACAAAAGGCACAATTAATGCAGTTAAGTTCTGATATAGGAAATGTACCTTTCAGTTCTACTCCTACCCTGAAAATCCTGCGGATACTCGTTTGACTAAAATAAAATTATTTATTATTATATTTAAATGACTGTACACAGACTTTTCCAGGTATGCAAGTCTGGATGGACAGGAACTGTCAATATCTAACACATCTTCCATTTGCATATACATAAAAAGCTGTTGGGAACGTATCCATTTCTTTGAATCAATTTCTGTTTTTGTTAAAAAGTTTAAATGAAAGCAAATCCTTTGTTCCTTCATTTAAGATCGGTTGACAAAGTCTTTTCCATTTCATGGAGGATGCAAGAATTTGACATTTTGTTACATTCCAATTTAAACCAAAACCATTTCAAGTTGCCTGGGAAAGGAATTTACAGCTCACTGCCATGTTTATGATGAGTTAGGGACCCAAAAAGCACTCAATGAACATAATAGAAAGGTCAGTACTCTAAAAGCACCAACTCTGAATGGCACAGTCCATTTGCCACACCCAAGGACTGAAATATCCCATTCAGAGATGCCAAGGTGACGGATGTCTGTGGAGATCCTAACTCTGGTAACAAGGCAGGTCCCCACTTTGAATTATTTAATTGTAATAAACCACACAATATTTTTATATTGACATTCATCATTTTGGACTCTTCAGTTCCATCTTTATGGACATAAACCACTGCTCTGCCTGACTGTCCAGCTTCAGCACTGGTTTGCAAGAGACCAGTTCTGGCAAAAAGCAAGAACCTGATTTCTGAGGTCAAGGATTACAGGCTTGATGCCAGCAGTGAACTTTGGAGCACTTGGCTTTAGCCAACTCCCTGTCACTGGGGCTTAGCAGTGTGAAAAGGCCTGGTTTGCCTTAAAAGTCTTGGTTTTCACTGAGCATATTAAAGAAGTTTTCAACCTTCCTGTTACTTCTACTTCGAGCATACACAGAGATATCTTATAATATTCACAGCATTTGAACCTCCATTCTCGGCTTAGGGAGTGACAGAATTTTCCTTCCATAATTCACAAAACACCTTACAATTTATTACTGAGAAAAAACACCTCTTTTAAGATTATCTGATTAATAACCTGAACAAAGCATATAATCAAAAGCTCTTTACAAAGATGGCAAATTCATTCTTTTGCCTTCAGTGAGTTTTTAGCTGTTATAGATTCATAACCTGCATTGTTCTTTATAACATTAGTGTAAAGAATATGCACTTTCATTTATTGCCCCTCCCAGTCCAAATTTCTGAGGGATAATCTTTCAAAACACAGACGCTGCTGCTGAAAACAATGATATATAATATATATATATATCTGACAGTTCTTTTACCATAGTGATGTAAATCCTTGTTCAAAGATATTATAATAATTTCATAGAAATAATTACCCACTGAGCTAGTAACTCTAGTTTTATGGACCACATATGTAAACTAGAAAAGGAATGGTTTTCACCTAGTTATCTGCTGCATATAGACATGCAATTTGAAAGCCTACTTCATAGAACTGTTAGGAAAAAAAAAACCAAGAAGATGTTATTTCAAAGTGATTACTAAGAAAGTAAAAATTTTCTTAGTGATTTCACAAATATTCTTACTGATAGCTTATTGTGAACTATATCCAGAATGTGAAATATGTTTAATTTACTTTAGACTATTTGGCTACCCTTTTCTATTTTATAGGTTTCTTAGCCTTACCACTGTTCCACTGGAAAAATCCAAAATTTTTAAGTCAGTTTGGTACAAAAGTGCTGCAAGACAGTACATGGCACCTACAGAGCTGTTCTGATTTTCCCCCTTCCCCCTCAAAAGGGAAGAAAATAAATACTGAGCTTTCATAGCAACAAAACAACAGAAAAAATATTGTTCAATACAAACAGTGTAAGTCTGGAAGCTGAGACAATTTCAATTAATTTTAGGACTCTTTCATTTAAAATCAAAACTTTTCCATTACGATCATTTAATGTGGTTTAAACAAGTCTTGTAAGTTGATGTTTTCAAAACACATGTTATCTTTGACAACCTCGTGTCCAAGTCTCTTGGTCACTTGTGAATAACACGATTGAGTCTTCTACACGAAGACTTCTACATGTTCTGCCTGAACAAGTGGCCAGATGCAGACAAGCACACAGAAACTGTCAGCTTAGCCTAAAGTTAGCAAAAATGGCAGAATAAACTCCTGGAGACTGGAAGAGTCCCATTTCACAAGAATTTTAAAGCTCTTACAACAACTATGCTAACGGACCCAGATTTTGCTGCTTTAGTGTGGGCTTTGTGACCAACAGCAGAGGAAAGGTCTGGCCTCTCCAAAGAGCATATTCAGTAACAGTGAGCTGATAAAGAGAGAATTTCCTACATGTCCATGCCAAGGACAACAACCTCGCAGAGCAGGCAGGCTCAAGACAGATACCAATGTATCCTGTTACAAACATATCGATGAATTCCACTTCAGTGAGAAAAAAAGGCAACTTTGCCTGTACCTTGGGATCCTGAGTAGGGCTCTGTCTTTCGTTACCCAAGGACAACTCTCATATCTCTCACATGATAAACCACTTTCCAATAGAGAGTAATATTATCTTTTTAACACATGTGGAGAGGAACAGGTGTGAAGCCAGCAAGAACTATGTTTTCCTCCCTGGAAAGGTGGGCTTATCAACAAAACCCTCAAAAGGCAAATTCAGGGAGAAATAGCCATAATATAATGAGGCAAGTATAAAAACATACAACTACAAGAAACAATGAAGAAAGGAAAAGACCATCCCTGAAGGACTCAGAGAACAGAACCAGGGAGCAAAATAATTTGCTTTCTAGACTAAAGGTAACAAAGCCCCTTCCTTCAGTGGGGGTGGAAAGGCCTCCTGAGAGTCCTATAGAGTAAGATACAGGAATACACTCTCCTCAAAGAGTACTACTGCTAATGGCAAATGCTGCCAAGAAACAAAGGCAAACCAAGTAAAATATATAAACTTAAGAATATGAGAATATGGCCCATATAGAGCAGGTTATCACATCTTTCCTTTCTAGAACTCCCAAAGTCTCTGACAGTCCTCTGCTGGAATCTCAGGAAGACAAAGCATCTTAAATTGCATGTTATAAAAGGTATTCATAATGCAGATATATCCCCTTTTTTCTAGCTCCTGTTTGCTGCATGCTGTTTGCTACTTGGTGTTGAGTTCTTTTTTTTTTCTTTTCCTGATAACTTCTGTCTTGTGCAGTATTCTAACAGCCTACACTGATCAGACAGCATTGGCAAGGAGCTTTTAAGATATATGTAATCAATTTTATTATTTTGTAGCACTTGCCAAAGGCTTTGTTTAATGAGAGAGCTAATGATATTGAAAATGCAAGGAGTAGTGTTAGAAGCTATGAGAAAGGCACAATGTTCAAAGTTTGCAGTGTGTTTGCCTTGGAGCATCCCTTGGTTAACTGGCTAGTGCAATTGATGAATGCGCCAGGCTTCCATTTGCTGTCAGGGCAAAAGGGAAGTTGTTAAGTAGTGTTCATATGTCAGCTTCGACGGCCAGAATACCATACCATAAAACCAAAATGCAATTCAGCACGACTGGCAACCATCCATCAAACAGGTTGAAAATTGAATGAACTTACAACAAAATTATCCCCGGTCGAAAGGGAGTAGCATTCCTATGGGTTGCGGTAAGACACATCAACAGAGCGTTTGCTCAGAGCACACAGCAACTGTGGCCCTCAATTCCAGATTCTACCACTCCCAGAGCTTACATAAACACTTAACATTTCATAAAAGTTACAGTTTTACACGTGATTTCTAAGCTACAAAATATGTACAGAGTGCACTGCCTCCCCTGCTCTAACATGCTTTACAAACACTGGCTAGAGCAGCTGACCCACGTGTACTCACAACTTAGTTTCTCACAAATTTAAAATCTGCTCTACCTGATGCTTTGTGCTTCATGCAGGATTCGACCACAGAACAAGAAACTGGAATATTTTGTGCCTGGTGCTGTACTGTTACACCTAATTTCTTTCCTGTTTCATACTAAGCAAAGATGTCTCTTAGAAGCTTTAGGAAAAAAAAGCATCAAAGAAAGTGAGGAAAACGTCAAGAACTTGTAAATAAACAGCTGGCTTGCAACATATGTATTTTCTTCTATATTTTTCAGGTGCCACAATCTACAATCCATATCTGCCAGCCTTGTAGCATGCAGCATAATTTAACTGTAATTGATAATGTAAGGGCAGATGGAGAGAAGTGTCAGCTCCTGCTCACATCCTCTGGGGATGCTACAGAAATCAAAGCAGATGGTCCAATTGCTTCTTATTTATGTGTTGCTGCTAGCTCCTCTGCTAGCAGGATAATGGATCATTATTGCCTGCTGTGCACAAACACCAATATGCTTTTAAATCTGGTTCTCAAACCTTATGAAAAAGCACTATATTTCATATTAATTTGTGAAGCTGCACTTAACAGGGTCTACTGATTTTAATTTATAACTTTCAAAAGGAAAAGGTTCAGCCGTGGATTATTTTTTCATGAAATAAGTGATCAACTGAGATTTCTAGCAAAAGCATAGACTAGTTAACTGATCATACATGCTTAGATAATACAGAGCAGTTAATTATGATTTGAATGATGCAGTATAATGTGGTTTTATTTATTGAGCAGTCTGTGGCAACGAAGGCAAATCTCCTTAAAATGATAACTTCAAATTTATATCAGATAAGATGTAGTGATGTCACTTGAATCCTTTGTTTACCTAAAGACGGTCATGAATTCTCTCAGAGATAACAGTTAGGAAACCTGCTTCTCCTAGGAGCTCAGATAGGCTACAGGACTTCCTGCACATCCAATACATTATACAGATCTCCAGTGATTAAAACTCCCATGGCTTTAGCCTTGGCAGCACACTCCATGGAAATTGGTTGGTGTACCTTCTGGAACTCATTGTAGTAAGGTTCAATGTCTTTAAATCCTAATGTTTCACAGCGTGACCAATGTTTATTTGCTTTGGCTACTACAGCAAATGACAAAGTTAAGTCCCTGTTTTGTAAAATGAGATAAGATAGCCAGCTGGGGCACTCTGCTGACTCTGCCAACTGCCTCATGAGAACTACCTCCAAAGATACTGATGCTGTACTTTCTCTTTTAGCTGAGACAATACATCACCAGAAAGATTTTCCAAGTACTTATCCCCAAACTTCAGCTGGCAACACGTACTTTTGTTAGTTTTGAGAAGTCTGATGTTAAAAGCAAACTATAAATTGAGTTTACTACCACAAAATAAGTAGACGTTGACACCTTCAACCCATAGAAGCGTATGTAATACAGGTGATATTTTCATAAATTCTGAAAAGCTGTCAGTCCTTTGAAAGGATAAGGAGTCAGTCACTGCAGCCAGTGAGTAAATCACTGAGTGAATCCAGTAAGGCTCTATCCAAGTATGGGGCCTGAGAAGGAACAAATTAAATTTAGGTTAATCCACCACTTATCCTGCCCTCAAGGTGAATCAGTGAATGATTAACAGAAGAAAATGTTCAGTGTTTTATGCAGTGTTCAATTAATCCATTCATCTGCTAAGGTGATTAGATACTCGGAAGGCTGGGGTTGATATTGAACCTGTGTTTTATTTACTTCCCTACTAGTTTAACCAGATGTCAGAGTGCTTTGACTTTAAGTATGAAGTTTTGAACAAATAGTATTGATTTTGATAATTTTTAATATGTCTAGAACATCAACACATCAGGCAGTATTATTATCCAATGTCAGGGGAGGAAATTGCTGCTATATCACAAGCATGCTGGTACCCAGGAATATTTAAGTCATTCATCAAGCAAAAAGACTGATGAAAGTTTTGGATAAATTTAACAATCGCCTTTGTGACCAAGACAAATTCAAGGTACTCATTAGCCAAACTGAATTAAGTCTTGAATGCTAAAAAGCAACTTCAAGTCAATGGTGTATCGCAAATATTGTGGATTGGTTCAGAGATCTTCTGAAACCACCAGAAACTATTTTAGAGTCATTTACATATATAATATATATTTATTGTAAAGGGTCTCAAAGCAATTTAAGTCTGTCCCCTTGAAGACAAAAAGAATTTTTAGAGAGTACCATGTCTGAGCTTTGTAATATTATTAAGAAATCGCTGCAACTGTAGATTTGAATTATATTTGCCTCTTTTCCGCCTACTGTAAGAGAAATAAAGTAAAATGATCTTGCTGATGTGGTACAGATTAGAGTCGAGGATCCTAGGTGTACAATAATGGATATGTTCCAATTGTATTTTTAATTAATATCTTCCTGCAGCTGCTTTGAGAAAATTACTCACAAGTTAAAATTGTAGTTTGAAATAGTTCACTCTATCTTCTGTACTTCATTTTTTTTTCTTAATAGATGCTACCCCTGTATCTCAGTAAAAGTTTGACAGACCTCGTGTGTTCCAATCCACTGCTGCAAAATACTACTTTTTCTGGTCAGCTTGCAAGGCACGTCCTTTTGCAAATTATTATTGTTCTGCTCATTTATTTGCTATCTAAACAATCAACACACTCTCAAGCTTTGCAGGGAGGTTCTGCGAGTATTAGCACTTAGTTTTCATCTATAGTCTTATGTATAGATTATGTAAAACCAGACTACCACCTTTCAGCAGGTCTACAGACTGCAGTGACCATTTTGATAGTACAACCCTTTTATAAACAACACTGTGTACCTTGATCAAATGTTTTCATCTGTGCATTTCAGATCTAACCTGAACTCTGGGGGGGGGAATGTGATGGGGGTTTTTTGTTTGTGTTTTTTTGTTGTTTTTTTTTGACAATTCTAATTTACTCACATTAGTAGTATATTGCCATCAGTGCAACAGATTAGATCTCAAACATACTGGTACATCTTCTGACTGGTGGTCAGATGGTAGAACTTGACTACAAGAGAAGTCTCCTTCACCCGCAGAAGCATAACGTGCATTGCTCCTGAACTATTTTATTTCTGCAGCTGAAAACTAAGCTTAGGCTATAGCAATTGCTATTTCTAGATGCTCTTTTGGCAAAGTAAGGCTTGCTGTAACAAGCCCTTGGAGCTGCTGCAGAGGGTAGGGCAGTATGTTAATACATACATACCTATGGGCAGTACATTAGCACAAGGACCGGCAATCAGCTAAGCCTCCAAAGCAGCACTTAAGTGGGAATTAAAGGGCGACGAAGTAGTGTTGAACCCTGGCACACAGTGCAGACGTTCCTTGTGCTGCTGTAGGAGTACAATACACTTAAATTAGCTGAACAAAGATACTGCTCCTAACTCACAGTTTCTATATAGCAGCCAGTGCAATTGCACAGTAGAACAATAATTACTAATGCATATGTGGACCCTTACATATTTATTTAGCTTATTTCCAGCTCTTAGCTTTTTTTGACATATCTTTAAGAAACCTCAGCTAGAAGATAGCCTTTAAAACCTCTATTATCTTTAACTTTATTATACTGTAAATTATTAAAGTCATTTTTTAAAGATTTTATCCTTGACTTTCACCAAAATAAGAGATGCAGTTTGGCTTTCCTTATACCAGCTTGAATAAGAAACACTTCACAGTCTGCAGAGGAATCATTCCTAAATTAATCAGAGTTGCAGAGCAGAGTTAGTCACAAAGAGATTGAATCCTAAGCAAGAAGTACTAAAACTCTATTTTCTTTTTTTTTTTTCCCTTTCTCCCTTCTAAGCCTCATTAACTGCCAGGACATTACAATTCCTGAGTTGTAACAGTACTCCACTGGGAATATGAAATTAAAATCAATGCACTACACATGAGGAACAATATAAGTTTTCCAAGTGCAGTAAACTGCAATCAGAATTATGTGACAGAGTTTGAATGTAGTTAGCTCTTGCCTGTAAATGCAGAGAAATACTCAGACATCAAAAAGTAACAGTTTTATTTGGTAATCAGATTTTTAGCTTTTTATATGATCTTGGTATTGCCAGATAGTTCTTGGAATTTGTTATGCTGTCAGAGAAAAATGTTACAATTCTAACAAGATTTTCATATTTCAATACCATTTGAACTATATGGATGATAAAAACACATTATCACTGTGAGAGTGGAGTGTATTCTGAGGGTGCAGCGCCACTGTGATTGAGAATACAGTAGGACTCGATAACAGAAAATAGCTTTTTCTTAATTATGAAAAGAAAATCTTAAATTATAGTTAGTGAAGCTGTAGGAAGACCTGCAACATTGCTCACGTTAGATAGGATTACCAAATAGCCAAGAAGGAATTGTCATGGGAGGCCAAATTAACAAGAACCCAAATGCTTCCTCAGGTCCTCAGAACAAAGAGGAGCCTCCTGTGGTGGGGGATAGCTCTGCTCTTCTGCAGAGGGACAGTGGCAATACATGTGGGCAGAGCTCAGTCTGCTCAGAGGAGAAGCTTTTGTCCCTGGGTGTCAGAGGTGAGAGAGGAAGGCTGCTTGGTGGCCTTAAACGGTGATCAAAATTGATCCTACAGCAGAACTTGGGCATGTGAACTTTGGGTAAGACCTTTCTGTGCGGCAGATGAAACCTGTGGAGTGTCTTATGTGATCTTTTCATGAATTAAGAGAGTCTGACAGTCTCCAGCTGCACGATATAGCATGAACTTTCATAATAGGAGAAAATTATAATTATGCACATATAAGTAACTCTTCAAAATTAATAGAACTAACAGTCTGTGTATAGTCACTCATATGATTAAATTTTCAAGACATTCAGAACCATCAATTTCATGGTGCCTAAATATAAAAAAGCATTAGGTTCTCTAAAACTGTAATTTTGAATACTTTAGAAATCAACAAAATGTTCCTTTTATAACAAAGAAACATTTGTTTAATATGTTGAAGCAAATGGATTTTCTCTGTCAGTGATTAGACTCTTTCTTCAGTTCTTTCTGGTTAACAGAAATTTTGATTGTCAATCAAATCTTAAATCCCAGTACTTACTATCCAGTCACCTAGAATTTCTTCCCCTAGTCACGTTCCTGCCATAAAATAAATTAATGACACACTCAATCATTCATTTAGAACATGAAGGAATGCTCCTTGATAATAGTTTTCATATTAACCAGCTAAATTTGAAATATATTTTAACATCTATCTAATTAGAACAGTCACATACACTTACACAGTAGGTGCTAAAATAATTTTTCATAATCTCAACTGAGATTCTCAGTAACCTGGAACACATGCCAATAACTTGAGTAGTTACACACGGTATTGCAGCCAGATTCCTGGTCAGAAAAAGAGCAAGACAAAACCTTTGAAGCCGTACCTAATTTTAAAAAGGAATCTCCTTTTTTCCTCAGATATCTGTTAATATCCAGAGCTGCCTCTTACACACCTGTTGCACTCCTGATGTCTCACAGACAAGAAGAAAAGTTTCTGTGTGGTATCCTAAAGGCAAATTCTTTGATGGGGGGAAAATGGTTTTGATTTTTATTTACTAGTCTATAAAATCTGCCTAGCGTAACATAGCATAGTATGGCCACCAAATGACCCAAAATGCTTTGAAAGGCATTTCTGCTCAACAACTGCAAGAATTCAACAGATTTAATTCAATACTTCTCTGAGGCACAACATCAGACTATTAGTAGGAAAGAAAACTGCCATCTGAGCACCTCTGGGCCTGATCCTGATCAAGTGGACATGCAACATCTTCAGATGAAACCGTCTGTTTCTCTATAAGGGGTATTTTTTTCTTTTTTTTTTCTAGAGGTTCTTCTTTGTTCTAAATTTATTTTCTATTTCCCAATAATGCTGTGATATCTATTTATATTGCTAGAAAATATTTTGATGGCCTCCTATGACTTGACTTCATAATGAGTTTCAACATGAGGAAATAAACTCCAACTTGTTCAACACATTTTTAAAATCTTTTGTGAATGAAGAAGGGAGGCAATATCCCCATAGTTACACTGCAATATATGTTAGCATTAACAAAATCTTGGCTTGGTTTTACATAGTCTACACAAAGCCACTCAGAGGCAAGAGTTGCACCATGGGAATAGTTTTTACATCAGTTTAATTTTCTTTCTATGTGGAATGGTTTGTGTTGTTCATTTGCATAAGGATTTATGCTAAGCACACAAATAACTTCAACGAGTTAAAAAAAAAGGTTCTGAAATAACCACAGTTCTGCTGGTTTGGCAGCTAACGCTGCTGGTTCAAGGTATTTTTTTGTTTTGTTTTTCCTTCATTTACACAGCTAGTGTTAAAGCTGTTAAACTTTAGGTCACCTAAATATCACTATCAATTCATATACATTCTGGGAATTTTTGTCCTCTGATGCAAAGTGCTGCATCAGCACCTACCAAACAGCTAACACCTACCAAAATAATATCTGACAAAGATTTTCTCCTTATTAAAAGGAGGCAAATAGAACAATCTATTAAACATTACTGCACCATGGTTATTCACAAACACATTCTTCGCACTCTTCGATTTCTTTGTTAGTTACTGTACACAATGTTTTGAGACGCTGGAGTTCGGCTAGTGCTAGAATTAACGCTGTGGTTGTGACTAACCATTGCGTTCTCGAAAATGAGGTAGTTTGTGGCAGGCTGTAATTCTGGCTGCAATGAGTAGAGATTTTCTCATGACTTTTAAACAGGTAACTGTGACATCAATCTTTGAATATAGGAGAGCTAGAGAGAAAATAACGAAAGTGGTTCACAGTCAATCACACCTATTCCAATGAGAGCTCTTTTTGAAGGCATGAAGCTCTTATCTAACAGAAAAAGATTCTTAAAATAGGAACCCCATTTCATACAACAAAGGTTCCCTATCATCTACATGCTGGGGCTGCAGCTGTATTTTGCTGATGACAATGCAATGGTGAAACACGCCGCACTGCTGAAACGAGCCTCAATGCAACCACTTGAATCTCTGGATACACAACTTGCACTAACACAGCTAATCAGGTATTCTAAAATGGCTTGAAATGTGATATGCTACCCATGCATGCAGTACAGTAAAACCCAAGAGAAGTCAAATAGGGTATGTTAAAATTTTAGTCAGGTGAAATAAATTATTTCCTTAATTCCACCTTGCCTTTCTTCTCCTCTCAACACCCATTTTGAGATAATTTCCAGCATCCTCATGAACTGCAAGAGTTATGGATGAATGTCTTGTATCACATGAAAGGCAGAACTGAATTTAACCTCTGAATCACACCACCGTATCTATGGATTCTTTTCTTTCTGTAATAATACAAGTTTGTTCTCCTTTTAAAAGGGATTTTTCTACCATTTGAAGGTCACAAGTATATGAGAAAAGTGCACCAGACCAGGTAAGCAGAAGGAGAACCTGAGCCAATGTATATAAATTATAACATGTATGCCATGTTTTAGCAAAACAGTTATCTTCTTACTCTGAAAAGAGTTTCTTCCTCTTCCAATTACAGAGGAACAATCAGTTTCTTAATAGGTAAAACCACTTTGAAGTTAAAACTTAAGATAAACCATAGAGCAGATTTAGTGCAGTGAGTTTGATTGAATACACGCTTTAGTCTCTCAGAGAAAGAAAACCAGAAAATTATAACATGAAAGGAGACCATAGTCTGTGCCTAGTCCATGCCTGGAACATTTTAGAGCTAGCAGACTTGCTTTATTCTTCCACATATTTGTGTAACTTTCCCGAAATGACTGTTATTAGGTTTGCTGCTTTTGGATGTGTCCTATCATGACATGTTAATCTCTGACTCTAGGACTACAATCTTATTCGGAATAAAAATACAGTGAGGTTTTTATGATATATAAGATGCAGTAGTCCCCTTGAGTTTAAGTTCTACAATATTTTTGTATCTTAGATTGATCACAACAAAGCATCAAGCCGCACAGAGGACATTTAGAAGAGCAGTTCCATAAAGGCTAATAATTTGCCTCCATGTCTTCAAGAATAAGATGTTAAATCTATATTGACACATTAAATAAACAGTTTGAGTTTACAAAATCTTCCTCATCTTCATTGATTTAAGATGGCAAACTCTATAATTGGGACAAGAGTCAGACCCAAGGTTTAGGAGTAGCGTTTAAGTAGCGTGTTTCATAAGGTGCAGGGAGAGGTGGCCAAGACCAGTATCTGTGTCTGGTTTTGTAAGATATAAAGGAGCACATGGAATTAGGAACCAAACAGATCACTGTGGCTTTGCCTGAAACTCTGCCTTAGAGAGATATAAAAAGTGATGCTGAGACCATGCAGTCTGAGGTTCCTGGAGATGTATTTTTCTCGAGAGAGCTGCAGTGGCTTAATATCCTCAGAAAATTGTGCAGAAAGATGAGAGCAAAGAAGAATGTTGAGTTGCTACCCTCTAAACATTGTCATGAAGAACTCTGATCTGTTTTAGGTGAAATCGAATTCTTGAAAGGAAATCTGTAAGATGAGCTTTGATCACAAATAGTCCCTTTCTTACCCCAGTATTTGATGAGGACAGCCAGTACGCACTGACTCCGCCAATGCAGATCTGATGATAGTCATAGTCTATATAACCATAGATAAAAAGGATGCTAGCAGTAAAGTACATCTTTTGAAACCATCCCCAAAATCATGCCTGTGAGTGACGGGCAATGTGAGGCTGGTGTTACTCTGGAAGAAGGTTAAAATAGGTGTTTTGACTCACCGAGTAAGCTGCTGCCTTACTGCCCTTCGGCTGGAGTGAAACAGGAACATTATTCTGAGCAGGAACAGATCTCGATCACAATCTGAGCGTTTCTGAGATTGCAAATATTCAAGGCTCTCTGCAAAGTTTGGACCTACGCCTCATTACCAAGGCCCAAGCTGAGTTCCAGGAGTATTTGCCGCAGAAGAAGCTTATTTAGGTTCACAGCAGGTTCAAAGTATATATCCACATAGTTACTATGATTATATTAATGGAAGCATTAGTTGCGCATTTCTAATTAGATATTGGTCTGATCAAAGGTTTCAGTGTCAGAAGTTGGAACATAATTATCTGTTAGAATGCCGCAATTCCTTGCATTTGTTCACACGATAATAGAGATATTTTAACTGGAAGTAGCTAACAGCTTCTGGTATCCTGCATATTCCCGTAAATAAGTCCATTGAGGTCAGGTAAAATCAACAGGAATCAAACCTGTAGATGACGAATGGACCAAGCTTTTGTTTTCAGTCTTTTCAAAATAAAAACAAAATATCAGTGGTAGGTATCCAAGTCTCATGTTCAGTTTCTTCTTAAAAAAAAATCTGCCATTCTCCTGAAAAATTCTTAGAGTACAATAGTAGATGTATATCTAGCTAATGCCTAGACTTTGAACATGTACATTAGTTAGACTAATTAGGTGAGTTTATGAAAGAATTCTTTGTTTTGCACATTGGATAATAAGATTCTGAGCTGTATTTACTCTTGTTACCACTGGGTTGGATGAGTGACGTACCTCTTGTGGTCGTAAAAGGTTTTCTTTATACTAGTTTCGCAACGAATTTATGGTGAATGCTGAAATCTGTTATTACTTTTGTATTTATGATAGGCTAAATAATAAACTTATTGATTTCACTTAATGGAAGCTTTTTTCTACACGTGTTTTTTATTCAAAATGTTTTATTTGCAACCTGAAAGGATATCCTGGCACATTAGAGAGGTGGATCTGAAGATACTGTTATCACGGTGTGTCATAGAGTTCTCTGGTACAGCTTGCTAAAGATGATGGCTGAGATTAAATACAATCCACTTGGCAAAGGGCAGATGGCAAACAATTGCATTTGACCTTTGTCAAAGAATGCTCATTCACAACTGCCTCTCATCACGTCCTCCTACATCTTTCCTGGGGGACCAAAAAAAGCACTGGCGAGTTCTATGCAACACTGACTGTGAATTGATGCCCTGCGCACTAACGTGGCACGCTCACTCACTGTCAATCCAAGTCCTGACAGCTCCTCTTCCCTGACAAAATTTGTAATAATAACCACATGCCACACTTAAAACTTTTACCCAAACTCTTTGCTCCACAGCTGTTTTAAACATGATTTGTAGTAGCAGCACATAAGTGCTATTAAAGAACATATTGGAAAAATGGCATTTAGCTTAATTGCATAAGTTTTATAACAATATTTTTATTTGACTCAAAGTTGGATTCAAATCTGAACATTCAGCAAATGCAACTTGTGCTTAACTCTAAGTCTTTGAGATTGTTGGGGTTTTTGTTGTTTCATTTTTTTTATTTTATTTTCTATTTCCAGCACCCAGTGAGTACCTTTAAACCCCACCACACAGTTTATGGTTGTCTGCTCTATCAGCAAGCATAGAACAAACTGGAAAATCAAGTAACTGAAACAGCCTTTTAATATTTACCTCTATAAATTAATTTTTCATAATCAATTTTTTTTTCTTGCCATAACTAAATACACTGCAAGCATTGCTTGTTCATAAGGATGCAAACATCAGTGTCTCATATAATACCACACAAACAGTAAAACTGCGTTAAAAGCACACATGGCCACATTGTCATTTATGTCACTGCCTTTTGCTTGGTTATGGAGAAGTGGCCATAAATGTAATTATTTCCTCTTTTTAAGCACCTTTAAAAAGGTTGAGTGAGCCTGCCTGGAATGTAAATACTATTTTTTTTTCCAATGCATCGCTAGAGAAATAAAATTTTTAAATATATTAGGGCCAAAGCTGGAATACAGCAACTACAATCACATCCATTACACAAGAGAAAAAGGCAATTTTTGTTTCTTTCCCTCCAACCCAGTACATAAAGAGCACTGTCCTGAGATTTTGAAAGAAACTGTTTGAAAGAAGGCTCTTTTTGCATATAAAGAACAATTGAAGAGCATCATGTGCACTATTTAAACTGACAGCACAGAGAGGAAAGCTCTGTGTCATTTAATAATGAAAATGAAGCTAGAAGATCAGACAGTTTGTGCCTACAGATAGCCTTCCTGGGGCTGCTCCGTGGAAAATCCAGAGACAGTCTAACCTGTAGATATGATACTGGAGATAGAAAGTTGCCTAGATGCCTCTAGGAGCCACAGGACATGGTATGTAGCACATTCCCAAAAAGGTTGTTTTGACTGTATCAGATGCCGTCAGGTCACCCTGCCACACTCCCGCAAGATGAGTTTACTTGATAGTACATACTCAAACACCTATTCCTACGGACTTGTGAGCAAGCTCAGGTTACAAGGATATTCCTACTGATTTCATCCATTTAACTGGATAAGGATGCTTTCTTGGGACTAAATCCTAAAGGTAAGTTCATTTTAACAAATACAAGATAAGTGACAAAGCAGTAAAGGCTTTTCTTTCTATTACCGTGGACTGCAGCAACCAGAGACTAACAATCAAGTTATTCGTGTGGAATTAGTACCTTTCTCATCACATCATGGAAACCACTGCCAGTCTCACCTCAGACTCCTAAGCCTTTGTCTCTTATAAAGAGTGTAGTTCTATAGCAGTATGTTACCTTCCCCTGAACTCACTCCTTGTTTAGTCTTACATTTCCAGGATTTGGCCTCATGGCTTTTCACTGACTCCGGATAAACCACAGCTTGCCAATCTGGAAATTCTTCCCTTTCCTGTATGTTTTACAGCTCCGCTCGCCCCACAAGGTAAATAAGAACTATTTGCAGATAAATGGACAGTGCCTGTACATGGCTATATGGAATAAAGAGCATCCTGATACACACACTGCTGGACTTGCAGAAATTATAAGCTTTAAAACTTAACGCGGTAATGAATTGTCTATATAGTGGTATACAGAAGCAGAGCTGTCTGGCTTGAAAGGTAGTGAGTATTTCATAGCCCACTGAATTTCAAAAGCTAGGGTTAATTTTAAGAGTTACTGGAACTCCTCACATGCTAAAGTACTTTGCTTAACTGTGACAAGATGAAAGGAGGTGAAAGTAATGAGCAGCTTGAGGGTGTATATTTGTTTTAGTCAGAAAAGTTTTATCATCAACTTTAATGATGCCAGGCCTTTTTACCCAAAATTAAATGACGAGTTAGATATTTGCATACATTATAGGATGATAAGTCAGTTTAAAAGCATAATTGTACATAAGAGGCATAGGCACTGCCATAGCACCACCATACTAATTGTTACATATTTAGCAGATTATGATGGTTTCCTTTATCATTTTACACGTGTTTCTGCTTCAGCAGAGATCTGTATGCCTTACACTAGTCTGATAAGCTTAATTTTAGGTATATTGTTTTCAGCTGTAACAACAGCTGAACTGATAATCAGTAAACTGAAGGCATTTTTTTCTTTTGTTTTTGTTTTTTTTTTCTCCCACTATATTAATTCCTTTAATTTACTTATTTATACTTATTTTACAGCTTTTTTTGTGTGTCTGTGGTGAGTTTACAGGACACTGTGCTTAACTCTGTAAAGCCAGACTGTTCTCTCATATGTAGTAAAGCCTTTCCACATTATGCATGTTGTGTTTTATTTCACTGTTTGGAGGACCTTTTATGAAATCAGCAGCTATACGGAAGGAAATCATTTGCATACTTGGCTCCATACACCTGGAATTCCTTAATTTTAGGGATTAACAAAATGAGTCTAATAAAAAACACAGGGCCTTGTTAATCAGCTCTGTAAACTCCCTTCATTAGCTGTTACTTGCTGCCAACATGAGTGCACATTTCAGGAAATTTACATTGTGCAGGTCAGTTATTACTATTTTATGAACTGATTTCTAATTTTATGTGACACAGTTTGTGTTTTTAGTGTTCCTACAAGTTAAATAACTGTTTGGACTTTTTTTTAAAAGTCTTGGATAGTGTGTGCCCTTGTGCAGCCTCATTCATGACACTTTCCATACATTAAGGCTACAATAACATCAGTTCACTGAATCTGACAATACGATATAGTGTCATTAATATAAACACATGCTTCGTATTTGAGTTGATGTGGAAAACTTTTCTTCAGACTATAAAATATGGGTTATAAACACCTGAAGTTTTGTCATTTTTTGTTGATACTTTTCAACCAAAATAGAAAAAGGTTTCTAAACTTACTATGAAATCCAGTGATAATAATAAGTTCCTTTTACTATATCCTACTAGAGTGAGTACAGCTCATGTTTTCACTGCAGTTCTTCAGTATAAAGTTACTCTTGATTACCGCTTATTCATACTTTGAAGACTTGGTCTGCGTCCTACTGAAGCATTTGGACACATTTGTCCCACTGATTTCAGCCGGTTTCCATCAGGCCTTTGATTTCATCGAGTATCTGGGAACCTGCTATTTTCTTTACTAATAAAACAAAGATAATCTAAAATATATCAATGCTATGCTTGTATGGATAAAATTTCTCTTTCCCTCTTTTCAATTCTTTCTTCCTCAAAAGTAAGATTTAGGGGTTTTTTTTAACAGTTGAGTTTGATGTCTGCCCTTGAAGGCTGGAAATCTCCAATTCCAGTCATGTAGCAACTATAAACAGCAAAGTTTTAGATACATTAACTTCTTCCTGCCTACTAGATTATATTTGGACTTTGAAAATCCACTATATCTGTCATGCTGGCTTTACAAATTTGACTTGACTACAATCTAATGCTCTGTCATTTTAGAGCAAAGCAAGATTAATCAGTGAGGCAAAACTGTCCCATTTCTCTGGTGCGAAAAAGCGTGTCCCGAAACCTAGTGTGCTTTGGCCTAAAGAACTAACACATCGCAGAGAAATGAAACATGGAGACTGAACGAAAGGAAAATGTGATTTGTGAGTAGGATGTACTCATCTCCTGATTATCCTCCTACCATCTTAGCATTATTTCACATCAGGCACACAAAAAGTAGCTAAAATAGCTTAGAGTTGAGCAGAATTATCTAATTAATAACCACTGTTAGAATGCAAAAAGAAAAAGAAAACAACAAACCAACCTTTAAATGCCTGAAGTAGTAGTAAGATTCTGATAGATATTCTGAGGGCAAATCAAGGGACTTCAAACGTATTATACATTGTGAATTATTCAATTCACTCTTAACATTGCTACCTAAACTCACACAGGTGTTATGACAACTAACATGTACAAAGCAATTAATGAAATGGAATGTGATAAAAATACACAATATATGCAAAAAAGCATGACATAAATTTTTCAGAAGTTGAAGTTCATGATAATTTAACCCTGGTTTTGAGAACCTTCAGGCTACATGGAGTTCACAGACCTTTTTCTTCTGGAAAAATAAGCATACTTTCTTGTGGGTTTAAGTCAGAGCAATGTGCTAGGTACACTGATAAAAAGGTTCTCTCAAACACTGACTCTGTACTAGAGGCTGTATTACAACACCTTTATTATAATTTTCTTTTACCTCAACTCCTTTTGTGCTATTTTAGGTTTATTTCATTTCCTTTAGGTACTTGCACCTCATACCTCCCTATTTCTCCATTAGGAAAAAAGTACCTTCTCAAGAATTATTAGGGGAAAATCCTGACAAAGTTTTGCAGTACTTCAGTAACCCAGGGTGAGACCAATGACTTCTCCAGCAGCAATCTCAGTTATTTGAGGGTATTTCTCCCTTCTGGAATAATTTTCACTCAGTTTTTTTTTAACAAATTGAACCTTCTTTTTCTGTTTTTTTTCAAAAAAAATGCAATTTTTGTTAGAAACTAAAGAGAATCTTATGCAACTTTATACTTAGTACTAAGAAGTAACAACACATAATATTCTTACAGCTGCAGCCTTAATAAACTATGTTGACTTTTTGCGTGTACGTATGCATTCTATTTCCAAAATACTAAAAAGCAGAATAAAATTACTAAGAACCAGAGAAATCAGGTAGAATTGAGTGGACTTTCAGAAACCAACAAGATACTAACTCTGTTTGTGTGAGTAAAATTCCTTGGTACCTGAACTAGAGTACCCACTACAGAGAAGAAACAGCTCTCAGAAATCCTTAGCAACTGAGGACACACTGTATAGTTGTGACCCAGTGAAACCGCTCCAAAACTAGTATCAAACTTTTAAAAAATGTAACTAAATTAATGAGTTTGTTGTTTTCTCAGCGAGATGAATAAACTGCTTTATGTTGCCTCAAAGTGGACTGAATAGTGACTGTACACCTGACCTGACTATAACAGCATACTGATTTTTAGAGTGATGGTAGTATCCGTGCAGGGCTGAAGTAATTACCCTGAACTCTGCACCACATCTCCTTGTTTTAAGCTGATGGCCAATATTAATAACCAGGAGAAGAACATTATTACTTAGGAAATTTCTGCTTTATATTCTTTCCTTCATATATTCTCACTTTTTCCCTCTAGAGAACTGTAGATATCTCCAAACTAAGTAGAGGAGGTCAAGAGAGGATATAAAAAATGGACAGGATATTTTCAACTGATTGACGCTTTAACTGCAACCGGGGAAAGCTACACAAAATAACAGCAGGATACAAACTTTCCTTCCTCTTCACACAGCCTCTAATCACACACTATCTACTCGTTTCCATTTTCCCAAATATTTTTTTACAACCGACAAGGCTGAGAGTTAATTTTGGGAAAGGCCGAGCATTTTCAAAAGCATCTTTAGACACTTCCCTGCTTTGCATATCTATTAACCAAACCTATTGCAAAAAATTACTTCATATTTTCCAAGTGTTACATATCTTGATGAATCTCAATTTAACCCTTAGCTTTCATTGAGGACAAAACCAAGGATAAAGAATAAGAAAAAAAAATTAAGAAGGAAAGAAAGGAAGGAGAACAGTTCCCAAGTTGATAGTCACAGCCACTGGGGTATTAGCTGGAGCAGAGTGAGAAGATAGCACGCTGCTGCTAGTCAGCCGCTGCTGCAGCTTTGTCTGGTGTCATTGGGTTGTTGTCCAGCTAAAAAAAAATGCTCCCTAAAGAAGAGCATATTGCCAACGCTGGCTGCCAACCTTAGAACTAGTGATAATCCAAACAACACAAAGTGCCCATTATCAGTTCCTTCTCTGAACAGCCCATTAAAAACAGCTGTGCAGATAAAAGAACTGGAGAACTTTGTAGCAGAAATTAAGCAGAGAAAGAATGTGGTGATTGGAGCCAGCCACTGCCATTTAATTTCTGTGAAAGAAGAGGAAAAAAAAAAAAAAGAAAAAGAAAAAAAAGGAAAAGGCTCCAAGGACTTCAAGTTATGAATGGGAAAGGAAAGTTGTATGCCTGCCTAAAGCACTGAAAACCATTGTAGAAGAGGATTTCCGAAGAACAGGAGGTCTTCACTAAGATTTAGGGGCTAATCCTAGAGAAACTCAGTGCTGTGCACTGGCAATGCAGATGCCAACACCTGAGTGACAGCATACAAATACAGATACCATTATCTCTCCAAACACATCCGCATTCCCACAGAAGCACCCACGCATAGTATTCCCCAGAGTAAAGGTCACTGCTCTGTCGCAGTAGAGCCACTGGGGAACAAACTAAAACCCTTTCTGTAATAGGAAAACGATTCCATGAAAGTTATATAAAACTTTGTGTACTCTGTTTATCAAGCTGCATCTCCAAAGCAACACAAGGAAATACTGGCAACTAGGTCCTTCGAAGCCCCTAGATCGTTTTATGTCTCAGTCCAGCCATAAACAAACACGATTTGCTCTGCGCAAGCCTCAGTTGTGCAGACAATAGAGCTCTCCCTCCTCCGTTACTGAAAGTGCATTCAAATAATTTCAAAAGAATTTACGAGAGCTGCTCTGTTAGACCATGTCCTCTAGCACAGCCTGTCGGAGAGACACAGAGACATCGCAGGCTCACAGCCGATCAACACATGAAGCCTCTCATATTTTATACTCAGAGTCCAAATCATCACTTTTCCTTAAAGGGTTTATGCCTGAACACTGCAAATGTGAAAGGCAGCTGTACTTAGAGATTTACCTTCTCAAACAAGTAGAGCATGATGGAGAAAAGTAGCTTCTTCTGAAGAAAACTTAATTTTTGAGATAAAATGCTGGTATAAGGAGTTTCTGGTCACATTTGAAAGATAATGATACTTTCAGACTCCGTATCAACTTTTTCTATGCAAGTATTCAATGTTGGTACAAATAATAAAGGCAAGGATTGTCTTGTGGTATTATTTCTTCTAAATTATAGAAATTAATTTTTCAATTTTTTTTTTCTGAAGAAGAGACAACCTCTTTAAGTCAAAAAGACCTTTTTTGTTCTGCCAATAACATTTTTAAAACGTTGTGGGGCTTTTTGACAGAACTGACTTGTCCCTTTCCAAGTATGCGTGGATTTCCTCACAATTCCTCAGGTATATATGAACAATCTGGTTTACTTAAATTCTATATGTAATTATATGAAAAAAGGTCTATTAAAAGTGCTGAACCCTGCAAGTATTGTTGCAGGACCACTTAATAGTAATGGTTATAAATTACTTTACCAGCTACAGTAGACAACTGCAGAGATTTTTCATGCTCGTGTTATACTGGAAGCTTCCCTAATTCTTGGAAAGCCTGCTCATCTCTTCATGATGTGGCTGAACTGGAGGAGAGCTGGCATGAGGTAGATGTTACAATTCCTTTTTTTCACAGAAAAGTAAGTTATGAGGTTGCTCATTGTGTTCAGAACCGAACGTAAAGCTCCTCTTTGATTTAGCTTTCCAACAAAACCAAAAAGAAATTAAGAGAATTTAGAAGAAAAAAAAAAAAAAAGGAAGAAGTGAGTAATAATAAAGAATCAAATCCCTCTGTTTCAGAGGGGAGACAGGGAAGAAGGAATCTAGACCACAGTTCTTCCACCTATCATAACTTGGTGTGTAAAGTATTTTGAGTGTTAAGGTGTCCTGGTGATATGTGGTAATTCTATACAAAGACACTGAAGCATTTTTCCCTCTCACGTCAGCCTTCTCCATTTTAACCAGATCTAAAACATGCACCATCAGGAACTATTGCTTTCTCCATTTTTCAAAGAGCTAATAGATACTAGTCATTGACCTCAGACTTGTCATACATCACCAGAAGGATGTTCCCCATAAACAACATGCTGGAGGTCATATCAATGTCCACTTCCACCTCCTTTGATTTCTGCCCATCTGCAGCTTGCAGGCCAAATAAATCTCATTAAACAGCATGTGCACAACTCTCTTAAACATTCCAGAGAACAAAGACAAAAGAAACAGTAATGGCCACAGTTATATAAATCTGCAGCAGTAGCAAAAAAAGTCTATGAGTAGCTTGAATTTCATAAGCAGTGAAAACATAATCTATCACCAAGCAGCGCACACGCTTCATGTGACTACAGCTGGGGCACAATCACAAGAAATTTCTGAGTTGATTTGTGGCTCAGGGCTGCAGGATGGTCTCTTCCAAACACATCTTGTTCTGGCCTGTCTTAGTGCCCTTCTGAACAGATTCTATTGATAAACTTTCTAAACTAAACTGTACAGAAAAAGAAAGAACAGTTTTACGCCCAGGCAGATGAACAGGCTCAGCAAAGCCAGAACAGTGACTTAACTGAAAGCAGGGAAGAGTAACACCAGTAAAAAGGAGGTGGATGGATGTGGAAGCTGGACCACACTCTTTGATGGCAACCACCTTACAGTACACTGTCTGCATGTGAAGCTATCATTCTTTTACAGCCTGGTCACATCATTAATTTTTATGCCTGGAAATGGCAGAGAAAGGACAGATACTTTTGAAGAGATTGGGAGACTCCCAAAGGATCCACCAAAATACACAGCAGCCTCAAAACCCAGGCTTCTTGAAATTAGGAGCCTTGCTTCTAATTTGTTGAAGATTTGAATAAGCAGAGGAGGAAAGAGGCAGTGTACCAAAGGTTTCAGTGACTATGCCTTGGCTTACCAGGGACGCGCTTGAACCAAAGCGAGGTAAAGAAACAGAACCCCAGTAACACAGCTTTGCATTTTTTAAATTGCAAAACTGATTGGGTCTTAAATTGCAAAGTAATTTTGATTAGTTGCTCCAATTCCTACAATTTTGCATTATTCTGCTAGCAAAGTTTGCATTCCCCAAACTGTTCTGCTTTGTTTTATTTTGATGTAATGGCAATGGAAAACTGCCATGTACAATAGTATTCCAGTGATTAACTTTCGTATTGAAAACATGCATCCAATTTTTCCTCTGATTTTAATTTCAACTCGCTTTGACTTCTAGCTGCTTTGCCTTGTCATCCCTTCTTTTCACTAAAGGAGCCCTTCTGATTGTGAAATCTTCTCCCTAGGATCAAGTCACTAGTTAATATTTTCATCAATAAGCAGAATAGACTTAATTTCTCAGGTAATGCTGGTTTTCCAGATCTCAAATCATTCTTTTGGCCTTTCTCTTAAACTTCTCCAATTTTACTATACTCTTCTCAGAAAATTTTGAAGTATCTTTTTGTCAGCTTTGAAGCAGTGAAGTTCAGCCCATGCTCAGCTGCTGCAGTCATTACTTTCATGCCTTTAGTTTGTATAATATTACAGATACTCCATCCTTCATTAGTGTTTTTTTTAAAAAAAATAAAGTCCTTCCTTACATGAATTCCAACAGTTGCATTTGTTTTTAAAAATCTTGTAGCTACCCCATCACAATTTCATAGGAGATTTAAACTGAAGCCTATCAGCCTGCTTCAGCGCTCTTTGATGAATTTCCCAGAACCAACAGCCTGTTTCCAAAATTAAACTACCCAGTGCAAGTGGCAGGAGTTCCTGCTCTCATGCTGCTGCATTACGGAACAGTCATCCTTTAGAATCACAGCTGGACAAACTTTGCTCGCAAGTTTTAGTTCTGTCAATACTACAAATGATTAAGGCTGTTTACTTTCAGATGTAAAATTGATCAAAACCATTTTTTTTAAATTTCACTTGGCTGACTTTTGATGACTTATGGACACAACAACCAATAAAATGGAATATAATTAATGGTTAACAGCTCTCCAAACTACATTTCATTCGTGCGAGATGCTGTAGGGAATCCGAACTGAATGCAAGAATTATATTCAGAAAAGATTCCATATGGCAACAGTTGCATCTGTCCATGCTCATTGTAAAGGACTGGGAATAGTAACATTTGTATCCCAAGTTATTTAATATCCAGTACCATGTTAATTTCTAAGAAAAAAAAATGGACTCAGAGTGCTATGAAACAGAAAGAAAAGGGAAAGATACTTGTGGATTAAAAAACAAACCCAAACCACACAAAAATCCTCAACAAAAAACCCAAAAAATTTCTATGGAAGAAGAAAAATTATTTTGCTTTTAAAGCTACAAGCATATGCCAGGCCTTTAGGGCACAGTGTGAGTAAAGGCTAACGTCTTCTGGTTTTGCTCTACTGCAATTTCATTCTGAAATGCGCAGGCAAGACCTCACTCCCATTGTTCTCCTTCCATTGTGTATAACTTCTACTTTTAAGTTTTGCATGAACGAAAGAATTGTTTAAAACATATATGCCACCAGTTCTGAATCGTCCTTCTCAACTGTATTCTGCTCTTGCCACCACAGTTTAAGACATGAGAGAACAGCAGTGCAAGGTGCCCTGTATGAACGGTACAATACATTTAGATAATTGATTTATTCCTGTCCTTCTGAACAACAGTCACAACCGGACACGTTAACACAGTACATACTGCTCATATTCGAGCCACTGCTGTGGTAACCTCCAGAGCCCCAGGAACAGACATGAACTGAAAGCTTTGAAGCTCAAGATTCAACCCCCAAGTATTCATACCTGCCTGGATGAGCCGCAAAAGCAGTGGCCTAGTCAAAATTTCAACTTTCAAGCAACTACGAATACTGAACATTGACTAAAAAAGTACGATAAAATTTTGGAAAAAAGTGTGGCAAAACCCATTCTTTTTTTTTTTTTCTTTTTTTTTCTAACTGCTTGCAAACAAAGCCAGCTGTCAGTGAGAGACCAAGGAAACGCCATGCGGAATGCACCGAAGCCCAAGATCTGTCAGATCACGTCAATGCTGCATCGAGCTTTGGCTCAGGTAAGCAGCTGCACTCTGCCTTGGGCAGAGCTTTGTGGCAGCATTCACGTTTCAGTCCCTTCTAGTTCAGGGAGCATCAACAGGTTCCATCGACTGTAGGTCAACATTACACAAATGTGGAATTCGTAAATACATTCTTCAAAGTTAACTTTGGGAGTATTTGAGCTGATAACTTCTTACTGCATAGGTATTACGGAGGACAGAAAACGGCATAAAATAAACACTCGAGGTAGACTTTGTCACATTGTTAATGCTCTGCCATTAATCCTGAGGTTTGGTTCAACAATCAACCTTCTGTTTCGTGATGGTTGACTTTGAAGGTTGCTCCTAGTCTTTGAAAATGCTAATTGTCAAGCCAACATTTACAGAGGAAGTTGTAAAATGAGAGGTTATTATCTACTGCCCTTGCTCTGATGATAGAGAGGGGCCACAAAGAACAGTTTTCTATTAAAAGCTTTGTACATCTTTGTGGATGGTGGCAAGCACAAAAAGATTAAACAACTAGCCTGAAAAAGAGCATATGATGGACAAGAACAACAGAGGCTTTGCAGCCTGCGCTTCAACTAGCTAGGAAGATATCCACTCTTGGCTTCAAATGATGAAGCAGCAGCATTTAAAAATACTACTTCAAATTGTCTAGTAGTTAATTAATCTTACAGTTAGGCTTCTATATTATTTTTAATTCAAGTTTCTTTAATTCCCAAACTTCTTTATGCACTCTCACTTGTCTAAAGGATGTTTTTATCATTTCTTCCCTTTTCCTTCCTGTGATTAAATCGTCCATTTTTAGCACACTCTCTTAAGGGATTTAAATATATTGAATTCCTTAAGTCCTGCTATGGATTCATTTTCAAGACCTTTAACTAATTATTTATGGCTTTTTCTGAGTTTTGTACTGTTTTGAATAGAAAAACATAAAACAAAATGATAAATGCTTTATTAATACTTCATAAACGGGTAATAGTATTTCTTTTTTATACACCAAGAACTGGTTGCATTTTCATCCTCTTCTGGATATTTACATCAATTCTTTTCCAAAACCCTTTAAACAGCCCAGTAAGTACCTGTTTTCCTTATGTGATTTCTTTATTTAGGAAGGTGTAATTGTGATGCTGAATCTTGCAGAGTTGCTGTGCACAGAAAGCAAACAGCAGTTGTCACAGCAGCTCGAGCCAAGACAGTTCTGACTCCTGTATACAGCCCAGCATGTACAGAATTTCGGTTCACAGTTACAGCAAATAATTTCCTTACCGTATCGTTTGCTGTCCTTAAGACTCGATAAATATCCCGGCTAGCTGATCAACTGCAGCAAATGCAGAAACTCTGAACCAAGCACAGGAAGGGAAATCAACTCATGCCCAGACTGAAACTAGGTAAGAAGACCCTGAAGTTTGTGTGACAAAACCAGTCCTTACTTCAGCAAGAAGAATCTTGGAGCAAACAACGTGCTAATGTATATGGTTATGTGAATCCCTTGCCTAACGCCAGCTTTAGTACATGGTACCGGGACTGTAGGTGTGCTTATAATGAATATCCATGAAAAGTACAATAACATAGATGAAAATAGACCAAAAAAAAAGAAAATATCAGTATTTATGAGGCTAAAGTATAAAGTAAAATGCGCAAGTGTTGAGGTCAGAGAGATAATAGGAGAAGGAAAGCCACAAAGATTATTTTTGGGAATTTAGCAGAGGAGGAGACAGTAAATTTTCCCTGAACTTGCGCTCCAATTGATAGTGATGTGTGCATGCAGTCACACTCTGGCAAAGCGGATGCTTCTCTGTGAGAAATGGCAGACCTTTCCTCTCAGGACTGAAAGTGTGATTTCTTATTTTGTCTTTTGATATCAAAAGCAGAGTTTTTATCACAGTCATTCTAATTTACTGAGTATGAAGAAGCGGAGGTAGACCTAGTGTCACTAACTATTAGTTACAAAAAGTGCTATTTCAAACAAGTCACTGGTTTTCAGTACATTTTCTCCGTACCACATTTTCCCCTCTCTGGAACGCTTTTAGAGCTTTAGTCAAGCTGTAGTTGCGGTGAGGGTAGGTATTCTATGTCCACTCCTGGTTTTTCATCGTCCTTACAGCATGGGTTCCATTTGTTTAGCTGTGTTTTGATCTCCTAATTCACACCCCAGTGTGCAATGTCCCCGCCACTGAAAAATTCCTACCCTCTTCTCTCTGGCTCCTAGGAGGTGCCAAAGCAAACAGTTAGCGATCACACCAGAAACTTCTGTTAATGCTCCAGGAAAAGAGATCCAACAGTTCATGCAGGTTATTAGTAAGGTGATGGTGCAAACATGAGGATGCTAAAAGGATTAGCAGGATGTGTACGTACCACCTTTCTGGAGGCAAGAAGCTAAGAGAAGTTGGAAAAAGAACTACAGAAGGAAAACCAGTGAATTCACATATTAAAATGAATTTTGCATTGATACCTATAACATAGAGGAAGTATTTTTATAACTGTATGTACTTTATTCATAACAGTAGTGCTAATTTACACTAAGGATATCTGAAATATATATCTTTTTATAAAGATATAAACTAATATGCATCTTAATATACATAAGGACTAACGATCTATCCCCAAACAAAACTTACATTGTGTTGAGTACTCTGAGGACCATAACAAGGTTTTTTAGACAACACATATGAAGATGCATGAGACCTCCTCAACGCCTGTGTTATACGTGCTACGTTCTCTTTTCATTGCAGGTCCTAATTAGGGGTGTACAATACTAAATATATTCAGAAATCACATTCTCAATGTGACAAAATACTTCATCATTTAAGCGCAGGATTTCTTAACATATTCCTTTGTTTCACTTTGAATTTTACACTGAATTTTGTCAGTTTATAAATTTACACTAGAGTATGCTGGAGGGTAGGGGGAAATTAAAAAACACTAGATCTTAAAGGCATTTTACCACAGAGACACTGAAAAATAAAGACCATTAGCAAAAAAGTATAATTAAATTAAAATGCCGGCTTGCCAAAGAAGCTCAGTAAATGGGAAATATATCAAACTGTGATAGTACAAATGGGCTGTTTCTCAAGGTGCGAGAAAGTCAATGGAATAAACTCTGATAATTTGCTGACTTTTTATGTACGAGGTAGAGTAATGACTTAAAAGTAAATTGCACAATAACAAACGAAACAACATGTTATGCACCACAGTTACTCTTCATATTAAAATAAGTACCTTAGGTATTATGCTATAGGCAAATATTAAATATATTAAAATGGAGGGTTTATGTCCGAGGTAACATGGCCCATATTTTACAAATAATGCTAGACCTTTTTGTAATTATGTAATTTTAAACTTTGATGTCAGCACTTTTGAGAATTCAGTTAATCTCATTTATTTTGAAGATGTTTTAATTTCTATTCACACTTTACTGACAGCGAGAGCTTTTTTCTGTCAAGACTATAGTCTTTTTAGAATATTCAAAATTACTTTTGGCATGCAAGTCCATTTTGCTAATTCCTCTTTTAGTGTGCAAATAACCTTTGCAAACCTGACTCTAGGTGTTTATGTGTCAGGACAATATCAAAAATTATGCAGTTGCCCAGCCCCATGTCAACACTCCTCAGCAGCCGCAGAGCGGATCCTCGCTGCTCTGCTGCCCTCTACTGCAAAAACATCACAGAGGGTGTATCGTTTTATGAAACACCAAAAGATTATATATACTATGCAGGTCTTTGACACCAGTTTGTCGCTGTGAAAGGATGTCTAATATTTTAATTTGAAATTCAGCTTTCTTTATGTCTACATTAAGTCTGAACACCGAAAAGTAGTATTATATGTAAAAGCAACGAGTCTATCCTATTCGTTGGAAGACACAGTAAAACAAATAAAATCCTTCCTTTTCCTTTGCTGTGATTAAAATACAACTATTATGGCATCATCCCATACTGTGTGAGCTTAAAAAAACCCCAGATCTGCCAAGATTCTTTTAATACGTAAGACCAGAGAATATACTATCATTGAGAAAAGTTGAAAGAAGTGTTTTCTGGTAAACTATCTCCAGAGGATATGAACAGCTTCCTAGGGATTCTTGCACCCAGGACAGTGTCCAAGGAAAGTGATGGCAGCATAGCCAGAGGCACACTGAAAAATCAAAGCCTGCCCAGCAATGAGCTCCTGCCTCCCAGGAGTCTCCATACCCTTCAGGGCAGATCAGGGTCAAGATCCCCATGTCTCCTCTTTGGAATTCACTGGCCACCAAGGCAGAGGGATGGTAGAAATTAATCATTGCAAATTATATTAAAAAGTAAGTATTGATAGATTAAAAAGATTCTTTTTTTCATAATCCTGCTGTGTATTTTAATTAATTTCATCTTCATTACATAGCAAGTAATTAAGCAAGTAGAGAGTTACATCTTCTCACAGGTAAACTTACATTCGAAATGTTAAAAGAATCTAATTTGACCTTTAAAGGGCTAGAAATTAAGTAGTCAAATGCTTGCTTTCCACAAGCAAGAATGCACTTTATACGTATTATCTACCAGATTTTTATCCTGATAGACCATAACAGCTCCTAAAGAGCCATTATAGATTATTGTGTAAATCCTTCTTTGTTCATGGACTATTGACCCAACAGTGCATTATGTCTCTAAAGAAGTGTTGATAGTCCATCATGTTAATCCGGCTGCAAGGTTAGCGCAATTAAATTAATTTCAACAAAATTAAATAAGAATTTGTCTGTGCAGAAAATCATGCTCCATATAAAGTAATTCAATATCAGAGATAACGCAGGGTATACGTGCATACAGAACATTAGATCATGTTATGGATTACACATTCATGTGTTTCTTATTAAATTCAAGCTATGTAATAGTTGAAAGTAGATAAAAATATTAGCTGAGCTTCAAAGCTATGATAACTATAGAGATTTTATTTTTAAACAGATCATTTTAATAAAGAATATGTTCATTTCAGATATTAGTAAGCAATTTGAAATGGATTTGGGATACAGAAAACGCATCTAAAATCAGTAATTTTACTTGTACTCCAGCACCCATCACAGCTTATGCCTAAGCGCAATACTGTCCTCTAAACAGGAATTGTGTGTTGTGACTTAACCCAAAATGCAAAACTTAAAAAAAATCTGGTTGTATGAACTACTTGTAATGGACAGACAACTGACAGTTTTTATCTTGCCACTCAAGGCAGATGCTTTCTGACAGAGTGCTCTGGGGTGGCTAGAGGGCTGCAGAGGTGTGCTGTACTCCACCAGCCCACCAGCAGCTGTGGCTCAGGTTATCTCAAGCACCAACCAAAATCTCTCATTTGCATGTGTAGCCCTGCAAAGGCAGTATTTCAATTTTTATGGCATAGTTACTAAACAAAAATTTACAAAAATTAAACTCACTAATGATTTGTACTTCTGTTATTTATATATGTGTTTCTCTTTCTCACTGGAACTAACATTTGTAGATTTCATCCAACTTCAGAATTATCCAGAATTGAAGTAAAATCATTATCACAGGTGAGCTGAAACCATGCTTCTATATTGCCATTTGAATTTATTGCTACATTAACCATTTCCCAATCAAAATACGTTCTACTCAATACTTTTTAAAACTTCTAAAGGGATTCACTATTTTGTGCAACACAGACATCACAGAAATCCTGAATTTCTGAATTCAAACAACACACTGCTGCAGACAGTTACCTATGAGCTATAAAAAAATACCCACATCACAACATCCACAAGTTTGAGGGAGAGTTCCTTTCAAAACTAGAGTTTCTAAAAGAGCAATAAAATTGTCAAATGACTGCATAAAAGATAGCTTCCTGGCAGTGTGTAACTACATGTCTAATATCTGTTCCAGCACTAGACAACAGTTTTATAGAAAATATCCCCGGAAATATAATTGCAGTATTTTGTTATTGCTCCAAATGAAGAAAGTGTGTGCGAGAACTTCTTTTCACCCAGTAAGAACATGCTGATTATTAGAATAAAGGAAAATGACAGAACTCCTGGCCTCAGAAGAAGGGCTGTGACCCCATTCTGTTTCTCTTCATTCATGACACTACTGCGTGCCCCATATATCTCCCCATACTTCATATATCCACCTGCATACTATCCCATCCAGGCAGTGCAATCCAAGAGCCATTAGCAAAGAGCAACTCGAGCACCCAGGGCATAACGAGGACCCAGGGCACTGGGGCACAAGATGCCTGTTATAAGTCTATTGCTCTCCTTACAAGTCAAGAGTCACTTCTAAACCTCTTCACCACGGGGGACAGCTGTGTTTCTGGGACCACACACTACAATAACTGCAGGTGAGTCTTCAGGCACTGCGTATCACGTCCCTTGGACTGTCCACCTCACCAGTGTTTTGAGCAGTACCAAAGGCAATGAGCTCTGCTTACAACACACGAACCCTATCGATGGGTAGGAAACATTCCTTACATAAGACACAGGTATATACTCTTTTCCTGCCTGCAGAAGCAGACCATTAATATTTTACAGATTTCTCATCCTCCCCGTTTGTGTAATTTATCAATGCCCAACAGGTCCTCTGCCAGCTATACATTAAAACTATTTTCAAAATATTTCATTGTCAGCCCATGGCACCTTCATTATTTATTAAGATAAGGGACATGATGAACAAGAACAGTAGGTAGCTTGTTTGCTCAAATATACTTTATGGATCCAGTGAATGCACGGATCTGTTAGGAAAATATAGCCCGGAGGTATCAGAGAGTCATAGGTATGATTCATGCAAATAATAAAAATATTGTATGCTTGATGTAGTACCAATATCATTTACCTGGAAAATGCTGCTCTTGAACATATGCAGGCAGGACATTTGAACCCTGTGATTTTATTTCAAGTTTACATGAATATAAATCAGAGACTTAATTATATTTAATATAGAGTCTGTGTTATGGCTTTTTACAGCATGATGCGTGAACAGTATGAACAGGTGAAAGGACTCCATAGTTCATTCTCTATTCATCATTACTTTTTTAATGAGGAGTGGTAAAGTTCCCCCTTATGACCCACAGAACAATTGCTTTACTTTGCCATTCTCTTCTACACAGGGTTTTTTATTTCTTTTAAATTACCTTTTCTAAGACAAACAAACAACAAAGACATGATCACAGAAAAACAACATTGCGAGAACTATTGTTTGCTGCCTGATTACATTATCTCTTGCCAATTCAAAGAACTGCAGCGCTTTCTTTATGTTGACTAAAGAGACTCACAATGTCCATAGGCAAAAGAAGAAATGAACACATAAACAAGGCAAATTCCTAGTGGAATTTTGAAGCGTGGTTAAAAAAAATTAGAAAATACATAGATGGGTCTCTCAACCATCTCACTCCCACAGTACTACCGAAACCCCCCTCAGCAGCTCAGACAGCATAACAGGGAAAAGCTAGACTTGAACACTCAAGTTTGTAGAAACTTGCCATACTTCTCTCACTTTTTTCCAAGGATAGCGGGATATTTGTTGGAATAGGAGGCGAAAACACAGGCAAAGCACCTGCGTGTATGGAAAGATCTGACACAGGTATCCGCCCTAGCCCTACCCACGTTTCATCCAGCCTTGGAGCAGCAGATCAGCTGCACAGATCCTGCATTGCGAAACGTCTTTGATCTCATACCATATAGAAATATATTTTTTTTAAAAAAAAAAACAACCCCAAATGTCACAAACCATATTCCCCCTGATTTTTGCCTTCTGCAAATTGGGGTAACGGTGTAGATGCAGACAACCAAATGGCCTTATTCCACGTCCTTTGCGGGTTAAAGGCAGACTGTTAAGCAGAATCTAAGCTCGGAGTACAACACTCGGTACTCAGCAACTGTTAAGTAGGCCTCGAGCCCACTGGGCTTTATGCCCAGTCCCAAATAGATGAGATCTGTTCCAACCCTTAAGTACAGAAGCCTTTCCACAGAAGCTGTAGAGAGATGAGTATATTTAACTTGGAAGACCCCCAGAGTGAGTCAGGATGGAGACAACCACTCTACAGTTCCCCAGATAACACAGACAAGCAGTTTGTAACAAGCTTTTTGGAAAATTAGCAGTGTAATTTCCCACTCATAATTTTTTTCAACAGTTTTAATACATTATTCTCTCATTAAAGTTGTCCCAGTCACGGTGAAAATTATTTCCTACTTATAGGTGACTTGTGAACTGTCAGCAGAGAAACATTTTTTTCCATATTTGATTCTTAAACTGCATAATCAATCACACAGCATAATTTGTTTCCTGATTGGCCTAACTGATATTATAAATTGTTCTACTTCCACTCTAGATAAATATTATTTTGTGGGGAAGAGCTATAACTGGAACCTGGTAGAAGAAGCAAAGCTGTATTTACAATCAACTAATATGCAAAAGTACATACATTTTTTTTCATCAAAGCCCTGATAAAAGGGGCATTAATACAGTAGTATTTAAAGTCATATTACAATTTACTAATGATTCCTGACATTATTCATCACCTCTAAGCATCTGTATGCATAGAAAATTACCTCTTTCATAAGGTAAGGGAAGACTATTGCACATACTTATTTTAATCAAGCCAGCTAGTATTTAATTTTGTATACGTTTCAGTTAAAAGAAATTTAATTTTCTCTCGCAAAGATAATTTTAATAGTAAAATGTAATTGTATGTCCATTACATATGACATTCAATTTTATGATTAATAGAGCTTGTCAAATTGAAAATTGCTGTTTAAGACATAATCCTTCATAGGGCCTGTCATATACACAAACGTACCATTTCATTTTTTTTAAGTTATCCAATAATTTATTAACAGACAGTTAAGCTCTAGAAAAAGGTCTCGCAAAGTTACAAAAGAAAAGTTTAGCCTGCATTGGTCAGACTCTGCATTCAGAAGAACTCACTTCAGCAGGGGAAAAAAATAAACCTACAACCTGTGGTCATGAGTATTAAATTGTAGAAATATTTATCCTTAACGGTGTAAAAATGTTAGTTGCTCTTGAATCAAATTCAAACTCATAACTTCAATAATTTTAAAGTATTTTTTCATTAACTTCAAAAATTATTATAAGAAAATATAGCTGGCAGTTTTCAAAATTATCCCCTGTGAAGGTCTTAGAAACTTAAGGCATAATGGAATAAAATAAACCATTGCAAATATAAAAGAGATTTTTCAGGAACAGCTATATGAAAGTTTAACTACCTATGATTTTCTGATATTGCTAGAAAAAGATATGGAAATTAGTTAAGAGTTCAGTTCCATTTTCCTGTAGTGCTCAGCTGGATTTACTTGAAAGCTTAGATTTTGAGGTCAATAGGTTTTGTTGAATATTTTCTGAAAATATTTTGCTGAATAAGGATGCGGTACTGAACACGTACAGAAGAATTTAGTTATCACCATGTGCTCTTTTACCAGTTTTCTGGTTTGGTTTTGTTTGCTTCCTTTCTTTTGATTCCTATATGCTTCCTTCTAAAGAAGAACATTTACATTGTACTGTAAAGCTCCAGCGAATGTTCATTTAGCAGAGAAACATTCTAAATACCCAATGCCAAAGACTACATATTTCTATGAGTTGCACTCAAAGAAAATTCTCAAAATTAAAAAAAAAACAACCAACCAACCAAAACCCCAAACTTTAAATTGCTTTTATTAGTTTCTATCTTGGCCTTTTAGTTTGGCTGAAGTATATGCACAATAGAGTACAGAGAGGAGGAGGTGGTAGTGGATCTTTTCTCAGGTGATGAATGGAAGTCTGACTACAGCAGTGATGTACACTATCTCGGTTGCTGCAGGGGTTAGATCACATTAAAAGAGAAATGTGCAATTGAACTGACAGAAGGTGAATGATTAGCGCTGGACATCAGTCATTAGTTTCAAGACTGTAACATAGTAGGAAACTCTGGGCACTGGTATTCATCTGCAGGATTTCGCACTGGTAGATAGATCCGTTCTTAGATAAGAAAAGTGTTTATTTTTATAGAAAATCATGTGGTTTTTACTTCAGCAGCAAGAATTCCATTTAGAAAATTTTAAAATATCAGAAAAAACATATTAGCTTTTGGCCCAGCACCTGACTCCAAGTTCAGGATCATTCCTAAATCATCTTGTGGGTTGCCTACTCTAGCTAACAGTTTCCTAGGGGAGATCCTTTCAGACACTTTCCCACAACTGATGTATAACACTGCCAGAAGCTTCTTGCTGATAATCACCCAAAACTTAACCTTTTTTAATATCTTCCCATAACTTCTAGTCATATCCTCACTTACTGAGCAACTCCCCTCCTGCCTTGGTTTTAACACTTTTTATATGCTTATAGATGGTTATTATACCACTCAACTTCATCACTGCTTAGGCAAGCTCCAGACTTTCATTTTTTTTGATCTCTTATCTTAAAGTCAGTTCTCCTACTCTTCAGATTCTATGTCACTGCTTAAATGCTAAAGAGAAAATACGTGCTAAGTTGTGGTATACTTGAAGGAAAGAGTGGAAGAGGATTTGTTTGCTTAATTCTTCACTTCATTTCAAAGCACGATCTTTTTCTTTATGTGATCTGGGTAAAATACTCAAAATGTATTTGTAAGTGACATTTTTTCTGTTTATGAATTGTTCATAACCAGATATATCTTTTACTATATGGTTTGTTTATAATGTGAATTTCTTTCAGTTTATATAATAACATGGATGAAGTTTATGAGCAAGACCTGTGTTCAATTGAAAATATTGAATATTTGATAATCTGTATATTATCCACATACTTAGTTTTTTAGACTCAGAATACAGAATAACTTGGTCTTCCTTTTCACAGAAACAGAATGTAAGATACTTCAAAGAAATCATGAGAATAAAGATGTTTAGATCTCCTGACTCTTACTGTAACCTGACAATTTTCAAAAAGTTACTGATCATAGAATCATTAAGGTTGGAAAAGACCTCAAAGATGATCAAGTCCAGCTGTCAGCCCAACACCACCACACCTACTAAACCATGTCTCTAAGTGCCACACCTATAGGTTTTTTGAAAGCCTCCAGAGGCGGTGACTCCACTACTTCCCTGGGCAGCCTGTTCCTGTGCTTGACAACCCTTTTATTTTAGTGAAGGATTTTTTCCTAATAGCCAATCTAAATCTCCCTTGATGTAACTTCAGGCCATGTCCTCTAATTCTATTTCTAGTCACTTGGGAGAAGGGATCAATGCCCGCCTCACTGCAGCCTCCTTTCAGGCACTTGTAGAGGGTGATAGGGTCTCCTCTCAGCCTCCTCTTCTCTGGACTAAACAAGACCAATTCCCTCAGCTGCTCCTCATAAGACACGCTCCTGACCCTTTACCAGCTTAGTTGCCTTTCTCTGGATGCACTCCAGCAGCTCAACATCTCTCTTGCAGTGCGGGGCCCAAGGCTGAACACAGGATCAGAGATGCGGCCTCACCAATGCCAAGTACAGGGGGCAAAATGACTTCCCAATTCCTGCTAGCCAAACCATTGCAGACACAAGCCAGGACGCTGTTGGCCTTCTTGGCCACTTGGGCATACTGCTGGCTCATTTTCAGCCAGCTGTTGACCAACACTCCCAGTTCCTTTTCTGCTGGGCAGTTTTCCAGCCACCGTTCCCCATGTTCGTAGCATGGAGTTATTGTGACCAAAGTGCAAAACCTGTCCCCTGGCCCTGTTAAACCTCATACCTGGGCCTGTCGATCCAGCCTGCGAATCCTTGGTTATAAAGCATTCATTTGGAAACTTCAACAAACATTCATAAATAAAAGTAAGAATTAAAAGAAGTAATTGGGGTTAACTTTATTTAAGATTTAATGTCATCTGGAAATGTTGGCAGCAAAACACTGTCAGTTATAAAGCACAATATGGTTATGTTTCAATGTGGTTGTACTTTAGTTTAGGTCTTCAATTAATCTTGCATAAAATGCATATTACTTCATAATTGTGAGCAGTGTGTGGAAGCAAAATCCAAACTGCTGCACACTAAGCAGTGTTTTGTTTAGATGCTTCAATGACAGCATTACGGCTATTAATATTACAGTAGGTACCACGGAGAAAGGTCCTGAACTGTGAATCCTCAACAGGGCTCCAGCCAGCTGTTGGGATGCAGAGAGTGCGCGTGATACTCTGGAGGTCCCCAAAGTAATTTTTCACCTGTCCACACAGCACCGTTCTTGAATTTATCAGTCTGGCCCTCTTTAAAGCAAAAGTGTAGTTAAGGTAACTGCTTGGAGCTGCTCACTGGTGCTCCGGGAAGGCTGCTGAGTTCAGGGCTCCAGCCACGGTCTGACAGAACTCTTCCAACAGATCTCTTCTGCTCCCAGAACAGAGGTTACTGGGACCTGTCTTAACTGGACACTCCCACAAAAAGCAGGAAAAATAGTAATGAAGGAGCATATGCTTTTGGTGACCACTGTCTCCAATGAGAGAGGCCAGAGAACTAAAGTAATCTTGGAAGCAGATCCTTTATTTTAGTGAACTACATTTGAGAAAGATGAAGTCAAATTTTCACTCTTCAGTAAAGTTCAAGTCTATCCCTGAACTTCTCATGCACATTCATTCAAAACAAGTTTGGTTTTTTTAAAAAGTGTTTGTGGAAGATGAGACTACACAGAACTATACATTTCCTAGTTATTTTTCTAATGGATTTTATTTTAATGCATTTTATACAACAAGCAACACACCTTACCTCACCATTCCTTCTTTTTTGTTCATGTCCTGAGGAAAATTTCAAATGCTCTAACTGTACAAGCTTAATTACATTTGAAATCTGTCTATTAGTCCCTGAAAAGACAGGGATGCTTTCAAAGAATCCGATGGTTTGGACAGACACACCCATGTACACTTCTGTATTACAGAAGCTAACATCAACAATAAAAATTGCTCATGGTTTAAGATAAAAGCAACAAAAGTAAATAAAAAGGACTTTCCATTTAATGTGTTAATGGTGGTAAAAAAAATAGTTTGACAGAATTTCAAACTGTAACTGAACATGTTTTTCAAAATAACATTGAGCTACCTTTCTTTTCTTCTCATACACTGCTAAAAAGCTACTTACTCTGGTATAAAGGTTTGCTGCTGGACTGTAATATCTGAGTTTTGTTCCAAAGAAAATTGTGATAAATGTACTGCTTAGTAAATGTAGACAACTTTTACTGTAAAATTAACATAATGCAATGGAACAAACTTTAAAATCAATGAGGTAAATGCAACTTTTGTGGCACAAAATTATATACATAAACAGGTCTCAAAAGCTTGACTATTGTAATCTACATTTAATGGGTATTTTGATATTTAAAATAGCTTGCACTAGAGCAGAGATGGTTTGGAGAGATCATTATAAAATCCCATTATCACTGCTACAAGTTGGACTATTTGTCATCACAGAAGAGATGACAAGCTCAGAAATACTACATTTGTTATTATCAGATGATAAATGATATTCCATTAAAGCTGCAATACATCATCTGCAAAGCTGCAAAGAAGATATCAAACCTATCAGTACTTGACTTATAATTTAATTTTCAAGAGCTGTCAACTAAAATTCCAAAGGCTAAGCATTTTCATTTTTAAAGTTCATCTTATTTATTTTCCTCATCTGTTAGTCTAATTTTTTTGATATGGCAAAAATAACTGATTACGTGCAAGGTATAATTCTTTTTCTCTTGATTAAGTAATACATCAGATGTCACTTATGTATTAAAAATATATGACAAATAATAAAGAAAAAGAGTAGTGATGAACACACCTTATTTGGATTTCTTCTCTTACTTTTAAATGCAACAGTAAAGCATGGGTCAGTCTGAAAATATTTTGATCATGCTACATTCCAACTAACATGAAGTTCGAGATTTTAGAATTTACTTTTTGAATTTTATTTGTTAGAAAGAGAAAATTAAATATCAATCTACTCAAGTAAGTACTTGGCAAATATCCATTTAGTAACTAAACAATTTTGACATTCTAAATTCCAGAAAACTATTAAGAAGGAGTGGGGACTGACCACCTGGGCAGCAGCTCTGCTGAAGAGGCACTGGGCTTTCCCAGGTCAGCGGAGCATAAGCCACTCAGGGCCCTGGCAGGAAAGACAACTGACAGCATCCTGGCCTCTATGAGCAGGAGTCCAGAGAGGAGATCCAGGGAACTGTGTACAGTTAAGCAGCAGCACGGGTTGCACAGAGCATCTTTGGGCGTTTTTAAGCTCGGATTGGACAGAGACCTTGGAAACCAGGTCTGAGCCAGAGTATGGACTAGAGACTTCCTGAGGTTCTTTCCAACCTGAATTTTCCCATGAATTACCTATAGTACAGAAATGCAGCTAATAAAAGCAAGAAGTCAGTCCTATGTGATCTGTATAGCTACCATTGCTCAAAAAAAGAACCCAACCAAAACACACCTCTTCAAAAAAACCTCTTAAAAATATCCAAACTTCATCTTTGTGTCTTTGAACAACATTGTAGAGGATGCCCTGTATACAAGTTATTTTTCATTTTGAAAGATATTTACAGTCTGAAATTACACAACTGATTAGAGTATTGAAAGGGATGCTCTGTAATTTGATTATTCATTCTATTGATATTTCAGCATTACCTAGTTCTTCATATTTCTTAGAATATTTCTAAAATCAAGGTGCATCACAAATTATCTGAATCTTCTTACTGCTAATTAGTTACAGCGTGTAATGAAAAGTTTTAAGCAATTGCCATGCCAATTTTTGCAGTATGTTACTGTGGAGTGTGACTAAAAAAGCTTTAGATACCACTGCATCCTACAATCCAATCCTAAATCAATTGACTAAAATCACTTTCTGAGTTGATATATTATTTTAAAGTTTGTGTTTTTGTTTATTAATTTAACATCAACTTAAAATAGCATCAAAGACCTCCAAGTATGACATTTCCTGGCAATAAATGAAGGACACCAACTGAATGCTGGGAAGCAATTCAAAGTAGCTTGCTAGCTAAAAGACATAAATTTGCTATTTAGTTTTTGATGTTTGTGCTTACCATCCGAGACTGCCCTATCAAGAGAAAAACAAATCCATAGCCCTATCAGCAACTGCTGTTTGTCTTTAAAAACACTCAGTCCCTCACAGCATTTTCCAGAGTTTAGCAATAAGCAGTGTAACAACCCAAGTTGGCCACAAGGCAGTTTCTGCACAATTACAGCAGAGCACTGAATAAAAGCCCAACAATTAACATATTGTAAATGAGATCCTATGTGCTACGTATCATAGAAATATACGAATAAGGATACTAAATACTTCCTTTGTGAAAGAGCAGAATTCATGATTCTGAAGGGAGAATTAAACCAACAGCCCTTACCGACCCTAATGCAGACAGTTCCTGCAGTACCACTGTGTGCACAGGGCCACATTTGAAGTGATACACTCGACTTCAACAGCAATATTATTTTTTTTAAAATTAATAAAATCCACCTCTGGCTAAAATTAGCAAGTGCTAATCTGTAGCACAGATTTATTCACCCTGTCTGGATCTGGCAGCAGTTATTTTGTTCCTCTTATTCCAACTTTATGTGAGTTTTGGTTCCTCACACCAGATCCAGTTTAACTTCCTTTTCAATACTGCCACCTAGAAGGGAAAACAGTATCTACCAAGTTGCTTTGAAAATGTTGCCTTCAGCATTGTGTGACTCTGATCACATTCATCTCTGTCCTTTTTTTCAAATTTGATTTTAAATATTTACAACATCATACATCTTCTCCTCCCGAAATTACTAACGAACTGTTACTGTCTGTGAAACCTGCTGGATGAGTGATGGCCAACTTAAAAGGGACCATCAATGTTTTATTTGTGAAATATAAGCTGAAAATAGTCTGCAGATTCCTTTTTTATTGATCTTTTACTTTATGGCATGGTACCTTTTGTACTTAACCAAAAAAAGGCTCTACTGTGTATTATAAAATATTAAAACCCTTCAAGTAAGGAAGTAGAATGACACGCAATAGTCACTAACTTGAGATAAACTGTAGAGAAACTGATAATTCAACAGACAAGAATAAAACAACTGCATCTGGAAATAATTAACATACAGTGGAAGAGAATTCAGCATTTCTACATTAAAAATACAGAGGAACAATGGAGGAGGTAGATTAATGAAGAAACCAGTTGCAAGGAGTTTCTTGAAGGAGTTTCAGAATTACTGTGGACAACGCTTGCACAGTTGCATTTGAATTTTGAAAAAGACTAAGTAAAAGAGTTTTCAACTTCATCATGGAACAAAACTGCAAATTCAAGCGTGACGCCACCTAATCTTTACAACCCTGATGCTATCATTTCTTATCGTTTCTCATTTTTGCGGTGAGCACCAACAAATTTCTTACAGTAAACGCTGCCTGCCAGAGGTCTTAGTAATGTTGCTGCTAATTATAACTGGAAGACCTATGGAAGTGATTTAAACCAGCGTGTAGAACCAGAACCCGAGCTGTATACCAGCTCAGTCTTCGCAAGATGACTGTAATATTTGCCAGAACATGAACAGCACAAAATATAGCTTAAGTGACAAAGAGAGGGAAACAAGGGACAGAGCAGGATTAAATTAAAATGAATGAACTAATGGTCAGAGTACTGCTAGGGTGAGAAATAAGGGAAAGATTTATAAACGGTAATCTCAGAAGCATTTGAAAGTGAAGTCTAGGGTGAAAAATACAGGAAAGGTGCATAAACTGTAAGCTCAAAGTATTTGAACGTGAAGTAGGCCTTTCACCTTTAGGAGAGGAGCAGAGATAGTATCAAGGGAGATATCTCAAACTAGCTTGTATAGACAAGAGGAATCAATTTAACTATTTTGTTAGTTCTTTTCTATCTCTAATCACAAAAATATTAAAAAAATACATGAAATATAGTCGGACAATATTGACATAAGTCTTTCAGTCATTATTGATGTTACAACAGAATACAGATCCTTACTTTTGAATATATCCACATGCCATGCAAGTGCATTGCAATATGCATATGTTTGTGCTGCATTTCTGCATATGAATTATACAATACATATATATTTACACAAAGCTGTCATATGCATATTAGCGGCCCATAATCCCTCCGCTCTCCTGCCATATAATGAGATGCAATGGAGCTGACGAGCGACATCTGCAAAAAAAGGGCACTTTTTATCTTATTTTGGCCTGTGAATTATGAGCGCTCAATATTCGAACTGTTTAGATTAAGCATACTGTTTTCCCAGTTGGATGAAAGTAAATCCCACAGTACATTTCTAGCATGAATAAAATTGTAAATTTGAATTCTACCTTTCCATAGACGTGTTTTATTAGTTGCTTAAGGCTCACTGTTTACTCAAACATGTCTGACAATAAATTAATTTGCTAGAATATTTATAAGAAGCAGATGTTCAGCAGACTAATTATTTTAAAATATTGAACAAATACTCATTTTCCCAAAGCTCAACAGTTCTTCCATGGGAACCCCAAAGTGATCAGCAGTATCTTGTACTATACTTGTACATTATCAAGTATGTAGCAAATTAAGTCCATAGGTTTTGTTTTCTTAAGCAGAAAGCCAAAAAGGTGGAAAACTTTCTTTAGGCAACAACTACTCCCTTCCTGTAGTAGTATTAGCCCAGAGCATTGAGGATACAATATTACGTAGCAGCGCAAGAGCTCTGCAGAAGAGTTTTATGAGAGTGAAAGGAGTGAGGAGGCCAAGATCTGCCTGAAGAATACTGTTAGAATCTCTAACAGTGAAGAGTCTGTGTTTTCTTATTATTTCTAAACCATAAAAAAGAAACCAACAAAGAATACATTAATCTTCTCCTTTCTTCATCTGTATTGAATACTAGTATGCTCCTGATAATCTCTAAGAAACTCAAACCTTTGCTGTAGCTACAGCTGCTCTTTATGTGAACCTGAGAGCCTGGCGCTAGCTGAAAGTCCCTGTCAGCTGTTACCCATCACCTTCCACTTGGGAGATCCTGCCTCACACAGCCTAAGCACTCCGATTCCACTTTTATCCCGAAAAAAATATGGAAAGCCAATCTTCTAGGATGCACACAAACAGAGCTTTGATACCATTTCCCATTGTGGATTATACTAGTAGTAGAATACTAGGTAATAATAATGACTTTTAAAAATGTTAAACCCATGATAATAAAGAAGCAATGATTTTACAGCGGTTATACATTCCACATCTCCTTTCCAACATGGAGACTTTTTCAATCCCAATTTTGGGGTTTGTGTCTTGCAAGAACTTCACATCAAGTAGCAACTCTATCAGAAGCAGAGACCCATAGACTTTCCTACAGTTTCCAATTCCCATCAGTACCTATCCTGTTCCAACTTTCTATATTATTAGGAAATATGTAAGTATTTCTTAAGAAGTATTAAGAAAGTATTTATAAGAAGTAAGGAATATGTCTGTATTTCTGTCTTCTTTTTTTTCCCTAACTGTGTTAGCATTCTTTGTTTGCACTAATATAAGATCAAGAGGAAAGTCCTCCTTGTGTTAATGTATTTATAAATACCTTCCATTTTTCCCAGAGTGCAGCGAGGTAGAGATAAATCTTCTCTGTCATCTATCCTAGACAAAAAATCTAGAGAATTTGGGAATTTACTAATGTGTGAGTGTGTGTTCAAACATGTTTCTTTTTTAGACATTGAAAGTAGACTGGAAGTTGCTTTTCAAAAAGATAATGGAGACATCAATATCTCACCCCCCTCCTTCTGCTATTCCTATGTAGGTTACTGACTCATCCTTTAAAATACACAATATGTTTGCCTGCAGAGCTCTCATTACCTTTGACATCATTTTTGGTCCCAGAACATCCAATTTTCAACTCTAGAGTACACAGATGGGAAAAGACAGACAGTACTTGTTGCCTTTGAATTATACAGAAACCAAAGCCTATTGTTATTACCTTTTCTTGTCACATTGATGAGAAACAAAGAAAGTGATGTTTTTGTAATGCATCTGTATAAAACTGTGAGACTGCAATCCATTACTTCCAATGACACTTTATCTTCCTTGTGTAAAAATAGATAAAAAATATTTTTCTTGAGTGTTTAAAATTATGTATCATAATGTTTTCAGCTCAGATCCCAGAAGATTCTATTGTAATCAAAGGAGAAGACACTGGTGGATTAAAAACAAAAGCACATAAAATACAGTCCCTCCTCCTTCCTCCATACCATTTACATATGAAGTGATAAAAGCATCCTGCAAATTTAGATGCTTAAAGATACCAATACCTCAGTGGATTAAATTCAGAATCCTCTTGAGCTGGAAGAAAGGATTTCCCAGTAGCCGTTTTGCTGCATGAGCCTCTCTGCTGACTTGGATGTTAACAGTGTACAAATCCCTGTAGGTTTGACCACGGGTGTAAATCCTCCTGGAGGATCTTGGTACTGGTAAGTAACTGGTGAATGGATTTAGATTATGCAGCTAGGGTATTTGGAAAGGAATCCAGAGGACTAATTTCCTTGAGGACTCTTTATAGAAGTATTAGAACTCTTACTGAACTTATAGAATGGGATATTGATTAGGAAAAAAAGATTTATACTGTGGTTCCAGATACAGAGTACTTGATACAGTTTGATAGGAAATTCCTACATCTATAAACAGCAGATACACATTGGTAATAACACCAACGTCCTCTCTTACACAATTTCTCCTTTTTTTTTTTCCTACTTCCCCCACCCCACCCCCCAAAATAGTACCACCAAAGTAGGACCTTTATGTTTTATGAGTCTCAGAATTTTGAATCCACTACTTCACCTCTTTTATGTATTTCAGATTGAACAGAAGGCGGCAACTGTACTGCAAGATGTTTCTTTGATATGAATGTATTGTCCTTTAATTCCTGAAAACCATATTTTAGTGCTCGTCTGTGAATTCTCTTGTACATGTTGTTCATTAAATACCTTTTACTTAAAGCATTTGTTTTGGTTTGAGATAAGAAGTCTCAATCTTTGGTTAAGTCTCATTATACAGACTTTGCCCTGTCCGTCAGCCGCAGAAAAGGTGAAAAATACTTCAAACCTGAATCAAATTAAAGATGGCACAAATCTGTGTGCCAACTTTGTATGGCTTTACTGTCTGTCTTCGGCAGAGATAACTCTTTCTGTCCTTTACCACTTGCCTAGGATTTATTTCAGTAAAAGAATCTACAACTGCTCCCCCCTCCCTACTCTCCCAATTTCTGTAAGATCAGGAACTAAGACTTTTTTTCCATGGAGATGTACGTTAAGGAATTTTGGAAGGGTTTGTCTTGTAAGGGTAAGGATTATATCCGGAGGGACCTGGACAGGCTGGAGAAGTGGGCCTCTGAGAACCTCATGAGGCTCAACAAGGCCAAGTGCAAGGTCCTGCACCGGGGTCAGGACAATCCCCATTTTCAGTACACAATGGGGGATGACGTGCTTGAAAGTGGCCCTGCAGAGAAAGAATTGGGGTGCTGGTTGATGAGAAGCTCGACACGAGCAGGCAACGTGCGCTCACAGCCCAGAAACCAGCTGCATCCAGGGCTGCATCCAAAGAAGCGTGGCCAGCCTGTCCTGTCTACTACTAAATTATATTCCCAAGCACCTGATCTTCCCGCCTTTTAAACACCTCCAGGGATGGTGACTCAACCACCTCTCCGGGCAGCCTGTTCCAGTGCTTGACAACCCTTTCTGTGAAGAAATTTTTACTAATGCCCATACTGAACTTCCTCCGATGCAGCTTGATGCCATCCCCTCTCATCCTATCCCTTGGGAGAAGAGACCAACACCCATCTGTCTGCAACCTCCTTTTGGGTAGTCATAGAGGGCAATAAGGTGTCACTTACTTTTCAGATATTTCCTAAACCAAGTTTGTTTATCATCACAGAGCAAATAAATTCCTATTGGACCTCAGTTCAGACTTGGAGTGACATCCCCTTTTCAGAAAAATACATGTATCTTTTCTGAGTCACACCAGCCATGGACAACAAGTCACAGGGAAATGGCATCTGTTCCTTCTCTTGGGTCCTTATAAATAAGAGTGTTAAGGATTAATAGTTCATCTGTACCTAAGAACTAATTATATATCTTAAAGTATATGATTATTAATCCTCAAAGCTACCTGAGCAACCCTGATCACACATCACCTCTTCTACTCTATGTTCCACTCTGTTTTATTTCCTTTCAGGAGTGACAGGAAAAACAAAACCAAAACACAGCCAAGAACCAGGAATAGTTGCAGAAAAGGGGAAAAGTTTTTGATTTCCCTGAAAAGATTGTAAACATTGTATGCCACACAAGGCAAGTACTGAAAATCGATCAGACTCACTTATGATCCTTATAATATACAGCAAATACATAAGCAGAGATTATTGAAGATGAAAGGGTCAAATAGAAACTGTCATTGCATGTGTCAAACTGGCAATTTAATAGAGAATATTATGAAGTTGCAAATAAAGATTACGGGAAAAAATGACAAATTGGTGGATAGAAAAAATGCTCAGCTGAGTATTTTTTTTGAAAAACATCCTTGAGTAGATCTTAAAGCAAATTTGGACTTTTAATTACTTCTCTGAGAGCCTTACTTTTGGAAATAACTCTTCCTGACCTCCTTACCCAAGTATCCATCGGAATCAGTGTGAGGACCTTCAGATCTAACCACAAGTTTTTTATTTCCTTTTTAGGTAACGCAAGTTTTGCCGGCCAAATTTTCAAAATATCAGGACCAGTAAGCAAAAGTACAGGCCTTTGAGGACACTAGGTCACGAAGACCACTTAGGCATTAATCAGTCTCTGTAGGTACCTTTGTAGGGTGGCTTCTGTCAGAACACCTGACAGCCCTTAATATGAGTACTAGGTTTACGTAACCTTGCTCAGGATTAAATCTCTTTGAAACACCAGGTGTCAGTGTTGTGCTTACATTACACATGGTATGGACGATATCTTGTTCTTTCCTCTATGAAAATTGCACGGAAAACCGAAAGATTTTAGAACCTTTTAACTACACTACGTCACATCATATAGTACATAAGTTTGTCTTCAAGAAAGGACTAACCCCACTGGAGCAATTCGCAAGTCAGTTTTAGCAGAAGTATTACAGATTTTATGTGATATGAATCAAACACATATCCCAGTTCTTTGAAAACACTAAATAAACTAAGACTTTTAACAGCTTTACGGTTATTTCCTTCTATTTCTATGAGAAGAGGTAAGCAATGGATTATTCTGACACTTCTTAAACTCCTGTGTGATACTACTAATTAACAACTGGACTCATTAGAGTGGATTTTCTGCACAGAACCACTCCATCTCTCCAGCAGAGCTGCTCTTCTCCTTTCAGTAGAGGTCTCTGTTGTGAAAAAAATTCTTAGTGGAACTATAGAAATAAGAAGTTAAACAAAACCATGTCAGCCCATTGAACAGCTGATATCTCAGTCCATGCTTATTGAAGCCACAAAACTCTGACAGAAGGAAAATGGAAATAGTATGTCATGAGCCACACGAGATAGGTTTTAATTTTATAGCATGAGACTAATACTTAATGACACGTTTTTCATACAAGGCTCCAGTCTCATCATTCGAACTTTCATGCTATTTTCTCAAATGAAGGGGAAAAAACCCAGATCTCTCTGTTTAGCTTCTATTAAAAACCCAATTTAATATAAATTTAAATGCACATAGAAATTAATGTTCATGTTGCACAAATGTTGAAGTATTTTTTAAATCGAGGTTTTAGAATAAAATAGACATTAATGAACATTGGATACGGAAAATTTATGAAATCTTGGTATTTTGGGGGTTGTTAGGTAACAGTACACAGCGTGGCACATGTTAGATTAATATAAGTTGTGTCATTTTTGGTTACTTCCACAAGATGGAGTAAAAAGATTTGAGCTGCCAGAAACACTCCCTAATTCAGTAACCAAATTTATTTCTCTGGCGATTAGATCTGATTCAAAAGTATGAACTGATATAACAGAACTTTCTGTGAACTTCCTTACAGATGGAGACGTTATTCACCAGACTGACAAAGAATGAGGAAGATATTGACCACAGATTTTATTTTCCGTAGATACATTATGCATTTCAGTCAAAGGCAATATCCAGTTTTAATATCTCTAAAGGATTATAGCATATTCAAATCCTCTAGCCCAAGGATGACTAATAGGTGATTCAATAAGAAAAAAAAGGAACTAAGATACTTGCTGTCCAATATTTGGTTAAACAAGCAAAAGAAAGAGAGAAAAAACAGACTTCATTATATAACACATTGTAATCATTCAGGAGCATGTGAATGAGTATTGTGTGAGCTGTGCATGAAACAGGCGTGTGATAAACACCCCTAGGAGTCATCATGCCACTTGGCAAGGAAAAAAGAGCTGTCTTCAATGCTTTCTCTCCTACCATCCAATGCTTTTTCACTGAAAAAGGAAGGGGCAAGAGAAATCTTAACACAGACAGAAATATAACAGCTCCCTCAGGGACGCGCAGCATACAGAATAAGAGGAGAGTATTAATATCCCCTGTGATGCCAGCAGTTTTCTAAATCACATCCAATTAAAGCTTAGATCAAAAGCAGGTATTACAGCAAGTGGAATTTACCCCTTGACTCTCTCTTCTTCCCACCCTTTCCATTGCCTTCACTGTGATGCACAAGTGTCTCTAAGCTCAGAGCAAACAGAGCCAGATTGCATCAGCTGCAGAAAGAATCTTTTCAACCTCTTTTTTTTTTTTTTTCAAAACAAACAAAAACCAGCCTCCTCCCAGGCAATTTCTGCTGCCTTTCATGTCATTCATACTCGCTACGGATTATGTTGTACAGAACTCAAAGCCTAATTATGTTTCTCTCCTGTACACACAAACATCATCCTGGGAGGAAGCAAGTAGACCTATCTCAAGAGTTCTGGTAGCAATAAAAGTAAAAAATTATCAGTGTTACCTCTTTAAATCCAGAAGAAATCCAATAATGATTTACATATCCTTTTATAATTGATGAAACCAAGCTGTGAAGACAGGCAAGATTTTTAGGACTTGCACTCTGTACTAAGTGTCCAACTCCTTCGCACGATCATGGCTCCTACTAAGTGAATAATTTTTCTTGGATGTGAACACAGTTTGCATACTTAGGCACATTATTTTTCTTGAGAATTACTCTCTAAGTGGAATGTTACCTAAGAAATACTTAGATCTAACTTCTACAGGAGTCTGACTGTAACAAAAGTGAGTTGTGCACTCAGCTGTTATCAGTTGGCCATATTTTGATTGCATACTTTGGTGACCATATTTTGGACCCAAAACCTATCAGAAAGATCCTTCATGTACTAAGTTACAAAAAGTACCATAAAACAGATCACAAGTAAAGCTGACCTCCACAGAAACCCAGTGGCTATTTTTTCAGATATTACATGTGAAAGGCATTATGAAAGGACTTTGAAGACTTATCCAATCAGTAGATTTAACAGGGAAAGGGTAATTCCAAAGCTTCAGGAATATTTTTCAAGCATGATACAGTGTTAATCTTTAGGACATCATTAGAAGAATCCATTGATTATATGAATGGGACACAAACTGTGTCAATTATCCCATGGAAAAATAACTAGAGATGTACACAAGGACTTTCAAAAGAGGGAGTATCTCAGGTGGAGCTTGGAAGGCTGCTAGCAGCCTAAGTGCCCAAATGTCTATAATTGGCCTCTGGAGAGTTTAATATTCCTAGGTTACATCACGAATTATACATGTTATTCTTTACCTTTAGTAACATCTGTGCAATGCTAACAGGTGAACAGGTTGGCAAACTTAGACCGCAGCTTTTCCTTGTCTCCAGGTTTATTTTTGTAGTGCCATGAATTTTCCACATGTTTTGTGAATAACGTAATCAGAATTAGGATGGATTAGCCCCTTCCTTGGCAGCAGTTAGTCTAGAAGCAGCAAATATAACAACCTTTCTACTCAAACTTCATTCAGTCCTTCCTTCTCAGAGGATGCACTAAAGCGTGGAGTGTGCATCTGGGTACAGGGACGCCCATGGCCGTATGGCACTGGCCTGGGGTATTTTTGTGCTGATGGTTCACAATCCTGACACACTTGAGTATTCTTCTCAGCTTCCATTGATAAACAAAATCACTACAAATAATATTGAAAAGCCACAGAAAAAATATCTGCTGCAAGTATCTCTTAAGTTTGTGGATAACCTGTTAATAATAATCCTGTCTAATAATTTAATAATAATATCCCATTCCAATAGCATGAACCTTTCAGAGGGCATCTTGGGACACTCCTGTTTTTCTGTTGTAAAGGTAGTACAGGGGAGCAGAACCGAGTGGAGAGAGGTACATGCTCATCTCGGTCTTTGCTCTGCTGTAGCAGGGCCACCTGCACTCATGGCACCTCTCAAGACAGGCCTTAGAACTTTTCATCTTCATATCTTCACAAAAGCACAGTGAAAAGAATGGGGGTTGAAAGCACAGAGGAACTACAGAGCAGATCCTCAGAGATACCATATGAGGAGAATACCAACATCCCCTAGCATGTAGGCCCCGATGGTGTCCAGGTCACTGACAAATCACAGAGCAAGGTCCTGCGACTACACTGCTGTAACCATTTCACAGCTGTCAGCATTCCCTCACTGCACTGATTTGAGGTCTGCCTAGGAAAAATTATCACCTGCCAAGAATCTCTTTCCTAATATTAGGAACTCTTCCAGTAAAAAATCGTCTCCAAGTTTTCCTTTAGGAGGAAAGCTGAATGAGAAATCGTTGCATAATCTCTCAATCATTTCCAAATTTCACTTACTGCATATTACCCACTATTTATCTCAGGTCTACTTGCTGTCAGGAAGAAAGCACACACACACTCTGAATCAAGAAAGTTTCCAGAGTCTTTCAGGAGTAGACTCAAGTAGCTCTTGCCTTCACTTCTCCAACAAAATCTCAAATAAGACTGCAGTCTTCATTTCTCCTAAAATATCCCTCATGTCCAGAAGCATCGGGCAGTACAGAGCATGTGCTCCCACATGGCAACTTCTGCAAAGTCTTTTCTTCATTTGTTTGCAGGTGCAGTCTAGGTTGGGCTGCATGCTTCTATATCACCGGGTCAGAGCTGTGCAAGAGCGAGGCACACTCTATATATATCAGCAGTCACTGAGTCCACCAGAATAACACTAATGGCTGATTTATATCTATCACCTGATAGATTTTAATTCTGAGGCTGAGTCAGAAGGCTTTTGTTAGAGAATTTTTAACTTTGGAAATTGCTCCTTGGTGATCTGATATACTGTCTCATTCATTGACATTCAGGACAACATCCAAGGCTTATATGTTTATTGATGCCTTTGCTTGGAGGTGTTGGTGATGATGTATAATACATTTATTGAGGACATGTTGAAGGAGTTCACTTAGTTGAAACTAGTCAATATGTTCTTATTTTGTTATCTTTGTATACATGCCAAGAATCCTAGTGATGAGTGCTCTTTATAAATTGTAAAATAAGTAAATTTATGCTAAACCATGTAGTTATTTATGGCTCAGAGCACTAACTTAGCTGAGACAGCAAACTGATGTTATTGGAACTTAATTCATTCTCAGACTTTCAGAAGTGAGGAATGAGTTGATTATTCTGATCTGACACAAAACCTTTATTTATTGTTTCATTGATTAAGAATATGTATGCGTTATTTACTTAGGATATTGGCTCATTTAAAAAAAATAAAAAAATCTCTTCTGCAATCCATTAAACCTTGTTTTCCTTTTAGAATAACATTTCCCAAACCTAGCATTAATAAGAAGTCAGAAACTGAAGAGTCTTATTTGGAAGAGTCTCTTTCTGGCTTACTCCAGTATAGTGCAAGGTATTTTACTCCCCATCCGAGCAACAGCACTGGAGATGCACTTGTACCAGGGCTAAAGCATCTTTCTTCTCCCCTAGGAGAAGGCCCATGCTATGCTTCGGTCTTTCGGAGCACCAGGTCTCATGTGGAGAAGTAGATGTTATTACTAAAATTTGCAGAGCATAATTAGCTCACCCACAGCTAAAATCCTAAATAACGCGCAGATTAAAAAACAAGAAAGAAGAAAACAAATGGCACTTCAAGGAAAGGGTACCAATCCTATTCCTGCAAAAACATTCCAGGTGCCAGATAGATAGCAATCCTAAAAATCCTAGTGTAATATACAGAAGGCCAACTAGCCCTCTCTTCCATGAGCTCCTGTTTCACTATAAGCTTAGAGCATGATGCTTTATGCAGAGTCCCTTAAAGGACTTGATACAGCAGCCGTGAAATCACACCAAATGATGCCCATTACTTCTAACACTTTGAGAGTACACTCCAAATCAGTTGTGCCATTCAGGGAGGAATTCTTCCCCTACAATCAAGCTGTCAGTTATTAAAAACTAGAATTGTGGTAAGGAAGTTCCCCCTCTTCCCCATTATTTTATATGTGACTTCCCAAACCTGGTTTAAAACAAACAAAATGGATTTACCCCAACCATTAAATAGCATTTTCATGTTATGTATATCTTAATCAGGCCTCTCAGTACACCAATCACTGTTACACACAAGTGACTTTCGGATGTTACCCCAATTAATTTTTTTTATCATCAAATGCATTCCTCTTCTTTAGTTGTTCCAACTGTGAACACGGAAATAACAAAATACTCATGATTCAAGTTTCAACTTCACTGAGCCTCTTACCAGATGGTATTTTAGATGTTAGAGATTTAACCTAGTGTACTAATATGAAATTGCAACCCAGATGGAGGCGTTAGAATAAAAAGCAATGCCCATAGATTTTTCTGATATATGAGATACTGTAAAAGCATGTTTACTGTCATGGGCTCCAGCTCTTACTACTGGTTTCCTGAAGGCTGTAGCTTTTCTCCCTCTTTTCTAATAATTTCAAGAATTCCTTTGATGTGGTAGTAAAAATTTTTACATAAAGTAACTTTGGATATCAACTGGGGTGTGGTACCAATGACAGAACTCTTTCAAGGCCTGAGATTCAGGCACAGTACAAGTCTCAAGACTATTAACTATGACTTAAAATGTGCATCTTTTATTTGGTATTAGTCAAACCTACAGCTGTGGTTCTTGTCAAGCTGTGTTTCTAAACCTGACTTATTCTTTGCAATCATAAGTTAAAACTAACAAAATTTACTGTGTCAGAACAAAAAAACTTAAAGTAGCACATACATTTGGATGCTTCTATAATTCCAGCAAAAGGTTCTAATTTAAATGAAATGTAAAACAGAGAGAAGACAGTTAGAAGAGAGAATATATTTAGAGATGTTCTGCATCTGTGAATAAATCTATTCATTTTCTCCCCATTGAAAACAAAAGCACCATAATCCCATAATCCCAGCTTGTAGGTACCTTTTAAAAAAAATAAAAGCGTATAGACTACAAAAATCAGAGCGACTTTGCTAGAACTTCTGATAAACATGACTCCTTCCCGGTTTACCAGATTGGCTGTTATAGTCAGACCTTGAAAACCGCGATTTCCCAGCAACATAGTGATGGAAAATCCCCAAATTAACTCCAATTCTAATGTCAGAGCTCCGTGTGCTCCACCCCAACATCATCAATCTCCTGTCAGTTCCAAATTTCAGTTGAAGTGCTCTGATAATACCTACAGAACAGCACAAAAAGATAAATGCTTTTACCAGGCAGGTACGGTCATTTAGGACTTCACAAAGCAAAGTTAAAAGCTTCTAATAATTAAAACCAACTATATATCCCAGGGCATGAATATCATCTGCTCACAGAGATGTTTACAAACACCTTCATCTCCCAACTATAATCCTGGCAGAGCATTTCATCTTCTATTTCATAGGGTTCAAAACCAAATATCTGCTCTCCAATGAGATCCAGCAGCAAGAGTATCATAATTTTATAGTCACTCAGTACGCAATACCGGGTTTCAGGCATGGTATCGTTGCAAATTCCAATGGCAATGGACAAACAAGGACATTAGGGGTAAATATTATGCTTTCTCTGTCTTCATTTGATTTCCTCTCTTGACTTCATTTTTAATTACACCTGGGGTTAAGCTTTCACGTTTGCCCAACACAAAGCATCGCATTCAGACAAACGCTTCCTCAGAGCACCAGCATTCAGACAATACTGCTGCTCTCTACAACTACCTGAAAGAAGGCTGTGGAGAGGAGGGAGCTGGGCTCTTCTCCCAAGTGACAGAGGACAGGACAAGGGGAAATGGCCTCAAGCTCCACCAGGAGAGGTTCAAGCTGGATATCAGAAAAAATTCTTCACAGAAAGAGTCATCAGGCACTGGAACAGCTGCCCAGGGAGGTGGTCGAGTCACCTTCCCTGGAGGTGTTTAAGGAACGGGTGGATGAAGTGCTTGGGGACATGGTTTAAGGGAGTGTTGGGAATGGTTGGACTCGATGATTCAGTGGGTCCTTTCCAACCTGGTGATTCTATGATTCTATGTCAACAGCCCTGTACACATTAATGAGAAAGGAAAGATTCCCAGTCCTACTAGATGTTCTTAGCTTGGTAGAAACACCTCCAGAGCCCTAGCAAGTATGAGGAAGAGCAGTGCTAGGTCAGCTCTACTGCTCTCTGTTGCGTCCTGCACATCCAGTGGGAATCTGTCTGAAAATGCCTGCCTAGAGCATAGAGACTGGTGGTCTTTCAGCCATCTGGAAGTAGTAGAAATTTTAAGCTTTACTAGAACAATTTCTTCTCTGAATACTCTGATATAACAGTGAGCAGAAACAGTCCTGTTCAGGCCTTCTTGCTTGCATTTACAGTTACTAACACTGCCTCAGAAATATGCACAGTATGTTAAAACTTGGAGGGGATTCTACAATTTCTACAATATAAAACATCTATTTAATCAACAAGCTTCAGAGATTAGACCAAAGCATCTCTAGCATTTATTAAAGTGGCTAGTGAAATATGTTAAAATAAACATAATGCTACTTCATATTCAGTCATTTCAATGGGAAGGCAGGTACGTTGAAAACCAATAAAAGCTTTAAAACTTTTCCTTTTCTACTAGAAGATGAGGCTTTGAGCATCTTGATCTGGTGAAAGATGTCCCTGTCCATGGCCAGAGGGGTGGATGATCTCCAAGTTCCCTTCCAATCCAAACCATTCTATGATCCAATCATTTTGCTTTGTTTTCAAATATTTAACGTTAATTCCATTTTATTAAATATCATTAATATTGCCTAATATATGTTTCTTCTGATGCTACCAAAAAGCAACTATTATGCTTTTTCCATAAAAAGAAAATAAATTAAGAAACTTCCTGAAAAATGGGGCCGAGTCTAGAACATTACTAAAATGAGGATAATTTTCTGTAGGTTTACATCTTCTGCAAAGCATTTATCATTGCTTTAGCTGGCATCACAATCACTTCTTTCTGGATAACAGATTGTAGTGAGAGTACATGAAAACCCAGGACAGGAGTTACTTAAATGGTGTACCCTCAATATAGAAATCAAGTGGAAATGTTTGAAAGGGAATTGTAATTTTGACAAGAAAATAGGTATATTAAGGTTGACAGGGTAAAGTAGGTCTGGTTTTTGTCACCTAGTATTCCCATGATTGTTGAGGTACCTGCCATACAGCAGAATTTGATGACTAATAGGACTGGTGGGTGTTTTTAAACTGTCCATAATTTGTGCTGATATAGTTACTCTCATCATTGGAAGTATCCTTCCAGAGATTATGATTGCTGCTAGACTGTAACTGTTAATAGGTATGAGACACTTACGTGGACTGTATTTTTGTGCAATTCGGTATAATGAAAACTTGAATCACAGGTCTATCTCCGTGCCTTTATCATTGTGCTTTTGATTTTCTGGTGTTACAGTGAAGTTGTGCAATGGTGAATCTGGCCCTGAGTATTTAACCAGCAAAAATTTTTGAGCAGTAAGTAAAAAGTGCTGTTGGAAAGAGGAGTATCAGGAAATGGAAAGCATTTTGTCCCCAGTGCACACTGAAATGATCACACATTTAATCAACATTGCCTTGGAAGGCATTGTGTTACTTTTAACCAACATCACACATTTATGTGACAGGTGTGGATTTCTTTGCATGATCAAATGTAATACAGTTAAAAAAAAAATCCCGATATGCCTCTGCTATCTAAAGGTCAACTGAATACCCTAATATATGAAAGTGCACAAATCTCCTAGGGGTACCACACTAAATCTGGCAGTTCTGTTTAAAGAGGAAATAGATTACATCTCTCTTATCGGTTCCTATGTTAGCTGCTATTTTGTTGCAGCTGTGGTAATGCAGCAAATATGGCCACTGCTACCCTGTTGAAAGAGGATCTTTATAAATTCCAGTTGTCAACATGAAATCAATTCTGCTATGGGCAAAAGAGTGTTTCATCATTCCAATATTTGCACTCAGCTAAACCATATCCCACAGGCTGTATGTGTCTTCATTTATTTATTTATTTGGAACTGGGAGTACAACACATTTCCAGCCCAGCACTATGGATCTGTGGCAAAATTGCATAAAGGTTGTGCAGTGATTTTTTTTCCTAAGTAAATGGGTCCTTTGATTCCAACGAGAGAACAGAGCCTCTAGCTGATGCACTGTGGATACAATCTAAGCCATGCTTTCTAGTCAAAGAACAAATGATATATCATTAATTAAAGATGAAAAATGGGAAAAGAAACTATGATTACATATCTTGACACTCTGTAATGATTTTTTCTGTTTCTTACACCTATGGTAAATAAGCCAAGAACTCGGTAGCAATAGGGAAAGAAAAAAAAAAAAGCCTTCAGTTTGCAATTTCTTTTTCTATACACTTTCTTCTTCCAGTGAAAGTGTCTATAAAATTTTTAAAGGAAAGTAGGTTGCTAAAATGTACTTAATTTGCCATGATAGATTGAGTCCATGCTTCAGTGACTGTAATTGAATCTGTGACCTATTTCTTTAGTAAAGTAGAAATAGTCTCTTGGGTTTTTGTCACTACCATCTTTTAATGAAATTCAAAAAGACTGTCAAAATGTCTACACTTTTTCCACTAGTTGTTAATGTTATTACTTTACAATTTTTTTACTTTTTAATTAATCTTAATAAATGTGTACACAGACTACCTGGCAGTTGGAAATGGTAGACATCAATTCATCACTGTCACACTGTAAAGTAAAATTAACAGGACAGAAAGGGCATTAAAGCAATAGAATATCTAGGCACATATTGGTTCTACTTAAACATACTTTATATCGCTAATTTACAGGACCTGTGTATTAGAGCAGCTCCACTCCTATAGCTGAAGCCAAAGTATCTGTGAGCATTTTAATCACGTCCCAGAGTATTTTGAAGACATTGCAATTTGGCCTTAGGACTGAATTTGCAAGGGAGATTCCCAGGCCAGGACCACTCCACTCTGCTGCCCATTTTCTTCACCGGAAGATATCTCACTACCTTTTAATCATTGTGAATATCACACCATGGGGGCCTAGCATGCGAACAAAGGCTTGGGTGCTGTCCTGACTCCTCACTCAAATTAGATAAACCCTACTTTTCCCACTCAGTGATTCCAATTGTAACGTAACAACCAGTGGGGCAGAAAGGGGGAGCTTTTATCTAATCCCCCAGTTCTGACACATGGGAAGCAGAGTAAAACTTTCCTGCCCTACAGTCCAGACACGGCCTTAGTATCTTAGTAGGTGCTCTTAAACTTGATTATTTCAGATATGTTAACGTCTCTAGGAAAAGTCACTCTGTCAGTTTTTTCCTCGTCAAGGATTGGGATGCCACTAGCTTGGTGTTAATATGGAGCTGGGAGAGATCTTACAACCAATCAGGTGCAATGATGTTATATTATGTTTAAGCCTATAACTACGTAACCATTGATTTACGATCAATATTTAAGCTACACATGGACAGTTTAGGGCTTGCGTTCACAACAGAGAGGGTCTTCAACAGACCAGATTAAAGCAGTTCCTGTGGCTGGGGATAGTTCCCTCATTGTATGATGACAGAGAAGATGTTATTCATGTAGGACTGAAACTTATGAAAAACTGAAAACGCAGTCCAAATTGCTCCTATCATTAGGAGTGCCCGTGGCCGCTTGTGAGTACAGTACTTCTGCCCACTTTTGTGGACCTTCAGCAGAGGCTTTCCGTGCTCGTGCATACACTACGTCAGACACACAGGGAGAGAATGCTGTGTGAACTGGCTGTTTATAATTCAAGTACAATATCTCCCACTCAGCCTCAGTACGAAGTAACATGAGTCACAATTACCTGAAACCTATTGATAGTTTTTTGTTGGTTTTTTTTTTTTAAAATGAAACTCTTGAGAGTGGAAAACAAAGAGCAAATAAAATAGTACCAGACCGTGATTTTTACATCAAAAATTCAACCTCAACACTTAATCACATTCCTGGTCCTATAGTCTCTCTTTTTGCCTGCCTCCATCCTACAGCTATCTGCACCAGTAGTGAAAATCAAGCATAAAGAAGCCGTAAAGGGCTCAGCTCAGGAAAGCAACCACTGTGTCTTCTTTAGGGCAAAATAAACTAAGGGAGGTATAGAGGCATCGGATAGTACACTTTGGTTTTTCATGTCACTTAGATGCTGTCTAGATAACAGTTGGCTACTGGTATAGTTCAAAGTACAATACAGGGCACAGCAAATTTCAGCTGCCCTCCCATGGGCTGGATGAACAGTTCTTACTGCAAAAGGTACACAGGGACAGGTACACTGTTGGCTGGACACCACGGGGAAGATTCCCTCTCCCTTAACCTATGATCTACTCGACTGATTTCTCAAATAAGTGAAAGGCTTTGTTTCCACTAGGCTGGAGTTTTCAGTGAAAATTGAAACAATGAACATCAAAGGTCTATAAAGAGATGACTGCTATTTTGAAAGTGAAGTAATTTTTGGGTTTAAAAGTAAAATATACATTTATATACACACACTCTAGCACATAACTATGGTACGTTTTCTCAGGGAAAATATCATTGATAAGGATTATCCAGCATATGGAGTCACTAACATGATGGACTGTAATGGCTTGAAAGCAGTCATTATGTTCTATTAGGATACACAAACGAAACAGACTCCCTCAGCAGACCTTGGTATGCTTCAAAGTTATTACACTCCAGAAGAACTAAATCTGCATTTTAATTACTGTAAAGTTGCTTGAGTTTTACCCAGTCTACTAGATATTATCTTCCTAAACATTATACAGATTTAAACAAAGAAAGATCATTAAAAATTAAATAAAATAAAGCCCACTTGCCAAATTTTAGATTAAAGATATTAACTAAAGATATCAGGAGATATATAGTAAGAAGTTTCAAAGGGTTACAACCTAACCCCTATTTTTGTGAGCAGTTTTCTATCCACAAATAACAATGGGCAAAAAGGCAGGCTTTGGTGCCTCATTACCTGATGGCTCGGTGTACTCAAAGATCTAGAAATTTTCCTTCTTACTTGCACTTGCCATCAGGCCTGCAATTTTGTAAGTGCATCAAACTTCCATTTTCTTTAGAAAATGAGGTTTTACAGGAAAAATGTGACTGATGTGTTGACACTGAGTACTGCTGCAGTCTCTGAGACAACTGAGACCTAACATTTACCTGATGTTTCAAGCCAACTAGAACTGCCCAACTGCTATTAATATAAGTCAGCTTCATAAACTATCACATCTGCCTTTACGAAGATCCTGAGTGAAAATCTTACACAAATATGTCATGTACCCTCTAATCAAAGTACAATTAAAGTATTAACGAGTAAAGTCATAAGGAGTTTTTCCACAAAGTCTAGAAATGGCTAAAAAAGTGTATAATATTGGCCCTGAGTAGTAAGAGTCCTGTGGAGTTTCCAAGGTATTTCTGGTAGCTTAGAAATGCCTTTTTCAGACTAACTGCTCTTCCCCCCATGTAGTCTCTCAGTTTTTTTTTCATCTTCCCTTTTGCTGGACCTAACCTATTTTTACTGAAATACAGCAGGTGCACTAGTCATCCTGTAAGAAAATGTTTTTGTACCTTAACAGCCCCTCGTCTAAGTTCTCTGTCAGAAGATTTTCTCTGCTGCAGCTCCAGAATCTCTGTTGGTAGGGACAGAACAGATGAGGTGAAGAGAATCTGCTCTCCCTGCCAGCCTCATAAGTTCATAAGCCAGTTCTCCAACCTCCTCTGCTAAAACAGTACCTAGGTTTAATCCTAGTTGATTTCCAGTAATATCCTTTGCTAAGCCCTCATCGGTACCAAATACAACATAACAACTTTTCAACTTCCAATTTTCCTCTGGCTCTCAGTCAGTTAAAATTCAGGTGGAAGCTTTCTGAACAGCAACGTGGAGAGACAGAAGTGCATGAATTCTAACAGAAAATAGATACATTAAAAGATACAGTAGTGCACGCATACACAGCCTTTGTTGTATTTGTAAGAAGGTCTTTTTTCCAAAGTACTTTTAATTCATTTTCTTGTGCACCGTATCAGAAATCACAAATATTGTTACTTCTCTACTCCTAATTTCAATGGCATGTCACCAAAGCAAATGCAAATAAGTGGATATGTGACACTACTTCCTTTTCTACAACACGTGACTTTGTGAAGTGTTTCAATATCCTAACCATGCTTCTTCCAAAAGGAGCCTGATTTCTAAGCCTATCGCTCCATCACTATCATGGATTAGATTTTGTAGATCCCAACTGTTTTGTTTTGCCTTGATAAAGGGTTTACTACAATAGCAGCAAAAAAAGCCAACTCTTTCCAGTCAACACATATTAGCACGCAAACAATCTCAAGCAGTATGCCTGCTCTAACTACTGTGTGATTCACCTGAGCAGCAGAAAATTGGTTCCACAAGTTTTCTTTGGCCTTGTATCTCATTTCTCTTATTCTTGTAAAACCCAGACTTCCCCAATTTGTTTTGAAATATTCACTACCTTTTTTATTTTCTGGGTTCAACAAGTGCTGCCTCTGTGGTGCATTCTAATGGGAGTTCCTGCAAGCATTTTTTTCCTACTTCTAGCTGTTTTGCCACTAAAACAAACTGATTTTAAAAGTTTCCCCTAAAATACCAAACCAGTATATATGATCTGATTATTTTACGATTGACAAAAATAGAGTTGATTTTTAGGATGAGGTTTATATTAATCCTTAAAATTATTTGTGGTAGGCATATAATAGTCTCAAAGACACTTTTATGCTTTAATAAGTCATCAAATTCTTATACATAAACACAGGATATTAAGCAATAAAAAGTATTTTTTACAGCTCATGTAAGAAAAACAGCTTTTTGTGTGGTCACATTTTCTGTATCATTTGCATTAAATAATATTCAAGTTTGAGTATATATTACAGTATCTACCTTTCACTCATTACAACGGAACTTGTTCATGGTTCTACACATGAATATTTTATTTTCCCTTCTTCTCTTTTAAAATATCATTGTAGTTTTCAGCATTCTCGGTTGTGCTGTATGTAGAGGTTTAAAAGGAATGGAAACATTACTACTCCAACCCCAAACCATTGACCACTTTCTTGCTAAAGAGGAGGGAAGGGGGGAAACACAAACCAGCAAGATTTTGTTACCTTGAATCTTAACCAAAACACATCCAAACACCGTAAGAACAAACCCACTCATCAGCTCATTGTACCAAGCTTATATTGTAACCAAAGCTGAAATTGAGTTAAACCAGTATCACTTCCCTGTAGCAAAAGGGAGAAATTAGGCAGCTTTTACTATTAGAATGACACTACAGTTTTCTGTCATATTAGTCCATGAATGCATTATGCTCATGGGCTTATCTCAGTAATCAGGTCATAAGCATCTGTGAACACACATTACATTTGTGCAAACAACTGTGTTTGGAGGTCAAGCTAATTTATGTGGGCATATACCTGAATAATGAGCTATTTGGCACTGTCCATCAATGAATTCCTGGCTCACACATGGAAATAACATTCACAAAATACAGGCAGGCACCTGCATGTTACCTAATGACTGATGGTCAGAGTTTTCTTCTCACCCAACAGTTCACAAAACCACCTTCTGTGAGCATTAGTTTGTGTCTTCAGTAACATTACTTCAGACTTATACTGAAAACGGAATTTGTTTCTGTCGCAAAAAAGCAGATATAATCATTGAAAATGAAGATTAGTTGCATTTCCTTTAGAAAAACAGTTACTTCCAACCAGCACTCTTTCAGAATGAAAAGGAAAGAGCTAAAAATTTTCTCTACAGAAAGCCATATCTTTAGACTAAGTAGAGAGGTTAGTCCGTTAAGTGGTCCTTAGCTCAAAGCCCTTCTTTGGCAAGAACACACAAATAACCATTTAGGTCACCAAATTTATCAGGTGTCTGCACTAAGTAGTAGTGAAACCTAGAATATGCAGCCACGGACATTCAACAACTCTTCAGCCATCATTTTGAGGAGGCAACTGGATTATATAGAATTGAATTCCTCCCTTGAAATTAGATAAGGTACCATATGAAAAAGAGCCCCTACATTTAATTTCAGTGAATTTAATGATTGGATTTGCAGTTGTCATGGAAATATTAAAAGAAGTTAAGCAAGTTAATTAGCAAAACAAGTAGTAAATAAAAAAATAAATCACATTCTCCTATATATTGTTGAGTGGCAACAGTTTTTGTAATCAATAGCATAATATGTGTAGATCCATCAAACGTCCTGTAGACTGCAATATGCAAGTGGCAAAATAGTGATAAGGGAGCAGAACTATCTACACGGATTGTGTGAAGAGCCTCATGTCACTTTATCACCAGTAAAGCTAAAGCTACAAGTTGTTTCCTTTCCACCAGACAGTGGAAAATAAATGCAATCTCAACTACAGAAATGTTTATGAAAAAACTTCTTAATCGAGGCTGAAACTATGGATTCAAATAAACTATTACATTAATTTTGGCATAGCTCTGAATATTTCTTTTTTGATCAGAAAGTGATTGAAGGTATATTCTTCTCTGAAATATATGGGACCTTGTTACAGACAAAAAAATGAGTATCATTGCATTTACACAATTACATTCATTCTTTGCTACAGCATAAAAGGTTTCCTTTTATTTCAACTTTGTGTGTTTTCTCACATTTTTGAATACTATGCCATGTGTCCCAAGTGCAATAAAAACTAACATTAAATTAATTTTCAGCCAACACCATCATATGAAACAAAAATAGTTAATGTTAATAGCTAAATTTCAGTAAAGAGTAGATAATAAGAGGTTCTCTACAAATCTGATTTTTTTTCCGCAGAGATGAGCAGTTTCACATTTTTGCAGTTATTTGTCACTATTTGCATAATGACTGTAGCTACAGCTTTGTGTCTAGTCAGTGCTGTATGTCAGGATTGCCTTAGACAGCAAACAAGTAAGAACTCTTTTGATACATGAAGAGCATATCTGAACTGAGAGTAAAATTGCAAAAAAAAACCACAAAAAAAATCTAATATGATTCTGCATTAGACTCGTGTAACTATATTTTCAATTCCTCCTCTGGGTTCTTTTTCAGAGGAGAAGAAATTGTCTTGAACTCAGTATGAGGAAAACACATTCAAATGAACCCACAGAAAGTCCAGTGCTGGGCAACTCAAAGCTCCTACAGAGAGAGTCTGTGATTTGCTTGTTTTTCAAACCTACAAGTGAAAATAAAACCACTCTCATGGTGTATTCCTCTTATTTCAGCAGCTCACCAAGAACTGCTAGGGCTGCAAGAGAAACTATGCACTGCCCTTGTCCTCGCCACAGCTTCTTTTGTAACTCTGTGTAGAACAGCACTTTCAGTGTTCATTTGGACAGAAAATACTCTTTTCTATTGTGCACTAAGAACTTCAGAATTTCCTGTTGACACTACTAGCAAATAGGTCTACCTAGAAGTAGAATATGTGTCAAATACAGTTATAAAATAGTTACAAAACAGAAGGGAAAAGAATATGTTAACAAGTTTTGCCAGCTTTCAAGAATGCACTAGATATAATAGCTAACTAAGAATATTTTATAGACAGTAGCAGAAAAAGCTGAAGTGAAAAACTAAAACTCAGTGTAAGATGAACACTTATTTTACTAGCTCTTCAGAAGCCCATTATTGGTCTCCTACATCTACTGTTAAAGAAACAGTGGAAAGTGTTTCTTGGTCTGTTTTACAGTGTCATGGTCACAGAGACAAGCAAGCATTGTCTTTCCGGCACATCCAGCTACAGGAAGAGAATTAATGCTTTATGAATGTGAAGAAACTGTTAGGTTGATCATTTTTAGAGGTTACTTGGAGATTAAGCCTCAAAGCTACAGGAAAAAGATACAGTGATAGTGAACGTGAATTGCAAAATAACGTTTTGCAACAGCTCTGTTATTTATCACATGGTCCAGTAATTTATCATCAGGTTGTCTGTAGCAGATGTGTACCTCAAAAGCGCACAACACAGATACAAGATTTTTATCAGTTACATGTAGGACATCAGTCTATTTCTACATAAATATGTCTTCAAAACCATATGAAATCAACTGCTGTAATTTAACACATTAGACTAAAGTTACTACACAGCTAGAATAATATTAAACCAAACCCCTTAAAATCTGCAGAGATGAAATTGCATAAAACTAGGGGCTTTTGTTGTTCAAGTTATCCTTTTTCATCAGTAGAGCTACCATGATTGTGATATTTAACAGTTGTATGTCACTTTAAATCTTAAAAAACTCTGTGAACATTAATTATAAATGAACATTAATAATACACCTCTGTCTAAAGTATTTAAGTATTTATTAAGTCTACTTCACAGACATGGAAACTAAAACAGAGAGAATCTCAAGTTTCAAACTTCAAATGCTTAAATTTAAGTACCAAACCCCATATTACTTTTACATTATTTTCAAAAGCTCCAAGAACCAAAACTATAACTCGAAATTTACAAGTTCGCCACATGTGAAGATCAGGCTATTTATGAGGAAACCCGGATAGCAGTCCAGATTTAGGATAGCAGCCCAGGAAGACACATAATGTGGGACAAGGACTGATTTGCGATTCATGTTGCTTAATTTCAGTTCTATAGACACTTTAAGCATCCCGTTTAATTATTCAGCATATATCTATAGCCAATAGGAACTGAAAGATGTCTTCAGAGTTTGGGTCATTGTATCCTAAAAGCTGTATCTGATCTATGTGGGACAGAAGAAAGATAGATGAACAGTTTACAATGGTCATCTATAAGCCACGTGAGATTAATGCGACACAAATGTGCAAACCACCCACAGCAACTCCTCGTACACAGCATGAATTCAAAACCAGCAAGGGCCAGTATGTTCTAAAAGACCTGAGAGATCAGAGTGCCATCACAACAAAACAATTCAAAGGCTGGGAGGGTTATGTCTCTTTCACCAAATGGTTTGTTGGTTCCAGCTGCAAAGAGCTAAAATAGTTCCTCTATGAGACACTACAAAGAGCTAAAATAGTTCCTCTGTGAGACACTGTTTATTTTAATATAGCTTACTCTCACAATAAAAAGAATTATTATGCAAACAATACCCCATAATTGAACTTTTAAAAGCTGCATAACACAATGCTGTGCAGAAAAGTCCCTTAAATATACAATCCAGCGTCCATGTAGAAGTAGATGAAATGCTTGGACATGAATTTATCCACACAAAATATTCTTCCAATTGGGCATATAAGTTTTATAATCTATATGTATAGTATTAAAATTACTATGAAATAGCTTGATTCTTTATGCATAATCAGTTCCCATTGAATTTAAATTACTTTCAGTAAAGCATTGATGCAGATAAAGTACTCTAAACGTACAGCATATTAAGAAAATGTTTATATTAAAAAACTGCTTTCAGGTGAAAGTGTGCTTAGTGAAGCACAACCCCCATGGTGCCTTGCAGAATATTAATGCTCAGTAGATCACAAGATGACAACAAGTATTCCCGTGTAAAAGCTTGAGGTGGGATAAAAAGTAGCGTTCAGATGACAAGCCCCAACAAAAGAAATGGGCAAACACATGGGGTGTGATACTATTGAGATGTAAATGAGGTTAGAAATATATGGAATCAACCTGCTTACAGTCAGGAGTGTCTTGTAAAACAGGGACAACAGCATGTTTAGCATGAGCAGTTTCAACCGACTGGTACGCCCTCTAGAATCTGCATAAAGACTACCTAAATGTGAGAAGCAATACGTGAATAGGAACAATATTTTAGGGGAATTACATTATAACTCCTACTAGAGAGGGGTGCAAACTAAACTGCCTGAACCAGTCTCTTTTGGAGGCTATGGAATCTGGGATCAGAATCAAAAAAGTCAGATTCAGGCTATGATCTGGTCAATACGGAGAAAACAAAAAACACAAAAGGGAGGGGCCAAAGACTACAGATTTCATCAAGTGAACCTGTAAGGAATGCTTGTATTTGGACACATTTCTTACAGCAGCAAAGGGAGAAAAGAACAATTCTTACTTTGAAATTGAAACCACAAGTTAATACCCTCTACAGAAGTGTGTGTGCCAAACCCATTTAATAGCCCTGCTACTAAATGCATTTTTCTTTATCCTTATTTGTCTGGACAGAAGAAACAAAATCATCAAGGACAGCTTGGGTTCCTGTTTGTATGGACCAGCAGAAGTAAGTAGTTACTGCCTGAGTGATCCTCTCATGATCAGCATAGAGCAGCAGCTGGAGGAGTTGTAACTCTTCCACCAAACTCAATTGTGTAGGCAGTGGTGTGGCAGTAACAACCTGTTGCTCCTGAAGAGATGTCCTGTGTTAGTTCACTCTAAGAGCTGATAACCTAGGTAACTAGTCTTGATGATTTGTCCAGACTCTCTTAATAATCTCTAACATAGAGATTTAAAAAAAAAAAAAAAGCAATCTGTAGTCTTGAAGGCAAACAATCTGTTACTCCATTTCTCCTCCTCTTCCTCACGGTGGCATAAGTTTGCTTTAGCAATGTTACCCCCCTCTTTATTGACTATAGAGGGACATTAGACTAAACATCTCAATATAAACAGCTGAATATGTTTCTTTCCTACATTCCTCCCAGATAAAAGAAAAGCCAAATTAAAAGTCAATAATTTTCTGCGTCAAGTACCCTTTGAGTTGCATAGGCATTCTTCAAGGTTGAGTCCTACTGCAGAACAGGTCTATAGATTTTTAATGTCTTAACTGTGCTGCCCATGGAGTTCAAAGACTAACAACCTGTCTGGAGAGTCAAAGGGATAGAAAAACTTATTGCACTGGCAAAACTACGTATTCATTAGTATAAACTGCTACTGACAGCTTTAGTAATAGAGCTCTGTCTACCTGGTAAACGCATCCTAACAGTAACCATGAGTGTTCGTACCTGATTCAGATTTTACTCATCTATTTATAAATCACCTGACACCTTGATGAAAACAAGCTTAGGACATTCCCCTCCAGTTACACCATTTAATAGGGAGCCTGCACTATTTCTTTCAGATGAAAAATTGGAACTGCAGTATTATGTAAATGTTACTGCTCCAAACAAAAGATTGGTGTAGTCCCAGTAATTAACTGTCTGGTTAATTAGACCACTTTCCCTTTGCTCAGCAACTGTCATTCATGTGCATATATAAACTGTTACAAAAATTAAAAAAAAAATATATAAAAATAAGCTTTACATTGTTTGTGCAGAATTGTTAGGAGATTGGCAATAATGATATATTTAAGTCTTATTCTGGAAGCTGAAAAATCTATTTAAAAATGGAAATGTATCTTCTTTCTAAGAAGCAGAAATCCAATAAAAATGTGAATTTTGTCATGTGGAGTGATGGATTTGAAGCACTCAAGAAGGACAAATGAATCATGCTGAGCTGTTAATATCCCTGCCAGTTCTATGGTGTTCCACGAGCATGTGAAACTGTCTTTGTTTGCTTTCCTAACAACCATCTCTTAAAAGATTCTCTGGGAACATGGGCAGCTTCTGTAGTGGGATAATTGTTCCAACAGCTTAGACACTGATTTTTTTTATGAGTAATAGATCATTACTATGATCATTACTACGGAGTGCAACACTTGACATCAATGGGAGCAGTGACTGTAATACATAACAATGATTAAAAAATAAATACTCCTGTAAGAGCAGAGAGTTAGTTTTATGGGTTATTTTATATGTTGGGTTTGATGCTATTGTGAATTTCTAGTTTATTGTTTTTTAATATTAATAATAATGCTTGTATTTATTAGACAAGAGTAGTAAAGACTAAGAGTTATTAGACCTTAACAGATAGAACCACTTAAAAGATGCATTACACTACAAAGATTATATGACTACTAATGCCTTTAAATAAAGAACCCTATACATTTTGGACTTACTTTACAGAAGTCTACCATACACCTTTGAATCTACATGTATTTTACAGCAGGAAGCTGTACAAACATTTATGAAATGTTTATAAACTCTGGTATTATTGTCTAGCTTAATAAAATTAATCTTGGAAGAGCTCTAAGCTTAGGAAAATAGATTCATGTACACAATTTGAGGAATATGTTTTTCAATTGACACAAGCAGATATACAGTTCTAAAAGTAAATAAAAATTATTTCATCTAATCTGCCTCCTGGGGAACTGCCTTCTCTACAATAAAACAAATCAATCTCCCACCACATGACTAAGCCACTAAATAATTCAGGATAAGGGTACAAAACATGAAGAGTAAAAAGACATCGTTCAGTTCCTCAAACAAGAGTTCCAAACACCTTTTCTTTTCTTTATTGATACACGTTTCAAAAACACAAACCCAACCATTTTCAAGGTACTGAACAATGCCTTCTGCCAGACACCACAAAGTGTTTTTGAAAAAAGAAAGGTAAACAAATATATATATATATATATATATATATGTAAAGTTGAGATTTTCAGGAAATATTGTTAGGAATTCCAAATCAAATCTTCACACACACGGGAACTTTTTTTGGTGAAGAAAATTTAACGAGCAAACGTATTTCACACAGTAGTATGTTAATCGCCCACAATAAAAAAAAAATCTAAGGAGAAAATTGGAAAATTTGTCATTTAAAAACTAGACAACTCTTTGATACAACACGGGGGTTTGTTTTGTTTTGTTTTAGAAATCCTTACACAGTAACTTGAACTACCACAATATCAATAATGAAATACCAGAAAAAAATAAAGATAGAACAGCTTCAGTCTGAAGAGGTAAAAAAAAGTATCAACTATATGGCCAAGAATATGACTTTAAGAGTTAATTATTTAGAAACAGCTCAAGCTGCAGTATAGCTCCTATTAATAGTCTGTAGAAATAATACCAAGCTAAGAAATGTAGCAGATGGTGGTAAGACACTGAAAGGAAAAGCATTTTTGTTCCATGTGCTTCTAACGCTATCTGATCATACAAGTCCTCAGGCATTCTGGTTCACTGAAGGTATCGGTTAAAAAAATTAAAAAAGATCTGATATCAAGTTGGGACATGAATCTTAATGCCAAAATGGCACATATTTATTTCCTGTTAATGGCAGATGTATTATATGTGCTTCAGCTAAGGAACAGCATACTCAGGAAATTACATGATGGTCTATCATAAAGTTTGGGTACTGATAACAGAAAGAATATATTTCAGAAATGTGCAGAAGCCTTATTTTATAAGCCTAGCATTTTTTCTTATTAATGTGTGTACAGCACCACAGATAGGCACTAATGGATATGAAACGATAAATTTGTTTTCTCATTCTCTTCATTGAACATTCTGCCCCGGCAAATTTACTGTTGTATTGGGAGCTGCTGTCAGGATCTCTAAGGTGCTTTTCTGAGGGTACTTTAAATTCCTAGGGAGTATGTTGGACTCTCTCAGAGTGTTCTTGTGATACAGGAAAATGTCCTTGGTCTGCAGAGGCAATTCCCTCCCTATTGCATCTTTGGTAAAAAGGATGCAGAGGGCTGTTCTGCATTCACATGAGTTCAGGATATCACTCATCTTGCTTTTCACATGTAATAATTTATGACCTCGGTTTGGGAACTTATGCTCCCACTCTTCCAGATTACCATCTCTCTTTATACATGATGGTTTGCCAGACATCCATTGATTTTAACAGTACAAGCACCACAATGCGAAGAAAATATGCAAAGTAGAGCGCCTCACAAGAAATGGGTGTGCCAAAACTGGATATCTTACTACCAGTATCGACATTAACCTGGCCACAGCAGCACAGTCGCAGCTCAGGCACATTTATCCTGATGAGACCACGTAGTACGAGCTGCGTGTAGACGTATGCCAAGTAGGTCCCTCTCACAATGTCCTGACATCAAGCCATCAGTCTCAAACTGCAGAGCTAAATCTGTGTGACATCACAGCATCTATTCCTCCTCAACCATGATGAGAGCTTGAAATCAAACGATAACCAATATTCAAACCTCTTTGCGCTGTGTTTCTATCACTGTTTTCCATTACCAAGTACTGCATACTTCCTAACTGATGCTTTCATTTCATAGTAATTAATTGCAGCTAGACTTCTTTTCATCTCTTGAAATACATAATATCACAATGGGCTCAAACAGAAGAGTGTAAAAGCAATCTGCTTTATTGCTAAATAACCATATTCTCTGGTTTTTAATCTTAGCTTTACATGCCTTTCATCAGCTTTATAAACATTAAAACTCATTTAATATGCTTTTAAAAAATGAATAAGTTAGTATAAAAAGCATAATAATGGCTGTACATATAACTTTTAATAATTTGAGTCAGGTTTATTATTTGGCTTACAGTAAGTCAAATTAAGTACAAATATTACTACTGACAATGAGCGTATAATTAGTTTTTAATCTTTACTGCCTGAACAAGTATTCATTGTAAATGAGCAGGCACAGTCTTCTGAGCCATATCTAGGCATATAAATGGCATTTAGATGTACATTACTGCAATTTATACATATTTTGCTCACACATAGCCCTGTGATAACTTAGTTATGATTTTTAGTAGCTAAGCATACAATATGCTTGAAAGAATTTCAGAACAAGTCTAAAGAAAATTAGTAACTGGAAACTGAGAAGACCACATTTTCTGGTTTCATAGAGTTTCCTCATCTGCAAATATATAAATAAGTTCTCCCATTACAAGTGATATAGGTCTGGGATTTTTTTTCCCCTTTCCTACACATGCAGAAAGTTCTACCAAGATAGAATTTTTGCTGTTCTTGATCTCAAAAATTAAGAAAATCTTACACACACTTAACAGAAATTTTAAATCCACAACACACTATAGAAAAAAAGGTACAACCTCTTGCAGAGCTATCACACCTGTAAACAGACTAAAACCTTCTCTTCCACACTATGTCTTTGAGACGTGAAAGAACATTATAGAAAACAACAAGAATTTGCTATAAAATTAACACAGAACACATCCTGAGTTCTTCTCCAGGAAAGGCAGATATTTTACCAAGAAGAAACAGATGGGAACAGTGCTGAGAATACAGAAATTATATAGGTATATTGTGAAAGTGTCACTGTTTTGGAGTATAATATCAGTACAAATTGTTAACATCTTCATACAAAAGAGTGGAATAGATAAACAAAAGCCCAGTGAAGGATGTGGAATGCAGATGTCCTCTATCTTTAAGACCAAAGTAGTTCAGTACATAGTTCTGTTAGCAATTCAATAGTTTTACTGCATTATTTCAGTGGGAGTTAAATGATAATTCTCTTGGGTGTTTTTGAAAATCTCTACAAAAATTCCTTAAACTTATAGTTTGGCAATTATTTTCAACTTTGAAGGGGTTAAAGGAGATCACCTCTTCCCAATTTACTAAAGAAATTCAATTCAAACTTTTCCCCCTTCAGCTGAAAATCAGATTTGAATGCTCCAATTTCTCATGCATCTTCAAGATTTATTCATGAGTCACAGCTGAATGCACTATATGTTGTATTTATATGAAAACATATCAAAAAAAGGAATAATTTCCATTATCTAGATAAATGTGTGTTTGTCAGCATCTGAAAGAATATCAATCCTGCAAGTTATAGTATTCAGTTACTCTTTTAAAAACATCATTCAGGCATTGTAAGATATATAACTACAGCATAAGCAATGACCTTTAAGTGTATCTTCTTTCCCATTATCTCAGCACTGTGAACTAGCGATACTGAAATCTTTGTAATATCTGCACAGAAGCTATTTATTTTAAAATCATTCCACCCAGTAAACCAACCATAATTTTATTAACAATAGCAAGAATCTGAGACGGTATTCAAAGGAATACAAACGTGCTATTCACCTTAGCTTCTTTTACAAAGAATCTCTTAGTTCATTTGTATTTCTGCAAAAGGGTACATGATAATTTTAATTCTTTATTAAACTTTTTCAATTAAGTTTCTAACAGCTTATCAGGTGTAGAACATCTTCAGGGAACAAAACTTTCATAATAACAAAACTGTGGAAGCTTGTAATCTTAAAAGTGACTCATTCACTATGATTAATTTACCCTTTATTTGTATCTGTATATCTAAAGGGCAAATGTCACTTTTAGAGTTATTATTTCAGACAGAAAATTTTATACAGAATTTTACTTTAGATGTAGGTCACATCATCTGTGAGTAACTATCATGACTAACTCGTTGTGTTTTCTGTCAATGTTGAGTTTCTTGCCATTTCAGAAATATCTCTTCAAGAAGAAACATTGCTTCTGGGTTGCGAAAGACATCACACAGCTAAGCCAAGCAATAGTTCTCCAATTATCAGAGGTTAAGTATTGACATACTATGAGTATACTAAAAAGAACACCGAATGTCTCGGCTTCAAAAAACTAATTATAGCATTTTGCACTGGCTGCATAAGCAGCTTTGAAGAGTGCTGCAGGCAGAAATTATTTTCTGTAGGCCATTGTAAAAGAAGTTCTAACAAGAAATTGCAAATGGTGTTGAAACAGCCACTACGACCATGTCAGTTTCAAAACAGAGCGTATAACTATCAATAACAATCTCTCAGTGACACAAAAATCAAGTCATACTTCAAAATCATCTCCTTTAGTTATAAGATGAAGGGAAAAAACAGAGAAAGAGGATATACAGCAGTGCCCAGACGTTTGCAGTTTGTGAGAACACAGGGTTCTGTGGACTGCAAGCACGCAAGTAAAAGGCAAGAGTTCCTACACCTCTGTCTCTGTTGGTGGGGAGGGGAGTAAACAAGAGAGAGCATGCACAAACATAAAAGAAAAAGAAAGGCAGACTGTATTTCAGGAAAGTACTCCTGCCAGAAATCCATATATACTTAAATCATTACATTATTTACCTGGACCTGCATTAAAATGCCTCATGTGATTGAAATTATATTTGGCAACAGCCCTTTTAGTGACTGCCTTCAGGGCAAAAAGCTTATTTCCTCAGCACGCAGCCAGCCACCTACGCGTAGTCACAACCTGGTAACACACAGGCTCCTTTCCAGTCCTTTTCATTGTACCATCGCCTCTCTAAACAGCACAATACACAACTCTGGCAACAGGTAGAACAGGGGCAAAATCTGATTTCTGATCTTGTACTTCATCACATTATGACCCATGTCCTGGAACAGAAGAACACTTCTCATGTTCAAAGCGCATGTGAATCGGAAGATGTCCTGAAGAAAAGAGTCAAGAACCAAACCGGTTTTATATCTATTGGGGTTGGGCAAAACAGACCAAGACAGTAGCGACTACTCAAAGAAAAACAAAAACAACCAACCTACTATTTACTTTATTAGATGGATTTCATTGCCCTCCTCTTTTCTTCCCCATGTCTTGACCATCTGCCTACAACTCTCTTTCCATTTATTACCAGTAGCAGTATCTTACTATATTTCATTACTATGGTACTTGTGGCCTTGACTAGTTATCAGTTCATTTCACAGCTTTGTTGTTTGAACATCTGCCAAAATGACAAGCCCATGTTTCTGTTACAAGCCTTGGAAAAGTTGATAACTTGGACAGAGAAATTTTTCCTTTCTATGCTGTCTCTCTTCCAGATGGTTGACATTACTTTGAGCAGTCCTCTCTTTGGTTTTGAAATTAAGTCTGACAGTGATTTTTATTTCATATTTTTAGAGTCTACAAGATGGATTTGTGTCTCATTTAGATTCGCATTTTGATGTCAATGAAGCTACAGCAACTCGCATAGTGTGATGATCTTTCTTCATCAGTGGGTCAGTAATAACTCCAAATTAAACTAAAAACTCTTTTAAAATAGTCTTAAATTGCACCATTACCTCAAAGTTCATATTTTTCCCCCAAATCATGCATTTATTACTAGATTATCAGCTAATATTATTACCCAAGCGTAGTAGGAAGTAGGGTTTTCCTGCTGTGGACAAACAAATGCTCCACCACTTTCATGTTCCTTATCCGATCATGATTAGGCATCTTTTGGATACTAAAAAGGTGCTGTTTAAGAGGATACAAAACCACATTAAATAGGACACTGATGATGATTTATGTTAGGTCATTACTATTTCTGGAAGATAGATCGTGTGCTAAAAATAAACAATGAAATTCAAATTTGCTTAATAGATCTGACAGAAATAGTTTGTCTGGGTTGGTTTCAACAGAATTTAGATATCCAAGGCAAAATTTAAATTCAATAACTCCTCCACTCTCATTTGCAGTACAAATGTTTAAATGTTTTCTTTTAAAATAGCTAACAGCTCTTTCAAACCAAAATTGAAATTACACCTGGAAGTCCACAAGGTGTATTTAAAGATTAAAATATTCTTTATTATGAGAAAAAGCTTTGAGACTTGAATCATTCAGCCTTGAAAAAATAGAAGGTTGAGAAAAGACTTCATTATGTGTAGTGAGGAAAGAGCTGTTTATGCTGCAGGAGAATAATGAGAACTCAGCGATCTGAATCTAGTAGATAAATTTAGAAATGGTATTAGATAAATACGAGGAAGAAGTATAGGCTTTTTCAGGTTTTGGCTCTGATATCAACTGCAAATTGCCTAATATCCCTTTGCCTCAGTTCTTTCATTTGTAAAATCAAGTGTTTCCTTTGCCCAATTCTTCTATCGGCTCTCTAAGCACTGTGGAGCTATAGATGCTCTCCCTGCCTACATCCACACAACACCTCAGTGTTGTATAGGTAGTGACTTCTAGCGACCGGAAGAATACAAATAATAATGACATTGGAAAAGAAACTTCCATATAGTTGGGAAATTTTCCTCAAGATTGCTTTAAAGAAAGATCAGAATATGCAGTTAAAAGACACTCAGTCTAGCATGTTCTTACAATAATATTTTAAAAAATACATGATTAAACCAGTTATTTCCTGTGTTAGCTTTAGGAACTGATGTACTGTAAGGAACCGACACACTTCTTAAGTCTTAATAGATTAGCAATTTACAATTTATCAGTTAGATATTCAAATCAACTGACTTCTGTACCACATTCAGTTACAACAATGTATTTGTCTCCAACAGAGGCAGAACCACCTACCAGTATAGGTCACAAGAGAAATTAAAATAAAAGTACAGTTTCCTTTAATTAGGCTGAGGTCTTACCCAGCTGACTCTTTGAATAGGTACTTGAAATGATTTGATACATTGGTACAAAGAAAATGAAATACATTAACTACACTACTACTCAGCTTCTCTGCAGGTAGACTGATGTCTTCTAAATCAAGAACTCCTGGATCTATAGCTTGTTGGTAATCCTAGTATTGTTCTTTGTTTTCTATTCTATTTTTCTTTTCTGCCAGGACTCATGCGTAACAAGTGATTTATAGATCTTGTTAGTTTTTTGACATATGTTCTATCATAAAAAACCATATTTTGCACTGTCTTGTACCCACAGTGAGTTTCTCTGATGTAAAATATTTCTAAAGCCATTATGCTTTATACCAGAGGTTTTTTTGCACCCACTACACTGAGCACAATAATCAGTGCATAGTGATTCTGTAGCTGTGCAAGCGTCCCCAAAATAAGTTTATGAATGACTACGGCTCAAGACACAAACTCATTTACCATCACATTATAGAATCCAAAGCGCAGTAACTACCCTCCAAAAGTTTTATTTACCACAGACTCCTTTCCAATTACAAGAGACCACTACATCCAATTCTCCTGTGTACACCACTGTGATAGAGGCTCAGAGACAACTTACTGATTGACTCCACAGCTGAAAGATAACCCAGGAAGTCACTTACTCTTTAATTCTCATACTCTCCTTATTCATGACATCATGGCATGTATCAAATTAAAAAAGGACTTTTTATTTCCTGTTCATTTGAGCACTACGTATTCACAGTGCATTTCTTCTGCAAACTAAGGGCGAGCAGTATGCTAAAGCATGTACTGGAGAGAGCAGAAGAATGGAATTCTTTCTAGTTATTAGAAATAGAATCTAATTAAAGAAGTATTAAACTCATTTTACCTGGTCCAATGGAAACAGAAACGTCATATGAATATGAAAAAGATCATACAGCATGGAATATGGAAAATGTTTGAACAATAATTACTTTGGTTTGACATTATTCTTTACAACAGGCTTTGAGAGCGTAGCTTTTGTTAGAGAGCTCTGACATTAAGTGAAAAGGCTCACGAGAAAAAAAACATATTGGATTCCAGGTTTGATAATCTTTTAAGGTAGAACTGTCATTTCAGCTACTGTTGGATTCTGGTAGATGGTAGGGTCAGGGACAGGACACCTCTGTAGAAGTACTGAGAGCACTGAACTAAAATTGAGATCTAAAAATCGATTATGCTAACTCCATAGCAAAGATAGATACACCATACTTACAAGCAACAACTCGTACTAGGAATAAAAACAACAAACCACCATCAAACTACAGAGGCCACGTTCACTGAATGGACATACACCAGTGATGCAGTATCTTCATGGATATTCTAACCTTTCTATTTGAACTTCTGAAAGTTAAGAAGGGAAAAATAGGGCATATACCTACAATTTAGGCAACTTGTACTCATCTGCTGTGAGTTTTGGAGATCTCTAGACGTGGAGATATCTGACAGCACATGAGTAGGATGGATTTAAAGTGTCTGTTTTTAACTTCAATATAGAAAGTAGGCATCTGATCAGATTATATAAAACTAGTATGGAAAAATGAGCATTAGTTTTGAAATCAATTCTTAAGTATATATTTAACCTGCATAAATATATAGTAGCATTAAATATATCGTGAGATTGTTTACATGGAAGTAGTAATTCCAACTCAACTTCCATACAAGTTGAAGAATATAAATAAGATTTAGATTATTAAGATTTCTAAAAATGAATGGTAAACCTGCCCCAATATCATCTCTGTAGCAGAGCAAGGAGAAAACCACTAATGAAATCACTTCCACTTCTCATTCAATCTTAGGAAACTGTAAATTAGCAGAGATCCTAACAGCAGGTGCAAACTGCAGTACAGCTTTCATTCCACACAAAGATCTCATATTATCATCACTAGGAACTCAGCTAACAAACTGAAGAAATTGTGCAGATATAACTCAACTGTTAGACACCAGTACATTTGTTAAAATTATCTGGAACATAGCAAGTGCTTGATAAAAGAATCAGACTACTGCACAAATACAATGCATTATTTATGCTGAATCTCTCATTATGAAGAAAGTTGGGAAGATGTGAAGATTTTTCCTTTATAAAGGAAAAAAACAACATGCAAAAAACCCTAAAATGTTATTTCTGATGTGACATTTTTTATTGAAGTGATGTTGTAAGACTATCTGGACACAAAAAGGTTTGTGTGTCCTAGTTACGAAGCATAGATAGCATTCACTTCTGTAACTGTCAAAACCTTTTCACAGTTTTTTAATTTGCAAAAGAACCTGACTTTACTATGGAAATGTTATGATAAAGCCTAAAAAGAATTTATCTGATCAAAGAAGAATGTATTACCACCCTGTGGAGATTTCCTTCAAATCTTGCATAACAGCAATAATAAATACAACCCACTTTTGTACAAAAACAGATAATGGGAACATAAGTAAAAAAACCTCAACATTTTCTTTAATAAGATTATATTTCACAAGCTAAGTAACGGAAGAATATTTACTCATAAATAAGGTTTATAAAAAAAACCACCTAAAATGCTAATGTCTCCCCAGTAACATCTGTTTGTCAAAGTACTATGCAATCAAGTCAGCAGCTGAAGACTGACAATCACCTACTGTAATATACTTTGGATTACAGATTCAGGACCATTTAGTGACACTGATTCCTAGAGCTTATGTATAAATTACAATATGTACCAAGTTACCTAAAGAATAATTTAATTCCAAAATTTAAATAGTGTCTCAGTGACAAATGAAAACACCATCTGCAGCTTCGTAATAATTTGTTAATTGAGCATAGACTACACAGAATTAAAATCACTGCTGTCACCCTATAAGTTTTAAGGTAAGTCACTGCAGTCATTCAATGAAGGTTCATAAGCACCGATGCATTATATAGTTAGTCTATGAAAAATCGTGTTCATCAGTTTTATGGCTGTACCAGTCATTCTACAATAAATAAAACATGGAAATATGTTTTTCACCAGACCCTCAAAACCTGCTGGATTTGGAAGGCTTATATCAAAGCCACTTAGTATTCTTTCAAGATACATTAGAAATGTGATATACGTAATCCAGGGTTAATATGAAACATAAGCCTCCTCTAATCAAACGATTGAGAAATTTATGGTGAAAGCATGGACAATAACTCTCATTTGTCAATGTAATGGTAGATAGGGAATCATTTCATTTTATTTGATCAGGTGCAACACCAGCTTAGACCCATTCTTAAGTCTTCTTCTAGATTTTCTGATTTTTCCCAGTGTGTGAACACATATGTGTAGAAAAAAAAAAAAAGTATGAAAGTATGAGTTAGCTTTATCTCTATTAGGAGAGTACTTCAGCTCGTAGTCAATGAAGTAGCCTTCAGGATTAGGCTGCTTTCATTTAATCTTCTTGCCTTTGCTGTGTGAGGAATATCACTACCACCATTAGCAAGGGCTATAACCCTGATCAAGTCCCCACTATTCAGAAAAAAACAATACAAACTACTTTCCAGGCCGAGCAGAGAAGGCAGGGAAACAAAAACTGTCTTAATATGCCAAAGTCCTATTGCAAATAATAAGGATAGGCAGAGGAAGTGAAATCTTAGGATATACTTTGCCTGGGATTTAACACACTGCTGCTCAGTAGTGCTAATTATAGGAGGCAGAAGAGCAGAAATCTTGACTAACTGCTCTACACCATAGCCTGGGCTCTGGCTCATCTTCCTGTGGCAGACATATAAGCAGGGCTTTAACAAAACGTCAAGATAATTTCAGGATATCCAAGTGGCCCTAATTGAAAAGATAGTTATGGGATATAACCTCATACACTGAAGGAGAGTTAAAAAAAAAAGAAAGCGTAGCAGGAAGACTGCATGAGAGATCTTACTCTTGCAAGTGACCTGCTAGTAAAGACATTTTTAAAAGCCACTCTGATCAGCTCCCAGGTAGAGCACTCTGAAACAGCAAAATCCCAATATACCACCAACTGTGTTAAAGCAGCAGTTTGGGTGGGTCATGCACGTATTTAGAATCAAAACCTCAGCAGCAAATATACAAACAGGCTAGCTATTATAAGAAAACAGGGAATTGTCCTCAACTTCCTTTCATGGAGAAGTTCTGAGAAATCAGTCTTTTCTTCCTTATGTGCTAGACGTTTTCATACGACTTGCTTTAATCACAACATTTGTAGAGGTCTTAGACATTATCAAATAACTTCGTTAACTGTACAGTATTCAGTTCAAGCAGTCTTATTTCCTGACCCTCATCTCAAACAGGAGCTTTAACCAATTCCACTTCCAATGTCTCCGGTTTTAAGACTTGCTTTCTCATTAAAAAAACCCAAAAATTAAAAAACAGAAAAAAGTCTATGTTGGAAACATTTCACTTGATAGTGCAAGTTTGGTGGCAGTGACCCTAACTGGACACCTAAGACTGCTGGGATTTTCACTGCAATGTGTTTCCATATTTTCCAAAGTATGGCATATACCCTTTATGAATGAAAAATCCTCCTGATGCTATTTGTCATCAATAGATTTTATCAATTGACCTGTAAATACACTTTTATGTATTTTTATGTACAGATCTGCTACAGTTTTATGAAACAAATTCAGGCACAGTTTGGAGTTGTAAGAAATAAAATTAAATTGCTTAACAGAAAAAGTATTTTCATCATATCAAAGAAGTTACTCTCAGTGAATAACTTTAATGTCTGCATCGTATAGATTTTCATGCACTTACAAAACTTCTTTCTTAATGAGAAGAACCTTTTCATTTTAGTGCTTGGGAAAAAATATAAATTCCTCACTTCTAATTTGCAACTGACATTGGGTTTTATAGAGCACTTCAGATATGTTGAATAATCACACACCTGCATGAAATTGCCCACTATTATAGCCTGAAGAACTCTACATGTCAGGCAAGAATCTTGATTTAGGCAAGAAAGGAGTAGAAGTCTAATATCCTACAAAGTAGCATGAAAGAATATCACATTAAGTGAGGGGAAAAAAAAAAACCCACAACACAAACCAAATGCCAATAGGTAATTTTTATGGCTTTCCCATTTTGTATCTCATTTTATTGGAGCTCTCTCAGTTGCCTGACCTATGTCACACATGGGTCATAAATCAGGCCTAATTATAAAATTCTGTATTCTTAAGGAAAGTGAAGGCTCAGGCTGATATATCAAGATATGTTTGAGGCATTTAAATCAATATTTTTACTTACTGTGGAGTGAAAAATAGAAACAGAATGGACTTGATCTGGACAGTGAGTGATAGGAAAAAATATTAATCACTCCTTGAACAACAACAACAAAAAAAAGTATTATGTTGTCTCTGAGAGTTTAATTCTTCAAAGTGCAACACTAAACTTGGTCTTTACTCCAGTCCATACTCCAGCTGTTTGCAGAAAGTTTATTGAGGGCTCTAGGGGAGCAGAATAAAGATCTGCACCTACACTTTATTTGGTTACTAAACACCATCCCATTCAATAGCTGTAGGACTGAGTAACAAATACTAAACAAAAGGGATCTCTCACCCCATGTCATTATTTCCTTTTGAGAGGGATACTGTGATCTACCATGAAAGAACCTCTAAGCAAAGTACAATTGTAAATACTTTGACAAGATACTGGCTCTGATACAGCACTGTCTCCGGTAGTCTGGTAATAATTAGATGAATCACCATAAGATCAAGGTAGCAGACAGACACTGGAACATGTATTTGCTTTCCTTTCCTTTCTTAGCAGGAAGACACAGTTTGCACAACCACTGTATAATAGCTGCTTCAAGCTCTTCTATGCTTGTAAATAGTGTACTCTTAATGGATCAAAATATTTGATAGGAGCTTCGTGCCTAAAGTAAGGGGAATTTGCCTCCAAACCCTTTCCCCCTACAGAGCTATTAACAAAAAAGAGCTCCAAGAAAATATTGATATCAAACTAAGCAGAATCCTGAAACTTGAACTCCTTCTGAGTCTTTTATCCCCATTTGAAAAATGTCTGACAACTGAATGCTTGCCATAATATTGTCAGTTTTTCTCTTTACGCCATTATGAACATGTAAGCAATAATTCTAAGAAAGATATCTTTCTTGACTCTTAGTAGAGATCAGCAAGCCTAGCAAAGTATGTTTGGTTTAAATGCACAGCAAATTTCTGCCTCCAGATAACATATTTTCGTATTGATCACAGAGACAGTACATCTGAAACTGTGAGCAATCTATATACCATGCTGCCTCTCGCCTTCATAAACCTGCAGAATAACAATGAACCTTCTTTTATCCCTCTTATACGTGAGACTAAGATGGCTAGTAAGCAATGAAATAGTTTCTCCTCACTTGATGCTACCACCGATGAATTTGAGTAGTTAGAAGAAAATGGAAGAGCAGTAGATCAAATATATTTATCAATGACATACGATATTATCAAATTCAGATTGTATTAGCAGGAAAAGGTTGTAGAGAAGATAGACCATAGACGTCTGGTGGGATATCATTAAGCTACTTCAGTATCCTTTCGAGTGGCTAAAAACATTTAAAAATCATTTCAAGCATAACATAGATGATATTTTCTTTATTACTTGGCCATGACCTGCTTCACCTAGAACTATTTCTGACCCTACTTACCCTTACCAGGCCTAATCTTATCCCCTTATTAGCGAGCTGACATCCTGGCCTGGCGTAATCCCATCTACGGAGATGCCTGTTGCCTGGGCTGGAGACCGTCCCCCAGAACATGCTCTACTCTTTTGCTGAGGCAGCAGGACAGGTCATATCATCCCAAGTTTCTGGTGCCCAGGGAAGGAGATGTCTCCTCATTGCACCCTCACATTCTCAAAAGCATAATTTCTTTTTGGTAAAATACCAAAACTTTAAATGATTTTTCATTATAAGATTAATGAAGTGCCCCCTTTCCCTCTAGTTTCAATAAATTAGCTCTTGAGCATCTGTGATTGCTGTGTTGCAAGCATTACCTATGAGCATAACTTCTCATATCACCTGCAAAATTTCCTTCTTAGGTCAAAGGAATGGCCTTTACTGAATAGTTCTTATGTATTATTGGAACTCTCAAAAAACATTATTTCTCTACTATATGCCCAAGTGATACCACACAATCTCAGGAGATAACGGAGACAGATGTGCTTTACACTAATTGCTTTGGAGGTTCTCTGACACTGAAGGTCTGTAGTTATCTGCCAAATCTCCAACCCCCTTAAATAAGTGCTCAACACCTGAAATTTATTCTATAAAAACGCACTGTGGAATTACTAAAAAGAATTATCACTCAATCCCTTGTCCATCTTCATATCTATGTGGTGTTTTAAAGGTCGCTGCCCTTCAGGCAGCACTCCCATTTGTTCTAGTACCCAGGAAAGTCTTTGGTGTGTTTTGAGGATGAAATCACATCCATCTCTCTATCCCTTTCAGCTGGCCATGTCTCAGCAATCCTACTGAAGCTCAGATGCTACACTGATGAAAAGACATTGCTGGGACAAAGAATAGAAGAAGGGACACAATATGGTAGGAGGAACCACTGGAAGACTTTGTCTTGCCTGGAAGACAAGTTTATATTATCATATAAGTCTTGTTGTACTTCCTTTTTCTCCAACAGAGAAGGTACTTTGAGGATAAGAAAACCAAATAAAAGACACAGAGAGACAGTATCTTTGATTTGATACAGATAAAAGTGAGGAAACATTTGGATGTACAGTCTCTTAACCAGATTAGACTCACAGAAAATTACAAATTTCCATCTAAAATTAGTGTTGGAATCAGTAGCTCTTAGATTAACCTAAAATCAAACACATGATTTAATTATTAAATTATGTATCAAAAATGTAAAATTCCATGTAGGCTTGCCACATGTTAAAACAAACCTTCACATAACAAATATTTCACGGAAATTACCACACTGCATTTTGTAAACTGTCAGAGCATTTCTCAAGAACAGACAATATTACTCTCAGCTTTTTCTAAATATGAAAATCTCTGTTACGCATCTCCAGAATTAGGCATCTTCATTTTTACCTTTGTGCTTTTTCATTTAATACCTTAAGGTGCCAGCTTCCTTCATGTAGGTCAGTTGGTGAAAAAGCAACAAGACTCTGTCATGCTAAATGTTTTTGGATGCAAGAGTCAATCTACCTCTCTCTTTCTTCTCTCATATATGTATATGATCACACACAACAATTTCTTCCTCTGCGCTAACAAGCAGATATGCAGTGTTCTACATATACAGATACATATCCCTACGGTAGTTTATCTCCATAATAGCTGCTAAGGTAATTATCTCACTACATTGTGCAGCCAGCAACTAAATGCATCATCTTGCCAGAAGACAGACTATGACATATACCATAATCTGAAAAGTATTACCTTCAGTGCTTTAATCAATGTTAACATTAACAGCACTCATCTCTGGCAAAGCATTAAATTATTGACCCCCCTAAAGACCAATGTTAAGATAGGACAGTATTTTATCCTGTAATTTAATTTGTGTTTGCTACTAATTAAAATACTTATGACATGTCTCTAGCATTAACCCCACTTGTCATCAAGCTGTGGATTGTGCCTTTCTCTTGCAAAATTTCAAGAAGAAACCTAGGGACAGGACAGGAACGAATCAGCTAGAAATCCCATGTAATTCATTATAGTAGAAAAATCAATGTCAAAAGATGTGGAGAGACACAAGTTGATTCTGTAATGTCTCTGAAAGGAATTTTTTTTTAAAAAAAAAAAAAAAAAAAAAAACAAAATCCAGAGAAGTTCAGAGTATTGTGATGTGAAATCCATATTTTTCTCCTCTCTGCCAGGGACAATCTTCTACTCTCTGTGACCTCTTTACTCTTAAATCTTCTACATGTCAAAATACTTTCATATATTTATTATGTTTTCTGGGGACTGCCTCGTTATTGTTACTGCTGTATTGTCTCCAATGACGTTCGTGCTCTGGAATTCCCCTCTATTATTCTAATGGGACTATCCTATATCATCCTATGGGATCTACTGAGATCTCAGCCATCCCAGAAAAGTCTGAGTGGAATAGGTGCACGCTTAGGCTGTCCCATCTACCTAGAAGCAGCTCAGGTCCTGTCTCAATCCCCTTTATACTCTTCCTTTGGCAAACAAATCATTAGTGTAATAGAAAACTCTTACCACTGAAACAAAACCATTCCCTACAAAAAAGGGCAGTAAGTCCCATCTTTTCGCACCTCTTTTCCTTCTCTCTTGCTGTTCTTACCCAAAGAAAATAAAGAGAGGACACATCGTCCATTTAAAATCATTACTGAATGACAAACAGGCAGTCCTTAACCCTTTCCAGGAATTTTACTGCAAGATCCATCCAAAAACCACAATGGACCGCAACAATCTACTATGAATCTTCCACATTGTTGACTTGGACACTGTCTCCAGAGAGTGGTGATAACGTGAAGCTCTGCATTCATGGGGCACTGGCTCCTTTGGAGAGACCAGCAGTAGTCTCTGCACCCTTTATCTTCCCTCTGACACAGAATTAATTTAAGAGAAAAATACATTTTAAGAGGGTAATAAGCCAGTGAGATGAAAAGCAGTTATGATTTTAAGGTCAGCTTTAGCTGCTATCAGTTGTACTGTGATGATAATGCTGATGTTTCATGATGCCACCTGCAGCTTCTCTGATAGATGTGATTGTGTATTTTGCCTAGAGGCACTTGAGAGGCACCTCAGAAATTTTGTGTGTTTTCTGGTCATAAAACATGACAGGCAAACCCCTCAGCCTCCCTGAAATCAAACCAAAACAGGAGATGGTGACTTTTCTGTTGGGGAGGAAGCATGAATAGGAAGAAATAAGGAACAGTATACAGTCACTCATGAAACATGGAATCATTTCTTCCCAGAGTAGTTACCACTTCCCACCGAGAAAGATACTGGTACCCTCTTTTATACTATCATGTTTAACTATTAAGTGATCTTTATTGAAATCAATGAGGTTACTCAAGGAGTAAGAAAAAAGGAATTTTGAAAATCACTTGCAAAACCCATTCTGTCACTGTGAAATCGCTTGATTTAGAAACATCTACAGAAAATATTTTTCATCTTTTTCTTTAATCCATTAGGTATATTTTCATAAAATAAATATACTTTATAATTGTTCATATTTTGAAATGATGTCATAATTCTGTTTGCAACAACGATGTTTAATTAATTAAGCATGATTAAATTTTTATATTTTATATTAATGGAAAACCAAAACAGTGTAATCCTGCAATAAGTTTGCCAATACTGGAACCTAAATATATATATTTGGGAAATCTAAAACATATCCGGCAGTCTAAAGCAGTAACATAATAATGAAGCATATTCATACAAGATATCATTCTATCCTAAGTCCATGATAAGAATTCTAAAAAAGGTAATCCCTCTAGTTCACACCAGTTAACACTGTAAAATACTACTCGGCAATCCACTGGTCACTAATGAAACATTACTGACACACATAGGGTGTGATTCCAATACTGATACAACTATAACTATATTGTCTTTAATGAATTTTGATTTGCAAACCTGATCAAGATGCACAGTCCCTATTTTAAAATGCAGTTATTATAATATTAAGTATTAATGGAGTGAAAAAGATAACTGTATTAGGCTGAAAAAAAGCTACCAAGAAGTTAACAAGCAGAAGCAATAGTAGACTTGTGCTTAAATCACCTGCCCTTTCTACCACATCTAATGAAAAAGCAGTCTGGAATACAAGACATAATTTTAATATAGAGCAAATTATTCTTCTCACAGTATTCCATTGATTTTGGCAGAATGAGGGTGGCTGTGAATTAGTTCTTCTGTGTTGGTGAAGACTGTTTAACCTATTGGAAAGTGTGAGGGCTCAGTTCTTCATGAGAACTTCCAAGTGTGGAAATGGAGCTACTGCCTAGTTATGGACCACTTTCTGATTTCAGTGTCTGTCAGACAATTTAACTTAGCGCTTATATATAAGATTGTGAGCACGTATATAGCTGTAGGGCAACAGAAATAGCATAACACATTAGTATGGACATTGACTGAAATGCAAACTGTGTTTCCATCTCCCTTGCAATTATTTACAAGCCGATCTAAACCAGTCATTAACTTACTAAGAATGTAAGGGACAGACTTAGGTGAAATACTCGAGTAGATCGTGACTTCGGTGGAACTTGATGGGCTTAGAGTAACGCCAACCTTTTCCTAGACTGAGATTTTTCAGAAAGCAAACAAAGGAAACAAAGTAAACAAAATATTCTTTCCAAGTCACAACTCTAAGATATATGCTGCAAACTAAATTTTTTATTCTCCCTCAGGAACAGGAACCTTGAAAACACAAAAATGTCAGCTTTTAACAAATATTAACCTTTTAATTCCAGTCCTCTTTCTAGAGGGTGGCTGCTGGGATGATATGAAATATTGAAGGACTATCCATCAAACAGCTCCTGCCTATGGGTCATTGCACAGCCTTAAACAACCACAGAAACCAAAAGATAAATCTTTTGATGAAATACTTGCAGTTCTTTTGAGACGTTTTGAGCTAATGCCAGTGTTTATCCCAGAGTGGTTTCTCTGCTGTCAGTAGAAGCAGAATGTTTATAATGCAGTTTGCATCAAGACCAAAACGCGGTTCCATACGCTGAATCTGAGCAATGGCCAAGCAAAGCACCTGGAGACTATTTTGTCTGCATGATTCACAACACAATATGCAAGATCAAAAGACAGAATTCACCATTGAGTGTCCACATACAGAGTATAAGGTGCTTTTTTTCTTGTTGTTGAGATACTGAAATTTGCAGGGATGCATTTATCTCAAGGGTTAAAAGCATTGATATTCCTGCACTGCCAAAGAGGACAGCCCTAAGCAGAAGCTATCAGGCTTACACTTACACACACACAGAGGTCTAGAAAGAGAGGCACTTATAAAGGATATTAAGGAAGAAACCCTCGACACAGAAAAATTTTGCAATCTCCCCAGCCCAGTTTTTAAAGGAAACATGCATAGCGGGATGAAGTTTCTTTGCTACATAATGTTTTATCTACCAAATTCCCATCTCACGGTGCCAATGAAAAGTCAGAGAATTCTGGCACTGTTATGTTCTGTATTTTAGAAATAAATATAGGACTGGGAACAGGGAGGAAAGGACTGAATTTGGCCACTACACTAAATGATGCATCTTGGGGGTTTTGTGACAATACAGTGTGGGGATACTCACTCCTTTTGCTTTGCATCTATTTACAATGGCTACCACATTTAAGCTGGTGGTCCACATACTTCCATAGAACCCTACCATCTGTCGAAATGACCGTTGCATTTTGTTCAGGTGTTGGAACAGGTTCTTCTGTTCTTGTGTTTCAGAAACGCAGGAAACAAAATAAAAAGCAGCACACAATTTAAATACAAATAATACACAGCACTATCATAAATTTAAAGAAAATGTAATTTGGAGGCAATGCCAATGCCTCCTGTCATGGATGCATCTCTCACAGCTTCAGTTCCCTTATTTGAGAGCTTGTGCATTACTCATAGGAAAAGGTACTTGACAGTTAAAATATATCACACACAGAGGCTTTGTACTATGAATCCAAGTCCACTTTTTTTCACCCTTCCCCCTCCTTTTTTTGTTTGGTTTTTTTTTTTTTCCTTCTCCCTTGCCTTTATCAAACACCACTATTGACCAGGGAGCAAAAGCCCCTAAGATACTAAATCTTCAGACCATGAAGGGAAATGGGATGGTTTTCTAATGGAGTATATCTGAGTGCCTCTGGCTTTCAGAACCTGTCTTTAAAGTCTGCTTACTGAGGCATAGATGACCACTCAAACACAGATTTGTCACTTCTGTTTTCAGGACAACCATCCTGTAAAGACCATAAAGTAATTGCCAGGACTTTAGTGGCTAGACCTTCTCTTGCTATTCATGAGGTTCTTGAATTGGATTTAATTTCATGCCAGATTTGACTCCATCAATGGAAGACCAGCTCAAATGATTTCCTAAGAAATGCCCACATACCACCAGTCATTGTTACAACCTTTTTATGCTCCAAAATGCAGAGCAATAAGAAATGTTTTGACTGTAAAAATCAAAGTATAGAAACTGTTATCCCAAGGGCTACTGTAAGTATTTTACAGTGTGCAGTTACTAAGGACATACCTTTAATTATATTTCAGCCGATTTATAATCCAGGTCTTTAAAGCCATAGATCTATAGAAAAGGACACTAAGCCCTCTTAGTACACTGCATTATCAAGGTTTTCTTTCTTTGCCTCAGCCTTTCTGACCAACATATTATCCTCATGATGTTGGAACTTCTTATTCTCTTCACAAGCTCTTACACACTTGTTTTCACGCTGTTGTGAGTAGCAGACTGTAATCACAGGACCAAAATTTTGATGTGTAAATGGCTGAACAGCTGACCTGGAATGAGCTAATTTGCAGATGCCCGGGGCATAAAGAGCCCATATCAACTGAGGAACCAGGATAATGGAATCACATTCAAGAATTCACATAGATACTATGTTTAACAACAATTACACATCATAAAGAATTTTCACCAGCAAATTTTGGAGTAATTGATATCTGAAAGCATTTCAGCTCCATTTTACAGGTGGTCAAAATGAATCAGAAAATAGTTTGATAAAGAACTCGCAGAAATACAACAACACAGTTATGAATACATCCAAGTTTCCCATTTGCAAAGGTTAAAACCTGACTATTTATTTGGCAAAAGAAAAGCGAGTATGGCTAACTGTACCCACAGTCGCACATGCACGTATAGGTAGAGTGATGGGAACTAAAAACTAAAAGCTTTGGTAGTCCTATATCACTACAGTCCTTTATAACCCTCTTTACTCTCTGTGACAGTTCCCAATTCAAACAAATTGACAACATTACTAACACCTTATGAAATAAGTGGATTTCATTTTCCATTTTCGTTTCTTACTGAAGCCTCAAAGACCTGGTCAAACTCTTCAGAAGAAAAACGAAATCAACACACCACCAAACCAAAACTCATACATGGACAGCTAAGTGTTAGGCTTTGCTAGAAAGCCACCCTCTCTCAGCATCCATAGTTAGATCGTCATCTGGCTTGATGAGGTTTACTTCCAATGCACTTCTATTTTTAGATCTGCAGCTATAAAAGTGATGCAAATTGGTTCCATGGAACCAGCCGCAGAGTTGTACTGATTCACACCACCTCCACTACAGTAGAAATGTTAATAACCATGTTATTTTTGGTGCCTTTCCTAAGACTGGCTAAAACTCAGAAGAATAAGCCTGTTCTATGCTAGCTGAAGACTTCAAAGTTTTCACCCAATAAAGTCCTGAATCAAACATCACCATACCCACATATTCAGTGGTCTTTATATAAACCAGCACACAACATTAACACAGGACAACATTAGGGGTTTTTTTAATGGTTAAGCTCATAGCTCCTGAAGTATTTGAAACTACGTTTTACTTTATTCAAGCCACTTGGCCTATAGGCACAATAGGCATGAGGTGACTGGACCAAGGTTGTGTCTTAGTTTCTTGGTGCCACCAGAAACCACTACCAGTGTCTTCTGTAATTAGAAGCAGTCAAACCAGCTTCTGTGTTTCACACAGATGTGTTCGTGAATTCCCACACAATGCAGTAAAGAAGTAATTTCAAACTCACAAACTGTAGTTTCAGAAGCTGTTCCTCAATTCAAAGATTTTTAAAGAAGAACAGAAAAATATGAGAAAAGATAAACTCAAATGAGGGAACAAGAAGTAAAATACATTCAAGAGCAAGCAGAATGGAAACCAGAGAGAATATGTGAAAAATAGATCAATAGGAGAATCTAATTTCTTCTCCCTCATTCCAATCCAGCTTTTATACAGAGATGATACTTACACATGTCATTCCTTAAGAACATCAGAGAAAAAAACGAACTGACTGTACAAGTAATACAAAATAAAGTAATAACTATGCAAAGAAAAAGGGTTCATGAATTTTACCTAGTTTCAAAACTTGAGAATAGCTCAAAAGGTTCAATAAGATGGAAATAACAATAAATTGCAATACTGTAGGGGAAGAAATTTCATTCAATAGAAAAGACAGAACAATTCATGTTTAGATTTATATTTAAATTAACCAGCATTGTAATACAAAGTTACATTTACTCATACATAGATTCCTAGTCCAACCTGTGCAAGTCTATCATGAAAAAATATCTAGGTTTCATCAGTGATGAAGCAAATATAGTTATGAATCTATTTTAAAAACAGTCCACACACACACTGCAGACTTTAAGCCTTCAGAAAAATAAAATACCACTAGATCCATTTATAAAACCTACCTGGTTGTTTTCCACAAGGATTCTTGTGAGTCATTGTAACTTTCTACAAAACAGAGAGGAGGGATTGTTGCTTTGGGTTTGGTCTTTCTTTTTTTTTATTATTTTAAAAATTAAATAACTGAACAGGACATCCTTAAGTAATTCTTCTGGTAGGTGACAATACAATACTAGCAAAATTGAATGAAATCATGTTTCCTTGTCTGCTTCAGGGTTTCTGGAAAATTAGGGAGCAAAATGAAGGCCAAACTATGTGCAAACACAAGGTATCTCTTCTCCTTAAAAATAATGTAAATTATCAGAATAAAAAGTTAAAATAGGTTCCCTGCACTGTTTCTACAAAGAGCTGAAGCTACTGCCAGAAACAGTGAATGCAATTCAAGACAGCTGCATCAAAGAATCTATTTTTGGCCTGGGCACCCTAGTACACAAAAGCAGAGAAATTACTATTATATAACTGTCAAGAAATGGAAAAATTATTATTTTGGTCAGAAACAAGTAAAATTCTAATTTATTTAGAGAACAGAGATTCAACAAAGTGAAAAAAAGATAGATGTCCATGTTCCTCTGAATTTTAACAGCATTTAGGTTCCTTTGAGAAGCCAAAACAACGCCTTCAATTAAGCTATTTTTCACAATAATTTCATGGCTTGATCTTGACATGCACTGATTCAATACCCACTACATTCAGTGAAAGTCCAGTGAGCATCTCTCAGCACCTGACAGAGAACCCAAATTATGAAACTTCTCGGTTACCTACTTCATGAATTTAAAACAAACCAAAAAAAACCACAAATCCAAACCTACCACACATAAATAAATAAATAAACAAATAAAACCCCCACCAAACAACATATACCTAAATAAAAAATTAACTGATTATGTAATCGAAGCTAAAGAAAGGGAAAAAAAGCATCACCAAACTACAATGGAAATGCTTCCCCAGGTGAATCTTTTGAGTATCAGATAAGAAGAAGGAATCTTCTCTCAATAGCAATTGGTACCTGATTAAGACATCTACGCTGAGACAGAAATGAGAAACTGCCCTCAATACAGTGTGAATTATCTTTCTATAAAAACATTTACTTAATATTTTGTGATAGGAAGTGTAATGTTATGATATCTATAATTGTACATTGTCACGTTATCAAATAATACACAAGTAAATAATTAACATTGCAATTAACGGTTCATTTAATGCAAGGAGAAATGTACTAATGTCATGTATTGATTGCATGAAGCATGTGAAATTTGATATTTACAATGAAAGGTTTGAACTTATTTTGTGATCTGCCGTTCACTTGGAAAAACTTTTGGGCTGAAAACTCTCTTGGAGGTCTTATGAGTTTTTTGGGTCTCCAGTAATGAGGAAATGCTTCACTTTATACTTTGTGCAGATTCATTTCAGTGCAAACTCTATGTCATATTTTTAAGCATGTGTTTAATATTTTGTCTGCATCTGAGCCAGAGATCTATATATTGTATTCAGGTAGGAAAGCAGTAGGATAACTGCCTTGCCTATGGTATAGTGGGATTCTATATCCAAACTATGCAAAATTGGAATGTGTATTTTGCATCAAAAGTAAAAAAAGGTGTATAGATTTATTTTATTTTCACATGGACTAGCAATCTGTATTAGGGGACTGTCAATTCCCTTTAAAACCCAGAAGTAAGGTACAATTAAGGGACATAAAACTACCACCTGCCACTAAGCCTAGTTGTTAACTCGAGCATAATGACATTCTAGTTGTGATACAATAATCCTATGAAAACAGTATCGCTGCTAGGCTGCCTAACATAAGTAGCACCTGAATTTAAACACTTTTAAAGCACCTCAGAACAAGTACTGGCAGTATGTTTTAAAAACCTTTCTTAATTATTTACTCATTCTGAAGCTCCCAAATGAAGGTCCCTGCAATTTCCTCCCACTTAGCTGGATGCTCGGTGAGCTCAAACTCCCAGTGAAATCAGCAAAAACTGTGTTTGCGAGGCATGTTACTGGACAATCTTGGTCTTTCGTAGATTCACTTGCAGGCATTTTTGCAGCATGTGAATCATTTCATTCAAAGCACATCTCAGAGAAAATTTAAACAGCCACAGCAGAAAGTCTCCAGCATCTTTCAGATTTCTAAATTCAGTGAAATAGTGACTGTTCTCGATATACATTAGTCATTTCCACTTAGTATGACTCCTTATATAGAAGGGCTGGCTTTCCAGAGGGAATATCAATTATGACCAAGCCAGATACCAGAACATGGTAGCTGAAATAAAAATCAATACTGAGCCATACAAATCCTAAAGTGCACCGAAAATAAAATTGTTTTCCACTGTAAATGTAATCTAAAAATCTAACTTATTCAGTACATTTGATATTGATTATTTTCGTAATGTTTCTGAAGGCTAATAGATACAGTGTGTACTATCTCCAATGTACTGGAGTACAAAAACTTCTTTTGTTGTCCTAGCAACAGTGAGGAAAACATGATCTCACAAATCAAATTCAATGGAAATGCAGTGCTTTACTGAAAATAGACAACTAAATGATTTTAAAACATGGCAACTTCAAAATACACTTCATGAACTTGGATCTGGCCTTTCCAAAGCAAGATCATTCTAAAGATTAGACCGAGTGGGAAATGTGAACCTACATCTTAATGAAGAATAAGCAGCATGAAACTAAATTGCCAGACTGGAATATTTTGCATATGTGTCTGCACTGGAGTAGAGAATTCCCATCTCCTTCAGTGACCAGGAAATCATACAGGAGGCCATTTCTATAGACATATGAAAGCAAATCTGTGGAAGGTCTTTTATTGGCTCTGTGGTCTCAAGAAAGCATCAAGAGGGGCAGAAGAGAACTAGATCTGTATGCTATTAAATAGAACAAACTACAGTCAAGTGCGTTGTGTTTCTTGAAGACATTCTCACTTGCCCTGATGTATAGAAATGGTACTAAAGGATGTTATTCTATACCCTCACTCCACATCCTGTATTGTTTCACAACACTCTGCTCTGAACATCCCACTAACCTCCATTGTTTGGTGCCAAACAGTGAATCAGATTTGTCGCCTTGATCCAGATAGTTCTGCAATTAATGAATGGAGTAAGAGTGTTTCCACTTATGTTAACAGATCTAAAGTCATGTTAGTTTTAGTCATGAAGCCATCTTCAACAAAAATCCTCTGAAGAACAGAGAAAGTACAAACTAAATATATTTCAAGATCCATGTGAAATTAATGTACCAGGGAACAAAAACATTGAGCTATGACCGAATGCCAACATGCGCCATAAGAACCACACTAGAACCTCAATGGAATTGGTGCAAGAAAGTAAAAACCATAAAATTGTCAAGGCATGTTTGAAATTGCAAGGACACTGCTAATGAGACAGCAAAATATCAATGCTGTACTTATCCCTATGTCACTGGGGTGACCTATGAATTCTCAAAGATACTATGAAATTCAGCATTGACTTATAATAGTGTTAAAATGCTGGAATTCCAGAAGCTGGAATGGATGATGATGCAAAAAAACTATTTCTTTGGTTCGTAAACAGCAATAGCAATATAGTGTAACCCATATCCCTGCAGACAAGCATCCCTCGGTAATGCAGAAAACTTTCATCAAACAAAATGTGATTCTCTGTCTCAACCTAATCTCCAAGTCATGTCACCTCTGGGAAACCTTAGCTGAGTAAAGCTTTATCTATTTTTTTTTTTTTTTTCAACTCCAGATTCAGCTTCATGTTAAAATTATAGGTAAAGATAGAAAAATGCCAAAGAAATGCTGAAATTTGATTGTAAAATACACATACTATTCTTCCACTAAGCATTACATATTTTTCAGTTGAACTACAGCTACAGCATATGGATGTCGTTTTGGAAATGTAACTGGAAAGTGATAGATTTTGTTAATGGTTTGTTCACATAGGAAAGCTGTTTGAAAGTTGAAGTGTACAATATGAAAATATTCTGTAAAGAAACGAAACAAACTTCATTTGTGACCATCTCTATTCAATACAAAAGGGCCTCATTCCCACTCAGCTAGTAATGAGAGGCGACCTCAGCTTAAAAGTAAATATCCACAAGGGAGATAGATATATGGTAATATTACAGCTAATTAGCAAGGCCAATAGTATCGTAAGAGGACAAAAGAAAAAATAATTTAAAGACTCCACTGAACAAGCCTGCAGTACCACTGGACATCATTAATACACCTGACTGTGGTGTATTTGCTAGAGAGGAGCAGCTGGCTCTGGAGACTACACCAGAGTCAGTTTTTCAGGAAAGTAATTTCCGACTCCAAGTCTTTACTGGCTTGTACTGAACAGCAGCTCTTTGATATTTCCGTAGAATTGCTCACTCTCGCACATTGCCTTTGTTTTTCACTTGTAGCAATTAGGTATTTGACACAAAACCAGGACACTACAGCAAACAAACTCTCCTTTTAAGCACACTTACCCAGAAGGGAACATGGAGAGAAAAAGTGAGAGGTTTAAAATAAACAAACGGGAAACAGACGGCAATTAAATAAGCATTGAAACTAGGAGAATTGCTGCAAGGATGAAGTTCAAGAAAGATCATGTACAAAGCCCCTTTCTCCAACCACGGAGAAAGTCTTCCTAACCCCAGAGAAACAGAAGTAAATCCTTTCCCACTTAGCCACGGAAACTGAACAAACCCTTTCAAGGTTCAGAAGAAGAGAAGAGCCCATTCCCACAGGCATCAGCCATGCCTGGTGTTGTGTTAGTGTTTCTGCCATACTATTTCATTTACCAGCTACTTCCTTACAGGCAGACAACGGAACGTAGAGAGGCAACTATCCAGCAGTGCGCCTAAAACTGAAACGGGGTCATCTAAAAAATGAAAGCAGGACTACATTTTTGCATTAACTTAAAGGAAGAGACATAAATCTTATTTCCTCGTCCATCATATAGGACACCTCCCACTCCTAAATGTTTGGGATCATGATGTAGTTCTTCTCAAAGTAAATGGAAAAACTCTTACTGACTTCAACTGCCTATGCATTAAGTCTCTACATCAACAGGCATATTCCTTGGCTGATATTATGAGACAGTTAAATAGTTGATGAGTTAGCGCAGAAAAGTCAGTATTTGCTGAAAGTCACTATGTATTTTTATAGTAGCTTTTATGACAGGCATCTTAAAACACTGGATAATAAAATCAGGCACTTAAAATAGTTATGGAGCTCATTTAAACCAACTGGAAAATTTCAGTGAGTAGAAAGGTCATCAGTCCCTCTTTAAACATATCAAGGGAGAGCCTAATGCTGAAAGTCAGAAAATCTCTTTGAGATAACTTGCCTCTCTGCATTGAGCATATATATATATCAAAGGCCTAAATCAGACAGGAGCTCATGGCCTCGTAGCCGTCAACATGCAGAAACACAAAATTTCAAAGTCTCCAAAGTCATAAGAGGAATAAAGGTGAATACAGGGGGAAGATGCGTGCTTTGCCTATGTTAGTTTGAATCTGGTTGTCTCCCCTGTTTAGTTTAAGTACAGAATTACATCAGCTGAACAATACATTTCATGGCATATATCAGTAGGAAACTTGCCCCAACTCTCTATATAGTCTTCATCTTCCCTACAGGTCAGGGAAAAACTGTTTGTCCACTGACAGATGTTACTTACAAGTCTTCATTATTAATTATCTCTTAAAGTCTTTCTTGGTTAGAAAGGAAAAACATCAGAAAAGACAAAATTGACACTGAACTCATATCAAACCTAGGAAAAAGGGAAACAGCTGCTCTTGGTTTGGTCTGGCATGTTCTCTGCCACTGGCAGCTGCTGGACCCGCTGCACTGCTCTGCTCAGCTAAAATGCAATACTAATATAATAGAACAGAAATAAGTTCACAGAAGTGAAACAATCGGCCTCAGTGGAGTGCTCAAATCTGCTCCAAGCACAAGCAATACAAAGCCAGCACAAAAAAAAAGAAAACCCACAAAAAAAAAAACCCAAAAAACAGGGAGGAAAGGAAGAAAGAAGCAGAATTTGGAAAGGTATATATAAAGACAAAGCTAAAAGGTATTTAGCACATCAAAAGAACCTGCACCAAAAGCTTGTATTGAACATAACGAAGAGGTTGCTATGATGCAATGACTAGCATAGCTTGATAACACCATAGAGCCTTTTATTCATTTTATGTGTCTCAAGCAGTCTGAGACAGCCTGGCAGGATAAGCAAGACAGAGATCTGAATTTGTGTCTTTCACAGTTCTTACACCATAAAACATACTTCTGATTCACCTGTCATTTGAAAGAGAACTGTTCCCTGCTTTAGCCATGAAGTCACTGTAGATGCAGAGCTCCTGCTAAACCATTACTCATTCTCAGGAGACACTCTTAATTGAGCTGGAAATGAGCAATGGTGAAATACCATGGTTTATAGTTGCATAAATATGTAAATACAGTAAGAGAAATCACAGTATTTCAGCCTTGTACTATGCAATACATGATTTGCTCAGTTGTATTCTTTTTTTTTTTTTTTCATACAAACCCTCCATGGTTGCCTGGAATGCAGACAGCAATTCGCTAATCCCACCAGCAGAGCACCCAATATGACCACAAACATCAACATGAGTGGTATTTAAATAAACCAGTTTACAGCACGTTTCACATTGGTTTCAACCTTGAGGTCCTGCTTTGTTTGACTAGATAGCTACATTTTGAGACATTTGAAGTCCCAATGCTGTCTCTACTTATACAATTGGCTCCAACAACATGGCCACCAATTTTCATCCAAAACTTAACTGGGATTCTGTGTAAAATATGCGTGCTATAGAGAAGAACAAATGATTATTTCTCCTTAGAAGTATCTGTATATATGCTGTTGGTTCAAAAGACAGACCGAGTACAGGAACCCTTCACAACAAGCAGAAAGCTACACATAACATGTTATCAATCAAGGAGATACAAACACCAAAGGAAGAATACAAATTATGGTGCAAAATGTTAAGGGGCTGATACAAGGTAGGACAGATTAATGAAAACAGACAGATGTAGACTTCTGTCCAAATAATGAGCTCACTTCCACTGTTACCATTTCATTCCAGCATCATAATCAAAGGAAAAAAGTTCCCCAGATCAGCTCCTCAGAAACTAAAAAGACTGTATAAATATGCATAAAAGATGAGAAACTGGTGCACATTCAACAATGACATTCTGGCAGCACTCAGTGCTTACCTAGCTGTTTGTAGAGTTTGACATTTACTATACTGAAGAAATAAATTCAACTAGCCATATTTAAATTGTTTAGAGACATCCACTAGAGTACACCTGTCCAAAACACAACGTGTTTCTGCCTTGGTGACAAAAACCAGCAGAATTCAGGAACAGAAGTAAACCCTGCTTTTGCCCACAATAGAACACAATATTATCAAGAATGAGGAAAACTAGGCGTTTCAGGAAAGCAGGGTTAGATAGATATTATAGATATTTTTAATTGATCAAAGTAAAATTGCTTCTCATCTGACAATTTTTAGACAGGTAACGCACCATTTTGTTCTGCAACATGGTTTGCTTTAATCAAATACTAGAGTAGTAACCAATCATGCTTTCCTACCTTCATCTCTTCTACACAGCAGAACTGACTTGCCTTCAGTAGAGATGTTACTGATTTTACATCAGCTGACACAAGACAGAAGGGGCGTCAGGTCCAGTTGAGTGAATTCTGGAACAAATGGCTTTAAAAATCCTTTAACTCACCACCCACTCATCCTAGATCATCAACTGCTATCAACTATGATCTCATCAGCACTTGACACCACTAATATATCATGAAGGACAAAATTATGCCTGCATTCACCAGTATTGCAGGCGGTATTCTCTATCTGGCTAAATAGCAGGCTGATTTTAGGGAATCAGGAGAATTGTTGTAGATAGTTATTCTGTCAGAAAACTTTTAAGTCTTAAGTGAAATCAGGGTTATCTCAGGGACCAACGCTAAATGTTACAAACATACTTTCTAGTACTCCTTTATCCTACTGTTTGTGCTGCAGAAAAAGCTAAAAGCTCCAGAAACAAACGTACAATTTACAACCCATAGTGTCTATAAATGATGCAGACCCTTCTTCGGCAGCTGTAGTATGACCAAACTGAATCAGAAGGACAAAGGAAATTAATACATTGGGGATACAGAGCACAGTTCACCCCATCTACAGAAGAAACTAATAGAAATATAAATATATCCTCTCCACCACATTCCCCTTATTATGCCATGATGAAACTGTGTGTTCCTCTGCAAATCATCTTTTCTCAAGGAGGAAGATCAGCTGATATGGTTGCATCAGGGAATGTATACCTATTCACTTGGATATTTCAAGTTAAATTCTGTACACCACATCTTTACTACAGAACATTCTTCTTCATATCATTAAGAAACTGCAATGAACAATATCAGTTCCAGCCCCCAACACTATTGTATAATGTGAAAACAGGAGAGGCCAGTAATTTTCTATTAATAAAAATAATCTGAAAATTGCATTTCCAAAGAGGAGACACATATCTCTAAGACTTCAGTGAAACTGCTCCTGGAGCATATCTTAGCTCCAAGTCACTTTTCCACCCCCGCCCATAAGAGCAACGAGGTAATCCCATCAACCTCAATGAGAGTCTTGGACCTTAGTAAAGTAGTAAGATGTGCTGTACAATGGCCTTTCTCCTTTATCAACACAGTCATCATGCATCCATTTCATATTTGAGTCTCTTATTTCCTGTCAATGTGGAAAAAAAAAGGGAGGGGGGGTGTACGGTGAGGACTGGAGAACATGGATGATTACCACTTTCACTAAACAAAATGGTAAAATATTGCTGTCCTTTGAAGAAAGCAGTAAAATGTCCAATACTGTTATTTTTGTCTTACTTTCTGTGCAAAAAACCCTTTACTATACAGCATTGTACTTTCTTTGGGCAATGCATCAAATTGTGATCAGCTCCTAACATACCTAACATCTACTGAAAAAATCCATAGAAAAGATATGTTCTTTTAATTCCACCTTATCAACTTGATCCCCAGCAAAGTACAGGTAAATGTTTCTGTATAGTTCTCTTGACTCTTGGGGTTAGTTGCATGCTCAAAGCCAGGCAGGTGCCTGTACAGCCAGCTGAATAGTCCTAATTCCTTCTGCTTTCCTTCTCTTTATGCACGCAGACCTGGTGTCGAGCTATCTAGAAAAACTCCAATGAGGTACAGCTCCACTGATGACAACTTCATTCCCTTGAGTAAAAGGTGTTTTGAGAATCAGTTCTACTCTGGGAGCCATGCTTTTCCACTACCGCCCAATTGTTCCTGGCAGCTTCCTCTGTCATTAGGGCTGCTGTGATCAGGACAGGTTATCTAGATCAAGAAAAAAGCTCCTTTACTGGTAAACAAGTCAAGGATACATACACTGTTTACACATTGCTCAAAAAAAAAAAAATATTTATCTTGAACCTATAATTGTCAAATGTATAATTGTCCTCAAGATCAATGTCTAAAACTGAATCTCATTCTATTTCAATTAGCCCTAACAAGATAAGTGGGTATATAATTCTATTACTTTTACATTATATTTTTTATTACACTACTTTTCTCTGTTTCTCTGTCTTGTTATACATGAAATAAATAATAGTCTTTTTTTATTTTTAGCTTTAGTAGTATGACAAGCACTAAGATTTTTTTGAAATAAAATTCAACCTTAACAAGTCTTATTCCTCAACAATTTAGGATCCACTTCTTCAAGTAGCAGAAATAGTGTTGAGCAAAATGCACCCTTGATTAGCTATTCCATATTATTCTGGAAATTATTGACATTACACGCAACTCATTATTCTCAGCATTTGGTGTGACAGTAGATAAAGAAACAAGCTTTGATCAGTGTCAATCAATCAAACATACATTATTTCCAATAGAAGGACATGCCAAATTCCTAACATTCTAATGAAAGATGCTAATAAATGATGCCCTGTCAACTCGATTGCATACTGCAGCCTTTATACAAAGCGACTGCTTTGTAGCCCCTCTGGAGATAAAGGGTAAAAACTCCAGAGATGAAATGGACATTAAAGTGTGAAATTAAACCCATGAAAAGAAGATCCAGAATGCAGGAAGCACTCAGCAAGAAAAAAAAAAAATAACCTATAGCAAGACTTAAAGTTCCTCCAAAGCTGCACAACAGCCGAAAACATTTGAGTCAGCAGAAATAATACTGAACACAGACTACTCCTTGACAAAAAGAATTGGTTGAGTTGAGACTGGAAATTTTCCCTGCACTGTAATATTTAATTTTGAAGAAAATGGAGACTGATTCATTTTTAAAGATTTCTCAATTTACATTTTTGAATATTAAATACAAAATATCAAAGTAATCCCTACTTCAGGGGCATACTTGATTTTCGACAGGTCAGCTGGCCTACATATCCCACAGTGATAGATCTTATTAGGAAAATTCTACCACAGATATTGCCGTGAGTGCTTGTTTAAAACCAAAGCCTGCATTCCTCTTTCAAGAGCCACCCCAGAACGCTGTACTGCAGGATCCCTGGAATATGTTGCAGAAAGTCAGAAATGTGCATGGTTTTTAAATACAGGACCGAGGGAAAAGTTGATCAAATTATGTCCCACCAAAATCCACAGCTAAACAAGAGTATCTCAACGACATTACTTTGGAAAAAAGGGCATAGGTAAAGGCATTTGGAGCAGTCAGCAACAAACTACCTTATATACTAACTGAACTGTTTGTTCAAGTAGCACCTGGACGCAAGTCTATCTGAGCCTAGAATATCCCTCTTCTATCTTAATATTTTTACTACTCTTTTGTTTCCTTTTTTTTGTAGTTCTGTGGTTGTCCTTTCTTTGTTTATGGGACTGTCAGACTGAACAGAATGTGATGGAGATATCCCAGAGCTATGGGACTTCTCCTTGAACATAAGGGTGGAAATGGAAGCACAATCAGAAATGGATGGTACAACTCTAGTGGTTCTTCAGTGACTTCTTTCTCTTCCAACTTGAATTTCCACTGTTGTAACCATTGGGAGTGAAAAAACATGTATTGCTAGACAAATATTCACTATTCACAGGGCACAATTTTCCAGCCAAATACGCCAAGCGCCCACCAGTTCTTGGCATATATTAGCATGCCAAACTACACAGTAGCACAATCCAGCATTTTTGATGAAAGGAATTTAGTTAGGTCTGAGGAAATAGCATACTGCTTTTTTTCTAGCCAGCAGAGGCTGAACTGAAACTACAACTCAAACCTGTTAAGATGCACTGCCAAGGACTCACTGTTACTGCCCAATTCTTCCCAAAGCTCAGAAAAGGTAAGCATTATAGCAAAAAATTGTAAGACTACTTCGACAACCGATTATTCCTATTTTATTGAGAGGAAGCTCTGTTTCTAAAGGGTGTTTCCTCTGGACTGTATGCAGAGACTTTTCAACAAGATACTAACAGGACAATACTACGTTACAATCTGGTTCACCATGTGATAGATATGGAGTTGTAAGCACTATACAAAAACTTATCTAGTAGTTAGGCTGTTCATATCTTCCCTCATATTCCCAAATAAATTTTTTATATTTGATCTGGAAATCAAAGAAATGCTTGAAAAATAAATACCTCTGAATAATCAATATCAGACAAGGCAAAGACATATACAATGCAGACCATGATGCACAGGAAATAAATCCCTGTCCATCTTTACCCTGTCTTATACATGGATTTTTTTTCTATTAGTACAAAGAGCAGCTCTAAGACTAATAATATTTTCTAACGTAGTTTAGTGGCACTATATGCTCAAAGCTTTTACTTGTCCCTTTCTTATGATCATGTGACTTGGCTTTTATAAAAGATATATTCTTTGTTTAACAAATGAACTTGATATTAATTCATTTTTGTACTACATTGGTTAATGTTAAAATAGCATGGAATACATTGGGGGTATCTGAAATATTTTGTTCTATTTCAGTAGTTCATTATAAGCAGATAGGTTACAATAAACCTCCAGTACACCAACATGTAGAAATCAGTTGAACTGCAGCTTTTTAGAGATCATCTTTGTATTGCGAGTCTGACAGCTATTATTTAGCAGAGAAATACTGCAAAGAAAACATTAAGTGAGAAATGTGATTTTATTACACATACAACTTCCTTATTTTAACTTTTGCATAATTCAGCGGAAAATTAAATTCAACTGGATATATTTAAAATAAGCCAAGTTGTCAGATAGATTCAGTAGATTAGCAGCTGTGACACTGCTTTTACTTTCAACTTTCACTTCCTAAAAAATTAAGACGAAGACTGACTTATGCATTCCCTCCACAGAGTGAGGCAGAATCATAGAATGCATTTGCCAAAAGAATAAATCATGATTGACAAAAAGAAATTTGTTAATACAATGGTTTGAGGTAGTTGACAGAAATTTTTGTCAACAGAATAGATTAAGGGATTCAAAAAATGAAATTTGCAGATGAAATAGCTTTGATGTCTCTGATGAAAAGTATTTTGTTGACAGAAAGGATCAGAGAGAAAAAAAAAATGCACTTTCTCAACACAAGGGTTTTAGCTCTTTGACAAAATATATTTCATCCCCAGATGTTTTGGCTGTGTTGTCAATTACTCTCCATGTCTGCCATTAACCAATCACTTTGCTGTCAACTGAAAGATTTCTTTAGTAGCAGCTCTGGGGAAGCAACTGGAGTTGTTACAAATACCACAATAATTAATCAGCTTGAATCATTAGTTATAATTCTGTAGCTAGTCCAATACTCACCAAGTGCCAGCTTAGCTAAAGATACAAATTGGTTTGGTGTTAGGGTTTTCTTCCCTTCCTTATCTGTTGTTCATCCACAGTGTTTATTACAATATCCATTCTTCTTTCTTTGAAAGAAAATTTTATGAAAGTTGCCTTTCCTTTAAGGCTTCAAGTCTATAAAGACACCCACACACAATCAGGACAAGGGTTAGCTTGTGTTTTAAGCAAGGCCTAATGTGTAAATTAGTGTACAGTTAAGTCAAGCCACTTCCTCCACTACAGCAAAGGAAGTCCCACACCTTCATGTGGAGGAGCTGCCTTACACAGCTGTGTACGTCAACAACAAGCGAGTAGGTGGTGGTGGGAGGTAAAATTTTACTAGATGGAACATCATCCTCCTTGAACACAGAAGGAAGCATAGCCCAGAGTTATAAGCTTAACCTGACCAAGTAGAAGTACCTAGAAGGAAGAGAAAAGCTCCCGGTTTTCTTTTATTTCCATGGCTAAGTAGTTGCACAAATATCTTCCTATAGTTGATTCATACATGTGGGTTTGGTCCTTATAAGTTTGTAAGGTGCTGTGACCATGCTCCGCAGCTCGGTTCCAGTATGGTTTGCCCTATGTCACCCTTAAAGACCCACACAGATTTACACCCTGTAAGGTATTGGCATATATACTCCAAGGTCATTCAGGTCAAAAAGTTTTGTCATGCTAGTCCTACACCTGCACAATTGAGTACTTCAGCAAGAAGGAATGTGGATCGTTCTCTTCCTCATGAGCTGCCTTTGTTCAGAAACTTGAAGGCGGCTGGTGACAACAGCAAAAGCCAGCTATCCACCTGACTATGAAGTTTACTGTTGGAAGCAACAGTAGAAAGATGAAAATAAATACATCTGGCTCAGAAGAAACAGTCACACCACTGTCAAAAAGCAGGGCATGACTCCAGCTGGATGTCACATAAGCCAAAATTCCTGAGTGCAAAGTTTTAAGAGTGAGATCACAGAACGAAGGAAAACACAATCTGTGGGAAAACTCTGAATTAGACTACAACAGACTTGGTACAATCTGCAAGACCATTAGCAGGAAGAAGAGGCAGAGATATTTTAGACTCCTTATCAAACAAAACGGTTCCCAATATACCTGCATCAAACCTGACCTAGCCAGGCTGTTGTCACTCATTTGGCTTCGGGTTTTTTATACTAGTGAGTAACCAAGGAGTTTTGGCAGAGAAAACCCAGCACATGCACACATACACCCCAAAATCCACCCAGAAAAGATGAGCTATAAAGTATTTTCAAGAGATCATGTTTTTGTTCTTCTTATTGTTTGAAGAGTAATCCAAGACCTTCTTTTAGGATAGCATATCTCATCTCACAGCTTTGCGTAAGGATGAATTGTGCCTTATTTTGGAGAAACTACACCAGTAAAACACACTTTTAAAGGTCCTACTGAAACCTGAATAAGGGAAAGTAATGAGCAAGGTAAGGAGAAGAGATGCCAGAGCTCAGAGTTCCTGCTGGAAACAGGCAAAACTGTGCAGCACTAGTCAAGCGCTGTGTGGTGCAACTGCAGCTAAGAGAAACCTAACCCTATGTAGTTATTAGCAGTGATAACACGTAGTGTCAGCTTAGGGAATACAGATTCCTGGAGTCCTCCTGATTCTGGATTTAATAGACAATCCCCGTGTGTTCCTAGGAAAAAGTTTATAGAATCTGTGGAGCACTACATATTTCACCCCAAATACTTTGCACAGTTTATCATGTTCTGTTTTCTAAATGACACTGCCTGCTTTATTGTCATTACAGTGCTTCCCTGTATTCCCATTGGCCTAAGGGTAAAGCACTACTGCTCGATGCAATGGATAGCCAGGATACAGAAGAGAAATTGCCCCCTATGCAATAACTACATAAATGTAATTATCTGCAAGGATGGACATCTTTTGAAATCTGAGTTATACAGAGGTTAATATGGTTTTTTTCGCCCTATTTCCTCTTCATCCAGAATGACACTCTCCCTGGCCACTGAAATAGTAGGGGTTAATTCATATAAACACAGCTAGTCAATACTAAATCCAGTACTCCTAAATTACTACTTGATGCTAAAACGTTAAGAATATTTTTCTAATGGGCTCATTTCTCAGTATGATTTAAAAAATATTTTTTGCTATAAAAAGTTTCTAGATAAACACCAAAACTGTTGATAGCAAAGTTATTGCACGTACACATTTTAACTAGTTATGGAGGTGTATCTTCATAATTGGTATTTGCTAACATTCAAACAGAGGTCTTTTCAGTGCAATGAATTTGGGAATTAGTTCACACTGAAAATGCAAACATGCCATGAAGTGAAATGTACTCAGCAGTGATTAGCCTGCGGTGGTCAGCCCACGTGGGTGTAGAGGGATATGTTTGTAACAGGAGTGAATCAATCCTTATTGTTTCCATCTCTTCCACAGCAAATGCATTTGCATGATTTAGAGAGAATACAGACGATTTGTTGGCCATGCAAGAATACAGTCCGCACAAGGAAACTACCTTTTTCCTTATCCATAAAATTGCAGTTTGGGGAAGCAATTAGTGCACTCACTGAATATCAGGAATATCCTGACTGCAGATTTTGAAGTGTAGGGTATAGAGACTGATTGATAGTGGTGAGAGCCCAAGTCAGAGCTGTGAGGGGGATGCGTTTCATTTTCTTGAGGTTCCTGAAGAGGGCCAGAAGACTTTTAAAATGAAAGGCCACATTTTATTAGAGTGGAAGCACTTTTAGAAATCTAGTAAAGGGCTTGACACTTCTTAAACATAAACCATAATTCTAAACTTCCATATGATCTCTCCAGTATTTGTGGACATCAACAACCTAACATCATGCTATCAAGACACCTTACACTAACAGTGCTTCCTTGCTTTTCTCCTGCTGAATTCAATCAAAGCAGACTAATTATACTTCATTTGGATGCTAACAATGACTCCTTTTGAAAAAATAAACAGCTTTAGAAGACTTGTTTCAAAAATAATTGCTTCATGATTTCCTCCTTTTTCCCTTTTTCTCCAATAGCGCACAATCAGATTAAAATCGTTTGCAGATACTTTACCTGAAAGATTCATAAAGTCATTTACAAAACTATCAGGTAGGTGTTCTTAAATCTAGTTATGAATAAGCAATATACAACAACAATATTAGAAATAAATAGCCATCTGTTTCATAGTGATCGGGAGAGGGCAGGAACCCAGAAATTTCAGATTATGTTCACTTATAGTTTAACAGCATTAGAAGCATTCCTTCTCTACTAAGGCAAAATTCTGCCTTTATATTTGATGAACAAGTTATATAACCAGAAACAGAATAAAGATAACAAAATTATAATAAGATATCAGCTATTCCTCATGTTTCCTCTGTGCAGCATAGGTCATATCACGTATGTGAATATAAAATCCTTCCATGGAAAATACCTGCATGATTGCGAGCGCACTGGCGTTTTTTTGGTAGCTCTTGCCTAGCACTTTAGAGAACTATTAATTTCAAAGAAATTATTCTGCAATTCAATTACATAACTGACATATTAATACCTAATTAGTTCACATCGTGTATGACATGAAATGTAGCTACACTACTCAACATCAGGATAAAGCAAACTTATCTCAAGGAACACATTTGCATTTTATAGTATGACACATTACTTTGTGATATAAACAGACAAATGGGATAACACAGGAGACATTTATTATTACAAAGCATCTGATAATGGATATGTATATTTAAAGAAAACTCTCTGACAACCAATCAGTAGCCATTCAGCAGTCATTTGTGTTAAGTAGGTCACAGCTTCCACTGCAGAGAATGTGGAATCTATACGATAACAGAGAAAAGTACTTCACTGGGCAAGTTCCCCATCTAAAACTGAAAGTCTTCTACGCGCAGTCTACTGACTGTTTGCAAATCTTTCTAAACACACCAAATTCCCATCAATACAAAAGAAAACCTAGTAAATACTCAGGATAGAAGAGCTAGTAAATCAGTAGTGAATGGTAGTCTTTTTTCTGCATGGTTTTAAGTGAAAATCAGGGTGGCAATACTTCACAAGTTAGGCCATTTATTATTTGTTTCCTTCAAGGAGGTCAGAGGTGGGAGGAAAGACTGATAGAGGGAAGAAAAAATTAAAAAAAAAAAAGGAAAACATAAAAAAACCCAAACCACTGATCAGAAAGAACGCAGTAGAAATTATACAGAATCAGGTTACTTGATTTAGTTGATAAGGTTTTATTAGATTGTGGTTTTAATGGAAAAACCCGGTCTCACTTGACATTTGTGCTGTTAGAGTAGCAGAGCTTACTTAAATAATATTTTATAATATTCCCTTGGTCCTACACAAACAGCTTTACAAAGGAGAGAAATACCACTATTCTTACTTTACAGATAGGTGCAGACAGGCAAAACGATATTTTTTTTTTTGAAAGGTCATTAGGAAGCACAGAATTCAGTTGTGAGAATTTTCAAATAGACGAAGGTCCATTTTGCGGCACATTTTCTATGCACTCGTCAAATTCCCTCTCTGCACTGCACTTTCAATACAACCTGGCCTTTCTCACTTATATCACACAAGCTGAGATTTCCAAGCAATAAAGACCACATCAGATTACAGAACTGAACATTTTCTGATAGTGCAGTCAATAGAAAGCACAGGTGAACCTGCCAGACAGCATAACTCCCAGAATATCTGCATCCTAAAAAAGGCAATTATTTATGTTTATGTTCAAATCAGCTCATATTATATTTTCAGCTTTTTTTCATAGATTAAAGCACAAATTTTGCACATTAAATATTTAGTTATCCTTACATTCCATAAAAGTTCACTGTTCAAGCTCCTAGCCACAAAGTTTAGACTAAGTAACCTACAAGTACTGAAATGTCTAAGGAGGATTTGGGGGTGAGTACTGGGGAGAGGACGAGTAAGAATAACATCTTGAGAGCCACAAGTATGCAAAACTGTTACTGTCCTAGCCTAAATTAGGACCAGGAAGTGCCTTGATTTTCATTATAAGGTGTAGGAAAATTTCTGTAGAAATAAGAAAGGATGATGCCTTCATTACATTTAATGTCTTACATTCAGAATATTGGTCCTGGTACCCAGTGCAACTTGCACAATAAGTTTTCCCTGAAACAGCAGAAAAGACCTAATATGTGAAAGACAGAAGGCCAAGATGGAGGCAATTCAAATGGGCACAACTGACATTTGAGCCATTTTTTGAGTCTCATAACTTTAGTGTGCCAAGATAAGAACATTAATTCTTCATAAACAACTTAAGTGATGTCTTAAGCAGCACTTAGCAGTAGTCTCATGATTCATTTTAGTTAAGGTGAAAAGGGACAGCATGAAAGAATGTATAATGCGAGTGAAGCAGACGAAAGTTGTTATTTTTGTCAGAATGACGCGTAACGGCAAACGTGGTTGGGGGAGAAAGATTTAGCAAAAAACTTAGTAGAAGCAGACTCAAAGAACACCTTCAGAATTTTGAATTTGTGATGAAAAATAGGGAATCAATGGAGACCCAAAGGAGCACGGCACAAAGCAATGACAAAATGATCTCTGTGATTGTGATTTGCATGGGTGTATAGTCATCTGAACCTTGGGAGATATCAGAGAAATGCTTTTTTATAAAGACAACCAATAAGAAGCCACAAGGAGAACGTCATAGCTTCTTGGATAATTCTTGTACTTCACAAAATGCAAAGATGACGCCCCGGCTGGCTGGAATTGTGAGGAGAGAAACATTGACAACCCTCTCAAACTCAGCTGAAGAGCAAAACTGGCGAATGACCAAGGAATTAGTAATACCTAGAGGCAACTGTAGGATGCTAGGAGGGATGATTGAGATTAAAAGAGAGCAAGTGAGTCATAATCATACAAGGAATAGATCTGGAGGGAATTCTATGTTCCTAAATACAGATATGTCGAATGTTATTAGAACTCAAGAGCTTCAAAATGAATAAACTATTAACATTTAAAATGCTCCTGACACATACCAGAGAATTGGATTAAAAATCTCAGGTTGATGAAATATGTCTTTTCAGATGTTTAATATAGTTTCTAGATATTTTAAGTTATCCAAATACAAAGCTTCAACAAATAGAGATAGGCGCCTTACAGTACGAGAAATCTACATGAAAATACAAGACTTCTGCCCATAATCAGCAAAATTATGAGCAAATTTATTCAGATAAACCATTTTCATTCAGAAATGCCATTCCACTAAGTACATAGGGAGATGATCTTTGTATGCTATTCAGAATAAATTCTATTCAAATAAGATTTGATCTGAATATAAGTTACTATGTATAACCAGCTGCAAACTGAATATTAACTTAGCTCTTAATACAGCATACATTTTAAAATGGTTGTTTGTTCCCATGGTTGCATGCTCTGTCCTCTTGTAAAAAATAACACCAAAGACTAGAGCCTAATTGTGATCTCACAATAAGAACCAAGATATGAATCCTCCTCTCACATGTAGTCCCATTTGAGCCAGAATCTCTCAGAATCCGTCCTCTTTTCTTTAAAAATTCATAGATATACACAATCACAATAAATTCTAACACTATGTTTTGCAACCCTAGTGACATCAAAGGCATTAATAGGTTTTGTTCATGTTTATATTAAATATGAAAATGTTTTTATATTTCTTCATTGAGATTGATCGTATATTTCAGAACAAGAAGACAATCAGCATTGTAAGAGACTGCACTTAATAAACCCTGCACCTACAGGGTTGTTTGGTTTCTGTTTAGTTCACTTCATTTGGGAGGACAAATGTGGGCTATCAAAACCTTTGCAAGTTCAGCTGCCAATGTTATCGTGTAGTCATTTTAATGAAGTGTCCATCACCAAGAGCAGGGCAAGGGAGTAGAAAAGAAACTGAAAGAGATTCTTAGTTTGCTATGTCCAGTTTAATTCCTGAATTTTATAGAGAATTCTTCTTCCAAATCATAGAATCACTAGGTTGGAAGGGACCCACTGGATCATTGAGTCCAACCATGTATTCCTCTGAGCTCTTCCACCCTAAGTTACACCAAACATTTTGATAACAAAGACTTTGCTGGAGACTATTTGTCTCATCAGGACAGAAGCTAGGTTTTTGAAGCAGGATATAAATCATCTGATAAACTTACTCTAACAGTATTTTGTGACATTGTAACAAGATAAAAAAAACAGTAAATACCACGCAATTACATTTTTTAACACTTCCATTATTCTGCTGTTTAATGCATGAACATGAAGTAAGCTTTATGCTTATCTGCCTTCTAGTAGTTATTGAAAACAATACCTACTTAGTGAAAAAATCAAACTATAGATGCAAATAATATATATGTACAAAGAAATTGTTTAAAGAGCACAAGTCAGGTTACATTTTCAATTCTATATTATACCCCTGAGCAAACGTATAAGTACAAAACATTTAATGTCTCTAATACCAGGGTCTTCCTTACTGAAGTCTAAACCTTACATTATTCCACTGTAACCCTAGGATGAATTTAAGCCCTCTAGAACATGGTACTTTGGTGCAAAAATGATACGTAAAATAAACTATCTACTTTTCGAACTTGAGAGAGTCATAATTGATCAACAGGCCATAAATCTTCAGAGAGACAATTAAAGAGTTGTAAAACATCACAACGCATGTAAAAAGTATAAAATGAATACTTTTGCAGGCAATAGAGCCTGCCTTTCTAGGGCAATAGAGATGACCTGGAGTAGAAATAACCGCTACTCAAATATAATCATTGGCAATGGAAAAGTACTGGTTTCTAATGTGTGCTCTTGGTGACTGCTATTTCAGGTAACAATCATTAAACAAGCAAAATAACTAGCCCATAGCATAGAGATAAATATCTATCTATATACAGTACAAAACACATTTAATGATACACTGCATATTATTAGTTATATGCCCTTCAGCAGGGCCAAGCATCCCAGAAAGTTCTATTTCAACATGATCTTCAAGAAATTATCTCTGCAGTCCTAAATATGATCACATTATTTTCTATGAGTGTCAGTTTTACTTGGCGATATTACATTTTCCAACATTTCGTTTTCTAGCATTTTTCCATGACTATCTGTGTAGATTAGAAAGGTTCTTAACTGTTATCTGTAATAGATTTTGCCTGCAGCAAAATTCATGCAGGCATAATAGGAGAACAAAGTGTACTGTGATGAAATTGCAACCATAATTTCCAGATGCCTGACATTTATTGCTTATTGCTATTAGAATTCAAGTGCCTATTTGTTTTGTACTTTGCTTTTATTCTTGCATCACAAACATATAATGGAAAAAAGATATTTTAAATGCTGGGTTAAGTATCACAGATCAACACAAAGCACCAGCATAATCAATATTATTTAAACACACTCCTAGGCAATTAATTTTTAAAGAATCAAATTGTTGTTCCACATCAAAATTTACAACAATACAGTAAAGATTGTTACATTCTTTATTGTTTAATTAAAAGCAACATTTAGCATGCATGCAGCTAATTGTTCAGACATTATGACATAAAATGTCCTGTTTATTAGTGATAGATATCTAAACAGCATCTACCACACATTTCATTACACCATGATAATTAGACTTCATTAAATTTCATATGTTTATCAAATTATCAGACATAAGACTTTAGAACCCAAGAAAAATGTACTTTAATGCACACAGCTGTATCCTAAGTATATGAAATACTTTAGCTTTTAGTGCGGTATAAAATAAGTTCTACACACAGTACTTCAGCCCACTCAGTGTAGAGCCACTCAGATACTACATGGTTTTAAAGAGAGTACAGAGGGATTTAACTTATGTGTTTCTTTTAAAACTTAGGGGAAAATGCATTAATTATGTAAGAAACACCTAATATGTAGGCTCTGAATTATATTTGTATATAATTCAATATACAAATCAGCAGGTTAAGACATTTGAAAACCCAACAGTCACTTGCATAAAGAAGCACCTTAAAAATGTTAAGGTAACTCATTCATTGCAGGCCCTTGCCCATATGCTCAAAGTTCTGCCTTCAGACACTTTCCCACTTCCTCTTGAAGCACATGTTTACTGGGTTTTGGTTTTGTTTAATAACATCGACAAAAGTAGACCTGGATTCTATTCCTGGCTGTGCCTCAAGTCTCCAATAGTCTGTGAAATTCAACTTGTTCTCACTCACGCATCTGAAGCGAGTTCCAGCCTTTTAGGAAACAATTAAATGACACGTGTCCCAGAGGATTCATGAGATCAGGCAAAACAGAGTCAGCTTTAGTAGCCCGAGTTTCAAGTGGTTCAATATGGGTCAGTAAGACACACAAGTATTAAAGTTATTTGAACAGCACTGTGCCAATTTTTGCCACTGGGCTTTTTGGCGCCACATTTTCCAAAACACGTTCAACTTGAGTGAGTATTCTAAATCGGCATTTCTTTAAGCAAGTTTCTTAGCCCTTCGAGTAGTACTGATTTTCCATCCCATCTTCTTCAGAGATCATTTAGAAACATTTGATGAAACTCACTCATGAAACACACCTGCAAACAAACCACCCTACTCAAAAGATTTGATTCCCTGCAACAGACCCAAGAAGAGAAAAGGAGACTAAAGTTTCTCCCAGTGGTTTTTATTTTTTACATTCTGCTTTTTAGAGAACAGTAGGGCCCTTTGATCATCATGGTGGACAAAATGCTAGCATGTTGGTGCTGCGGTACTGGACTCTTTCACAAGAAATAAAATGGGCATTGATAAATTCTTCTGAACAAGAAGGTTTTAAACAAGTAGAATACTTTATTATATTTGTTTTATTACTTCTTGAAGAAAGTACATATTCCCACCACAGTAGATGGCATTCTCAGCTACGGTAATCATAATCACTCAAAAAGGATAAAAGCTACATTAACTTCTGCATTTTTTGCATACTTGAATTTTTTCCAAATCATTTTACGTATCTCTTACTCAATATGTTCTTTGTCTACTCTCCTTTATAAAAGGAAACCAGAAGAAATCCTGTGCTCCTTGCCAAGCTGTGGGGGTGTAATGCAGGAGCAGATCCTTACACTGAATTGGTTTCCATAGTCTGAGTGTTTGATCTTGGCCTGGGCATTCTGGCCTATCCGGAATTCCAGGAGAGGCCTATCCCTGCACCTTGTACAGAAATCACGTGTGTTTATAAGAAGAAAACCTCTCCAGTTCTGTTTTACTTTCCGAATACCTAATCCAAAATCTTTACATAGCCCCCACTTAAGCCGCTTCTTACTGAGGTGAACAAGACTTCTGACTTTAGCCCGGGAAAACCATATCCTACAGTTCACAAGAAAATTAAAACACTCCTTCAAACAGTGACAAAGTGAGTTGTGAAAATGCAGACAGTCCCTGACATCCACATCTAGCCTTAGCAACAGTATGCAAGATGATTTCTTATATTTTTTTGGTTTTTAAACAGAGCTAGATTATATTCCATTTTAAGACTCTATTTATAGACAGGGGTAAATCTTGTTCCCCTTCTAAAAGAAACAGCACAGAAACAAAGCTTGGGAAAGGAGGAAAGAGAAAGTAGCCCATTATATAAGCAAGCAGTGACCATAGATTTATGAAGAGGCTGGTTTTAAAGGTGCAGTGAACCACAGCAAACCACCTGAAGTAACCACCACTTTCTGAAAGACAGAGGTAATCCTAATGTAGGAGTTTGGAAGACTCCTTGCTTTTCATATACCTTTACTGGGCAGCATGTTAATATAGAGCTATCCAACAATATTGATTCAAAAGTGAGAGGTGAAGCACTGGGTTAGCTCTGTCATGTTCCTCCACAGGTTCCTCCAATGTTAAACTCTAGTACTGACCTACTAGTCTTTATTAACACTAACTACATATCATTTCTGGACAACCTATATACTTGCCTATTTTTACTATTAGAAAGATTTTCCTAATGTCCAACATAAACCATCCTAGCTCCAGTTTAAACCCATTACTATTTCTCCCAGAGGAAATGGAGATCAGTGAGAGTATCCCTGGTTACACAGCACCATTAATAGATCCACAGCTGACATCAGGACAGCACGCACCTTATCAGGACAGCACGCACCTTCCACTGGGCAAATTTTTTTCATGACTTGGAGTTTGATTTACCATTCTCAGATATAAAAACTCTTTCAGGAAAAAAAACATAATATCTGAACAAATAAACATTTTTTTAAAAAATCTGCAGTCTTCAGTCACCCTGTGATGGGGATGTTTGCTTGGGTTTGGTTATTTTTTGGGTGGAGTTGATTGGGGTATTTTGGGGGAAGCAAGTGTGGGGTTTTTTTCTTGGTTTCGTTTCAGTTTGGCAGATTTTTTTGTTGTTTTTTTGGGGGGAGGTCTGTTTGGTCTTTGTTTGTTAATTTACATAGAAATAAATCGGGACATACTGTAAAAATAAAAGAAGGCAGTGGCAGAACTCCTTTGCAAGCTCTGAGGAGCAGTAGCAGACACCTGCAGTCTTGCAAGTTTTGCAGAGCACAGACACTATCTGCACTACGTATGTTCTCAAAGCACAACACAGAGGGATGAGGGAAAGACTGGATCAGAACAACATAATATGCGCAAGTCTTGCATTATGTATTGACTGCTCCTACGTGGAAATACAGAAAGCGCTGACAATTTGGAAGCCTTAGCTATAATCTATGCTCCTACAATCCAAGTCAGAAATTTGCCTTTATATACTTTAATTGCCAGTCTGTCACATTGCTGCTTTATAGCCAATTCCAACCCCAAGTAGTTTGTATATGTGTGCTCCAACCTTATATGTACAGTACAGAAATGTAGGATCTTATAAAAGGAAAACGTATAGCCTTATGTATCTAAATAGAAACGCTTAAGCAGAGTCTACTCTGAGTAGAGTAGTCATATCATAGACTGGAGAAGGAAAATTGCTTCTGACAGACAGAAAATGTGTTTGTGTTTCAACTTTGACTCTGATTCACCAAAACGACATCGCTCAGTCACTTGGGTTGTTTTGCCTTTTCTACTTCTTTCAAAAACTAGCTTCCAGAGCTCTTGAGTGAAAGAAGAAAGTGAGTGGGGTGTTTTTGTTTGTTTAAGATAAAACAAAGGCTTTTAACTTTCAAGCATGTGAATAAAACACTGTGAAATGTAAGCATGAAAGGCTCAAATAAGGCACAAAATAAAAAGAAATACAATAATCTTTATCTATAGAATTATGTATAATTTGTGTCCATGTGAGGATGCATGTATGTATGTGCATATATACACATGAGCACTTGTAATTTGAAAGTTGATTTCATAACTTTCTAGTCATGACTCAAATTCCTACATTTGATAATGCCAGAGCTTGTCAGCCAGCACAGTTGCTCCAGCACAGAGACAGAGAAACCAGAGGTGCGGCATGGCTTAGTGCCCCACAGGACCGTGGGACTAGGGAATCAGTCACAGTTCGGCAGTGGTGTCATCTTGGAGAAGCTGCACTGTGTTGTCTATAATCATGAAGCCTAAAGACAATTCCTACTTCCAAACCACCAAAGCTGAGAATTTACTGAGGGTTTTTAATAGTATGGTAGGGTGGAGGTTTTTGTCTAATCTGTTATTGAGGGGTTTTGTGTTCATTATGTTTGTTTGAAGGAGGCTTATCAAACAGTTCAGGGCACTGACCAGACAATTTTGTAGTGGGGAAAAAGAAACAACATACCCTCTACTTCATGTTGACCATAAATGTAGTCAAAGATACCATCAACATTGTAAAACAATGAGAATGTTAAGAATTATTAATTTGTCCATACAGCACAATGGAGTTTATCTCCGTCTTTCACACATGCCTTTTTTCCAAGTATGTCTAATCCCTCTGTCCCTAAATCCAAGGGAAAAAAAATGTCAGTTAACTCTGCATGTAGAGTTTTACACAAGCATATTAGGAGGAAACATTCTCTTGGATCTCCTCCACTCTGTGAACTAACTTTCTTTTTCCTTACAGTATAAGATGGCAACAGTTTAAACTGATTTATTTTGCTGACAATGTGTGTTTTAGCCCATGTGTGCTTGCAGCTGAACAACAGAAACAGGGTAAAGACATAGCAAAAGCAGTCAGCAGAGAAAAGTCAGAAGCAGTAACTGCTGCCACTTACAGCAATGGGTTTAAAGGACATTTGTAGAAGGCTACAGAATGAAGAACAAACTCTACTCCCTGAAGGCTGTGAACTGTAAAGACAGGAGAAGTGAAGCCATCTTTGAGGTCTTTCTCCTCATTGAAAATCCCAGAGTATTCTTATAATATTCACGAGACCTTCAAATCTGTGTGTTTTAAAAGTTTCTGCTCTTGGAGTCAAGTAAATCTCATCCAACGTTTCAGAACTTCCTTAAGGACACTGCTAGAAAAGGAAGGATTTAAGCTTGTGTTTAATATTAAATTTCAACATGGTAAAGTTCCACTTACTTTAGAGGTATTACAGTGGTCTGATTTGCAATGTACATAGCTAAAGTCCTGCCTTAACAAGAATATTAACAGCCAAGGGAGATATTTTACTGCTACTCTATTCCCCTGCCCCTCAGCATGACTGATATTGAACCCACAAGTTTAATGTCTAAAATAAAAGTTGACTTTCACCCTAAACTACAAGCACTGTTTCTTTTCTGGACGCTTAAGACATAACCACATAAAACGTTAACCAGGACATTCTCTCCTGTTATTTTCCCCTCACCACATGTAATATATAAAGAGACATGATATTTAAAGGCAATGCATAAACCAAAGTCTAAGTGTATGTTCTGGGCATCTTAACTCTTTTATGTATATCCTTAAAATGCCATGGCTCTTTAAAACAAAATGCAGGCACTGCTATAATATTAAGAAAAGTAATGTTAGTGGTAAGCATAGCCTTACAGATAAAGAAACTTCTTCGATGACAAAAAAAAAAAAACAAATCAAGATGATTACTTTGTCAATTTTATGAAAATAAGTAATTTACATTTTTGCTAGGAAACTGGAAGCCTTTCTTATTATTCCAGAAAAACAGAGTGCACTGTACGAGGCTGTCTGTGCAGCTTAGAAGGAAGCTGAATGAGAACCAGAATTAATTTTTAAAACATTTGCGCTGTCTTTAACCCACTGCTTTCAGAAAAACAATATTAAGCAGTTCATGTAAGCATTTCAGTTCTGCTGAGTAGAGATAGTTGAAGGCCCGGGATGGGTCTCCATTTATAGAAAAAATGAGGCTATTTTATTTGCTGTGTTCAAAAACACACATGCATTCTCTCCTGTGCATACAGTTGCAGAGAGTACTTCAGACACAACCCTTGTACGAACAGGAAGGCTTCTGTGTACCCATTCTTTTGCATACCAAGTTTGTGCAGATATTTAATAGCGAAAGCTTTAGTCTCCCTCTATTTCCCCATTATAACATCAGTGGGAGTTGTGCCACAGTTGGTGTACTTGCTTGTCCATTTTTTTCCACTGTGAAATGTTAAACCACAATGGCACAGACAGGTTAATTTAACGAGCTCTGAAAAGTGCCCTGAACAGAAATCTAACTGCTGAATAGTAGCAGTTTTCATCTTATATAAAGTTTTCTCCACCCATTAGCATTTAGTCTCAGTGTTGTTTTCAATTCTTTGTGATTCTTCCACATGTTTATCTTGCAGGGCTAATGTCTGAAGTTTTGTTTCACCTCCTTTTGTCTCCAGTTTATAGAGGGAGTGAAATTCATGTACAAATGCCCAACAGAGTACTTTGAGAGGGAAGTAAATGGGCATCTATGTAACAGCTACTGGCCATGCTTCTGTCACACTGCTGCAAGGAGTGAGTCTGAGCTATATTTCACTAAATTAAATTCTATGAAGGACCTTACATCAGTAACGTAAGCACGATGCAACAACTTTCTCTTTACAGGTGAACAATTGGCTAACAGGTTACAGTGAATGGGGTTACACTGGGCTGGTGACCAGGCAATAGTGGGGTTCCACGGGGATCCATCTTAAGGCTAGTATTCTTTCATATTTTCATAAATTACCTGGATGCAGAACTCAATTTTTACTAACCAGGTTTGCTGATGACACAAAACTGAGGGAGCCATTGACACCCCTAAGAGCCAAGAGGCCCTGCCCTGCAGAGGCATCCAGATAAATTGGAGAGCTGGGCAATCGCCAGTAACAAGAATAACAACAGCAAGAATCAGGTTTTGCACCTGGAACACAGCAACCCTGGATATACATACAGACTGGGGAGGGAGAGGCTGGAGAGTAGCCTTGCGGAAAGAGATCTCGGGATTCTGGTCAACAACAAGTCGAACACGAGCCAACAATGTGCCCTGGCAGCCAAAAGAGGCAACCACGCCCTAGGGTGCAACAAGCACAGCATTGCTAGCTTGTCAAGGCTACTCCACACTGGTGGAATGTCCCTTCCTCGGCAGGAGCAGCTTTGGTCCCTCAGAAAGTGATTAAAAAGTAAAGTCAGCAAATTCAGGTAAAAGTGCATTGTGAAAAGCACTGAAAGGATTTGATTCAGTAATGTATTCAATAGAGTAGTGAATTTCCACCCATGCAGTTACCAACACTGAGAACTATTCGTGTTCTAATTTCCCTCTACTTTAATAAAAAACTCCCAAACACACCTGATTAAAGAGAAGTTTGTTCTGTGGCTGGTAAAGCATAGTTATTAAGCCATGATGTCTTCCTTTAAAACCAATTTTAAATCAAGGATCATGTATTACTACCACTTACACAAGGTTGCTCATAATCGCTCCATGCAATGCTTTGATTAATTAAATCACACTAGAGATTGTTCCTTAGTAACACACCTGGTACGCTCTTTGTTGTTGGCGTTCATTAAAACATTGTGTTTCATGCTGCTTTGCATGATATTAATCAGTTACATTGCCATTAAGAGTCATATCAATATTTGCTGTGCACTGATTGTTTTTCTAAATTTTCAGCAAAGGACGTTTCACTGAAATCTCAGGTTGGTAACTAACCATATGACAGTGAAGTCAAATTAAAATATTTTTTCTTTTCAGTGAGAAATTAAAACAAATCAAGCATGTAAACTAAAAGGCAAAGAAAGGCCATTCGATTTATTATCGGGGAGGGGGGCAAGGGGGCGTCTGCTGCTTTAAGACAAGAAATGGCATCGTGAATAAACTAAACTTAATGTGCAGAAAATCTTTAAAAATGAAAAATAGAAGCTCTCATTAACGTCTGCCCTGTTCCCTAAGAAGAAAAGGCTCCACTTTGTAATGCAACATCAGTAATTAGGTTCAGTTTCAGAGCCTGAGCTGAAAAAATGCCTTGGGAATCAAGTCTTACTTTTCATTATTAATGTGAATGAGTGAGAAAATATTTCCAAATATTTCTCCTTCCTAGCCACGGTCTGTTTACATATAATCAGCAAACACATTGATAACTTGGAATGTGCGCCAATAAGAAGAGTGGTGGCCATCATTCTAAATACTTTTGGTTTCTCTAATATTTGTTCTTAAATTCCTTCTTTATTCAGGTCCTACATACGAGCAAAAATTTATTTTGCAGGACATAAATACACAGCACAGAAAATGTATTTCAAGAAGTAGAGTATGGATTCACCTAAGCTTTCTCATAGTCTTCATCAACAGTTATCAGGGAATTGATTGATCTAGATTGTGCTGCTTCTAGAGCTGGTTCTTGGCTATGAGACAGGCCTGCAGCCATCAGGAGGGCTCTAGAACTACGCTTTCTGCATTGAATTGGCACACACCAATGATACTCAGAGTACACTACTGGAAACAGCTGATCCAAACAATTTCCTCACATTAACCATAACAGTTAAAAGAAGGGGAAACACCCACTGGCCAACCTACCTTCTGAAACATAGGTTAGCCATCTTGTTGAGTGCTTTTGTGACCCAAGTGTCTCTTTTACTGCATATTGAACATGTTGCATGTGTTGCTTCACATCAGAATTACATATGTGTATATAACTGCACAAGACATAAGAAAAGTCCCACAATGTCCTTATTTGTGCTTCTACGTGCCAATCGGCAATTGCAGCGAGATATTTTCATCATTCCTCAAAGAGCAACAATCATGTCTCTCCACATGAGGTTTGTGACTGCTATCCGAACTTGCAGTTTCCCTTAATCCAGACAGAGTCTCCTGTCTCCCCACCACGCAGTTTAAAGAAAAATCATACATATCAGAGATATACACTACACACTACACCAGACCTTATCTGAAAGGCTGAGAAGCAGCCTACAGTTCTGCCTCTGGGATCATCCTCCACAACCGTACCTTAAATAATCCAAAATTGCTCACACCCTCCAGGAATGACCTTTTCTTTTGGGAACATACTTTCTCACAGGTTTCTTTCCGAAGAAGACCATTGCATATTCTCTAGGAGGTGTCCTACATGACAGTGAGAAAGCTTTTACTCCAGATATATTCTCATTACACTTTAATTGTACTTTTTCAGAGCTATTCAACCTTCAAGTTTTAGGGTTACAACTTTGTAAAACCACAGCACAATTAATGCCAAGACATATTAAAACTAATTACAGTTCTAAAAACAAAAGTGGCGATACTTTGGTCCTGTCTTGCAAAGGGTGTCAAAGCCCTCGATTTCCCCAGGCAGAAGCCCCAATTGCTACCCTTCGCAGAACATTGCAATGCTCATCTATATTCTCCATCTTTCTTGAGGATGTGGGTAAAGAGGAATAGTTTTGCTTACAAAAATGGGATATTATTTTACTACATTATTTATATTTAGGAAGATTTATTTATAAATCACCAGAGTCCTGGAAAATTTATTCCTTTTCTGATATTTTTTTAAAAAATGCATAAGCAACAAAAGCATCTTCATATTATAAATAGGAAAAAGTATAGACACCACAGGATTTTATATGTATTTTCTACGTGACTTATATAATTTATAGGACTTTCTTCTTACTCTTTTAAAGCACATGGCAGTTTGTTCTGCCTAGTTGTTTGCAAACAAGTATAGCTAGTCAGTCATGAGGCATGCTTGAATTCATGCTTGTAATTTCTCCTGCTGAAAAATGATTGTATTATTGACATTTAAAACCATAGTTAACACTGAAAATCTGCCTCAAAATACAAATTCATTCTAAGACCTCCCAATACCATTTCCTGGGAAAATATTTTGAAATATCTACAAATCCTCACTTTTGCAATATTTTTATTCTAGCTGGGAAAACCAAAATAAAATACAACACCACGACCCACTTTTTCTTATACAGAAGGATAGAAATAAAGTAATCATTCAAGTTGCTTGGAACCTGAGGTGTCCAATTTCAGCTAAGTATATATTTTTCATCAGGTAAAAGAATAAGGGTTAGTCACTAATTCTGATCTTTACCGTATCTCATACAGTAGAAGATGTTATTTATACTTGGGCTGAAGTTAAAGATGTGCAAGTCCCACCTGCCTACACCTGCTCTGTAATACACTTGCTACAATAATGCAACTCTCTAGGGTACTCTTACTTTGGAGAAAATATTTCTAGCCATAAGGTTATTGTAAAAACCAAACAGCCTCAGTGAGAGCCATGCTGCAGAGCAGAGAAACAAAAAGATTACACTACTCATTTCATGCTGTCTACAATCTCATTTTCGGCTTCTCTCAAGGAGACTACCAGTAACAGACTTTACTGGATCTTCTTCATGAGACCTATCAGCAAAAGGCATATAGGGAGAGGAATTCCTTTCCACCCACAGTGACTCCAGGGGAGTTACTCCAGGAGAGATCCTGGCACCTCTATTGCTGCTTGTCCAGGAGCACGAGGCCAGACCAGAAGCAGAAGAAGGGATGAACTCAGGTGGGCAGGAACAGGCTGCTTGGGTCTTTCACCACCAGCACTACCGTTACATGGAGACAATAATAGAAATGAACAATGTCACTTTTAAAGAATGGACAAATGCGAAGTATTTATGACTCACATTGCTGATTAGTAATCACATCTGATATGAACCTTCGAACTCTATCCTGTAGTCCAAATTTCAACTGCTTCGTCTTACTTACTATAAGAAGAAGAGGAGGAGACAATAGTGTCTACAAATTAATTATTAGAATGGACAGAAGTTTCTAATTTGCAAAACGGTGTAAACATCAGAAGAACAGACACCCAGCTGCCAGTCACTGAAAGTTCACAGGAATAAAGGAAGCATCCTCAGATGCTCTTGGTAAGTTAACATTAGCTCATCTTATAGTAGCATTTACAAAGCTCAGCCTTTCTGAGCTCTTGCACTCATACATTATTTCCATCGTGTTTTTTATCTAGTTTCATTTGTTACTAACTTAACCAGTTCAAATATGCCACTAGTGATTTGTTAGACAATCTTAGGATTCTGGACAAAACATGTTCTAAAAAAATCTGAATCAACACAAAAGGAAATAGTAAACAGCTTTGAAATGCTGTAACCTTTCTTTATCTACAGGTCTACACTGTTCAGAGTTGCTAATAGCTATTATAAAGTAAAAATGCCTTCATTTATTGATAAGAAGATTATGGCTTCGAGTTTTTCTTCTTACCCACTGTATCACAAATGAGTAAATCATAGCCAGCAAAACCAAGGTTAAAAATCAGAAAATGCATTTAAACAAGATCCTGAAAAAAAATTAAAAATAACCTTCCGTCTATGGAAAAAGAGTTGTTAATTCATCGAATTTTGTGGATTCCATGAACTGATAAGCTCTGCAGCTCAGGCAACTCTGAAATTAAATTAGGTTTTGAAATGAATATTTCATCTTTAAGATACTGTTGCTTGGAGACCTGGGAAAGGAAGGGTGATTTAACACAAAGGCATAGGAGTAAGTTACATGGTCCATAGTTTTCCACTCCAACAGGCCCTGGAACATACCATAAAATTCCCAGAACAAAACATTATGTCATAAACGTAAAAGAATGTATGTTGCACATATTTTACATGAACTGCTTGATTTGAAAAGTAGGCAGGCCTAAAGCAGTTCATTTTATCACCATTTAAATTATAATAATAATTTAAAAAAGCATAAAGACAATTACAGAAGTTCTTCAAATCAAAGTTCTATTAACTCTTCAGTGAAGCCTCTCCCCAAATATAAAAATTGTCCTAACCCTTCCTGTTCTTACCCTTCCTTTTAGTCCTGATTTTAAACTTCTATCGTTGTTACCTGAGCTGTCATTAAAGTACTCCGGCATTCCTATGTGTTCACTATATACAGATTACCACCTTCCAACTGCCATTTCCCCAAACTGCACTACAATTCAAGAACCAAAGTGCAAGTTCACCCTTTGTAAGTATGTCATGAGGAAAAGAAAAAAAAAATAACCACCTTCTGATGAACCAGATGAGAAAAACAAACAAATTTTGCTGGAACCATCCAATATCCTGGAAAACTAATGTGTGGACCGTCTTGCATTTGTCACAAGTGTTAAACATGAGTCTTCCCATTCATAACCCCTGTAACACAGTTGTAATTTTATTTCTGGTTTGCAGGACAAAATAGTTCATTTAAAGCAGAAACAGGCAGTAAGAGACAGATACCTTCTTGTGAATGACTTGTGCTCACTAATACGGAGGGAAAACAACTTGGAAAAAAAAAAAGGAGAGAACTAAAAGAATTACTGTTCTCTTCTGTACCTTTGAACATTAGGATAGGAGGTGGATAAACTGTCTATTCATGAAGTGAGTGTCACCTTACTGGCGGGGTTTGATTATAAAAATCAATCTTAGCTAACTACATCATTTAAAAAAGAAATTGAAGATAGAGGGGGCAGGAGGGAACAACAAGCACTTCTAAATTTAGAGTAGTGTGCTTCAGGAGTCTTGTGGAGATGGAAGTGAATGTCTGCATTAATGGAAATATGTTATTTCCACATTACAAATGTAGTGAACTGATCACACAAGACAAGGCAGTCTCTTGGAATAAATGACAAACAGTAATTTTTTTTCCTGGCAGAAGGCAACTTAATTTTTGCAAAATAAGATTTCAGCTGAAGAGGATTCAGGGACCAATACTGATGTGTGCATTTGCATGTGCATTACGAAACTCATTTTTTTTTTCCTGAATTGCTGCATCAACGTTCCTGAGGGAATACGACTATTTTCCAAGTCTGCTATTTCCCTCCAACTTTAGACTCCAATTTGATCTCTGAAAATGAGTCTTAACACCTGTGCAGTTCCTGTACCTTCCTATGGTGATTTATCCACATTCTGTGCCCTGCAGACTGGGCACTATCCTTCCTATAGCTTTCAGGCAGGGGAAGTTTAAATTTTTTTAAAAATACATATAACATGTAAAATAACAAACAGAATGTAAGATATGATCAATGCCACTTCACAAGACCGAAAGTCAAATTAAAGACCAAATGCCAAATTAAACACAAATATGTGATTTCTAGTACAACAATCACATCAGAAATGTCTCATCAGATTCCAGTACGATTGTCCAGGTGTTTGTGCTGTCCTTTTGACCCTCAAAGACTTTAAAATCTGATTTAATTAATGGTGTGACCCACACAGCATGTTTATAAGCCAAGCCAAACTAAGAATCATTATACAATACTTAAATGCTAAAATTAAAAATTAAAAATACAGTGTCCATTTAATCTAATCTACTAATGCTAGCGGAAGACACAGATGAACTCAAAAGAAATTTTAAATTATTCCTAGTTCCATTTTAATTTGTTTATTCAAAGCACTTATGGAATTATAGAATTGTTTGGGTTGGAAGGGACCTTAAAGATCATCACTCCCTTGCCACAGGCACGGACACGTCCCACAAGACCAGACTGCTCAAGGCATCAGAAGTTCATGTTGACCTTCTCACCCACCAACATCCTCAAATCCTTCTCTTCAGAGCTACTCTCAATCCATTCTCTGCCCATCCTGTGTGTTTAAGATTGCCTCAACCCATGTACAGCACCTTGGACGTGGCCTTGTTGAAGGTCATGAGATATGCATAGGCCCACTTCTCAAGCCTGTCTACATCCCACTGGGTGACATCCCTTCCCTCCCACATTCAATTGTGCCACACAGCTTGGTGTAATCAGCAAACTCAAGGTGCCTTCAATCCTGTTGTCCATCTCTGCAACAAAGATATTAAATAATACTACTCCCAATACCGACCCCTGCAGAACGCCACTCATCCCTAGTCTCAACTTGGATATTGAGCCATAAACCACAACTCTTTGAGCATAACCATCCAGGAGGCTGAGGGGAAACCTCATCACTGTCTACAACTATCTGAAACAAGGTTGTAGCAAAGTGGGTGTCAATCTCTTCTACTAAGTGATAGGCAATAGGACAAGAAGTAATGGCCTGAAGTTGCACCAGGAGAGGTTCAGGTTAGACAGTATGAAAATGTTCTTCACTGAAAGGGTTATTGGGCACTGGAACAGGTTGCCCAGGGAGGTCATTGAGTCATCATCCCTGGGGGTATTTGAAAGATGGGTAGATGAAGCACTTAGGAATAGGATTTAGTGGTGAACAGGTACAGTTGGATTCTATGATCTCAAAGGTCTTTTCCAGCCTAGCAATTCTATGATACTATGATCCAATATTTCTTAATTCACAAGAAACATTGCTAAAAATACAGTATGGACTCAGTCCATTCTGTAGTTGTCATCGCAAAAATATTAAATTATTGTGATATGCCAACAAAAGCAACTGAAAGCACAATTCCAGCATGAGACAGACTGTATTGAAACCAGCTGTCTCAGGGAGCCCAGATGGGATCTGTCAGTGCTTCATTCCTATTCTTTTCTTCTACTGAAAACCAATAGGCAACCCCAGGCAAAAAGTGACCCCACATAATTCTACCCAGCCTCAGCTCTAATAAAGCTATTAAATCAAAGAAGTAGTTTATGCTTTTATCAGTTTCAAGTACCAGGGCAAATTGCAAATCAATACACATTTTAATCATCATCTACAAGTTAAACCAAAAATAAATCCTGTGGCAATTCTGTTTAGTTTTCACTCATTTTCTTCTTTACATGTACTTTTTTTTTCTACTAATCTGAACAGAATTTCATTACAAACAGAAACCTAGGCAAGAAAGTCTATTATTGGGGTTTCTGATATTCATCTCTCTGCCATGAACCATTGAAGTCAGTAGAAATTACTGTAAGTAGTCAGTATTCAGCCTTACTGTGATATCACCCTTGGGGATGTGCAGTAGTGTAATGGGTTACAACTCTCATCCCCCTGATATGTCTTTATAATTGGAGATTTGACAGTGTAACTATTTCATAGTATATTTTTATTGCCATACCATTATTACTTCTAGCAGCTTATGAATGACGTACTGTTCATGTTATTACATCCATATTAACTTCAGCTCATAGACACCGGTTACATAGTTATTCCTGAATTAGACAAATACTCTAGAAAGTTATTAACTTTTCTTAATTCAAAATAGTTTTCTAAATTCTCTTTTGAAGTCGGTTAAATTACATATCCCATCTCAAACCAACCACACCCAGCATCATAGATCTTGGTCTAGTAGAAATCAGTAGTGAAACTCTCACCAATTTCAGGCAGACAGTATCTAGTACCACTGTTGGACGTTAAGTGTGTGCTTAATGCTGCTCAGTGAAAGGCTAGTTAGGATTCAGGTCTGCCCTCCAGTCTTTCACTACATAACAACCACATTGCACCCATGCAATGGAAAGTAGCATCCAATTTACTCCGCAAAATCACAAATGGAAGCATGAGGATGACACAATAGGATGTTAATTGAAGAACTACAAATGCTTTTACAATTACAGGAGATAGATAATCAGCAACTAGAGCTGATTGTCAGAGATAAAGGACTACTCCCTAGAGCCTTGATATGTCTTCAGGGGTTTATTTCCAAAATTTCATCTCTTTAAGTGCACTGTTGCTATCAGAGCATCAACAAGGTCTTCAAAGCTATGAAATGGACTTTCTATCCACACGATTTTCTGTTCATCATAATAGCTTGGATTTTCCCTAAGAAGTCTAAATTATAGATCTGTTTTTATAACCTGAAGGTACCTTCCTTGAGGTATAGAAGACTTAACTTTAAATCCCTATTTTTCCTCACTTATTTCTCTGGGATTTGAAGCTGGCTCTGCCAGTGACCTAGAGTCAAATCACAGCTATCATACAGCAAGGGGCTGTCCATTTTGACCTGACATTGCAGGTAAGCCTTGGAACATTCCTCCAAAGCTGCCAAAAGCACCTGAATAATCAGCACATGACATATAAGTACACATCCCTTTTAATGCTGTTTTCTTGCTTCACCAAGGTTACAGGTATATATTTTCTGCAGAAAACAAACAGTGGATCTTTGTCTCCCCCTGCTTTTTCCAGAAGCTAATATTGAGACATTTTCACAAAACACATCCCATTTTCTGTCAAGACCTCCATTCTTGCTCTTCTAAGTACAGATGGATCAAAAGATACACCAAGAGAGAGTGAGCAGAGACAAAGATCATTTCTTAGAAGAGCTTTTGGAACAAAGAAAAGCAATGTTAGTTTTATCAATCATGCCACAGACCTTCAAAATAATCATAATACCAACCTGCAAGAAAAGGAACAAGGTTTTCAGTTGTGTAATAATATGGTCTCAACAAGAAGAAGTTATCATAAAAACATGTTATTTAAGTTTAAAGTATTGCAGACCAGTTACTGAAAACATCATAGCTTTCATCAGCTTTTGGTTGCAGGATTATGGTTTCACATTGCCTAGAAACTCCACTTTCTCAATCACACTGGAGTTATTACGTGATTGAAGTACATCATGTATTGAGAAAGAGAATCAGCTCAAACTCAGTTCGTTGAGTTTGATTTGGCAACAGCCAATATTTCTGATTTTAGCCCAACAAGTACTTCCTTGGTTCAGTGCAGAGGTTAGTTAAGCTGCCATCTTAACATACAATTTTGCAATGCACCAACTTCAGTTTCCTCAAATTAAGTAAAATGTATCTTTCTATTTACCAATATCCAATTCGACTTATCCTATAACAACACTTCATGTTTACAGAATCATAAAATCACTAGGGTGGAAAAGACCTTTGAAATCAAGTCCAACCGTACCCGTCTGCTAATAAATCATATCCCTAAGCATTTCATGTACCTGTCTTTTAAATACCTCTAGGGATGGTTTTAATATCACGTGGTAATTTGTTAAGACTATTTCATCATTTCATCTGTCCATTTCCTCCCAAGTCCTCTCAGTCTTAAATGAAAGGGTCCCTCTTTATTTGGCGGCAGAGGATTACCCACCAGTGGCACTTTCTAGATATTCATGAAACAGCTTTCTCTATTATACCTCAGTAAATTTCAGAAACTAAAATGAATTCATAGAAACACCTAATGTGACATAATGCAGCATGACTGATGAAACACTGCATGCTGCAGTACAATCCAATACCTGCTCTTCTGAAGAGAGCCCTGAAATTAATCTCTCTACTCAGAGATAAAAATAATGAAAAACTCTTGGTATTCCTTACTTGTGTCTTTTCAATTTATTCACAAATTGGATTGATAACTACCACTGCCCAATGAAGGTTAAGCTGAATATGCTGCCAGTATGGACAAGAAGTGTAGGGGGTTGACTTTGGGGGAATTCTTTGTTGAGTTTTGCTGCTGTGAGGTTTGGGAGTATTTTTTAGTGTGTTTTGTTTGCTTTGGGTTTTGTTGGGGCAAATCTGGAGTACACGGACAATACCTCACATTTTTGAAGCACTCATTTTGTGTGAGGTCCAGGGTCACCTTAATTTTTAAAGAGTTGCAGAACATTCCCAACTGAAAAACATTTACCCTGGCTAAGTCAGGGCAAAGAAAAAGCAGTGTTAAAAATTGAAGTGATTCGTTCTTCGACTTGTCAGTATGTGTATATTTTTCCAGTCTCCAAGACTAGGATGACAGAAAGAAATCAACTCTCTTCTATATACAGTGGTTCTCACCTTCAAATTCTCAGTAGTTTTCAGTAAAGCAATATATAGTCTGCAAATAATACAAAGTAATCTAATCCCTCGATAGAAATAGCTTCCATAAGAGTATGTTTTTAAATATCAAGTCAGTAATTCCGTTAAGCACAAGATGAACATTCATTGTCTTCTACTCTCCAGATTATATGCATATTTGGAACACATTTCAAGAGGTTTTCTATTTTGTTTACAGTATTGTGTTAACTTTAAATGACAAAGAAAAAACAACTCATCACTTCCATTTTTATACACCAGTGGAAGGTAAAGGAGGTGACAAAATAACAATCACTGCTACAAAAAAGAAAAGAGGAAAGAAATAAATTGCAAGCACCAAATATTAATATTTTAGGTTTCATTGAAGGGAAGATTTGAGAAAAAATATTAAAATTCATGCATATTTCTGGGCTAATTAAATACATGACTAAGTAGCTAATAATGTCGATTTGACATGGTTAATTTAGAGTTTAAAAGGCAGCAGACACCTTGTGACACTGGCTATGCCATTGCAATGCAACTGAAGAGCAAGAGTAAATGGATTTACTCCTTTAAGAAGATTTACCTTAAATCTAACAGTTAAACAGGTTCCTCTGTTCGCAAATTGACAAACTTTACTGGGTGTCCATGAGGAACAAACAGGAACACATTGCTAAGGCCTATTTCTGTGCCATAAGACATTTTGTTGCACCTTTACAAGTGATTGAGCTGTATTTTTATCTTCCATCCCCTATCTTCCTCTCCTCTGCTGTTTCTTCAGGCCCCATCCTGGTAACACAGCAAGTCCAGTACATTTACGTATGCTTTAAGGAATACTTATGTTTTTCAAGTTCTAACTTCCCTTTTCCTTCAGGTGACTTCAATGTACTTTGGATCAGCGCTGTGTGCAGCCTGACAAAATTAAAACCCTAGATCAGCTCAGTGTAGTGGGATGCAATGGTAAAGCTCATACATACTTACAAAACAATAACCATAACTATTCATGTTCAGCTTAAAGTTAGAGATTCAGCAGACTGTTTCTACATCTAAAAGAAAGTTGGTATCCAGTTCTGTGGGCACTGTTCGGTGCCAAAAAGGAGATTTGCTTTCTTCCAAGTGTAATTGGTAGAAGGATGGATGCACAAGGAAATATGGAATATTTTCTAAAAGCACATTTTCATAGGCTCGGTGTTTTCAGCTTCAAGATAAGCCTCTCGACTTTGCTTTGACATTAATTTCTGATAAATGCCTCAGGTTTACCTTGGCATTTAACAAAGCAGCAGGAGACCATTATCCTGTGACAATGCTCTATTCCACTGATACTATCTCTTAATTGGAGAAAATTTCTCTCCATCTGAAAATGTTTGGCAAAGTTCCCTATAAAAAACTATGGTATATCTAAGTTGTAAGCTTTAATAAGATAGGGAATAAAATACCCAGAGCAGATGTAAATCAAATCTTCCTATCAAGTTGCAGAAAACAAGCTCGTTGTTGTAGACACCACTGTGAACCTCAGCTTTTAATAATTTATAGAAACCAATTACATGATAGGATACTTAGAAGGATGGTCAGTGCTATAGGTAATAATGCAGCTCATTTGTTTGTGAAACAAAACAAACAGGAACTAACGTCAGTTGTCAGAGCAGTAGAAATTATTTTAATTTTTTTTTTTTTGCACATCAGTTACAGCAGTAGACTGCTGGTCATAAAGAGAAGACAAACTATAACTTAGAGGAAAAATTAGAACTATAACAGCTGACTCAGATGTGCGAATGATTTATACTCACTCCCAGGATGTCAATCTGTTTTCATTCTCCTTGGTTTTCAGCTGAGAACTTATTCTTACCTCCACACTCATACTAGGCCCAGGAAAGAAAATTTCCCTGTTCAATGTGGTTAAGTTCAGCGTCAGTGTGGGTACCTCTGCCTGTACAGTGCTGCAGCACTATGTACATATGCTTTGAGTCTTCATTGATAAAATGGATACCTCTTTTCTTGATTGTACTGCTACTTCTACCCTCCTGCTCCAATGGCTAACCCTTATGTAAATGCAATAACCAATATAATACCTTGTACAATATTAACATCTGGCTCAGCCCAGCCTAATATTTCATTGCTTCAGTTCTGTATTTTGCAACCACCTTGTGGCCAGCTAATATACACGGTCTTTCTCCACCGCTGTAATCTGTGGAACAGGAGCCCCTTCTATGCAACAGCTTGAAAGGCACTTGTACTCTTCAGTTCTCAGTTTTTCTACTGTACTTCACAGTCAACCAATACCCCATGCTTAAAATTACGATCCCTTTTTGTGCTAATGATCTAATGATGCCTTCTCAGCTATGCCTCATCTACAAATCTCATTATAAAGCCTTCATTTTTTTCCGACACCCCAAAATCACTAACAAAAATACTAAATAGCTTATCAAATACTTCACCAAAGTCCAGAAAAATCAGAGCTACTGACCCTATTGTTTAGATTACGGTTTATGTTTCAGGTCAGCCTCTCATTCTATTTAGGGAATGAGATTTTATCACAATACTTAATAGGAAAGAAGGGCTTTATATCTATGTTATCCTCCTCCATAACAAAAAAACACTGCACTTCAGGAAGTATTGGTGGTGATGACATACCTCCTGATTAAGAACTGCATCAACAGCTGCAAAGCCTGGGCTGGCTCTTGGTTAAATGTAAAGTTTTACTCCACATTTCCCAAAGTCCAAGCCAAATTTCAGACTGGGGAAGAAAAAAAAAAAAAAAGCATGTGCCAAAAAATCCAGATTCAATTATTAATAGAACTAATTCTTTTCCAGTCATGTTTTCTTTTTTGATAAACCTTTGAACGTCACTCAGAGGTAGAAGGATTTTTTAATACACAAAAAAGCAAAAAATAGTTGAGAAGACATGTGTAAACCTGTCTGACCAAGGACAATATTCTGATGTGAAATTATGATACTTTTTGCTCGTGCTGGGTGTCAAGTTGCACAAACTACACAGAACCAGCTTCTGGTTCCCAACACCGGCCCCATTTGTTGGGCTTGGATGAATCAGTAGGGAAAAGCTCTGCCATTCTCTTCTATTGCAGCAACAAGCCCCCTGCCCATTCCTTTCTATCATCAACTACACCTCCCACTGAGAATGATAAGGAGGAATGTGAGGCACTACAAAAGCTACACAGCTGTGTGTGCACACTGCAGCTCCCCTCTTATTTTGTAAGGGAAAGCAATTCGATACATGGCCTCACATGCAAAAGCAGTGACACCAATAATGCAATAGGCTATTCTGTTTCTTCTTATATTAAGGACAAGCAGTATATAAGAAGAAAGTGAATATGGAATAAAACGTCTCCTACAACTATCAGTTGCAGAGAATACAAGCCTTAAAGTAAGAATTTGCCTAGATAAAGGGTATTTATGAACAGGATGTTAGGTTCATACAGCAACCCCAATGTCTCTGCACATACATATACCACTTTTCCTTACCACCTCCCCTTAGAGATATGGTTAATAACTGCCTTAGTAAAAAAAAGATGGTTAATCTTCTGTCCTCCTGTCTCATCTTCCCTTGGTCCTCCAGTCTTATCCTCTCTAAATAGTCCCTCATTACAAACAAGATCATTAAAATGTGTTGAGCCAGTTGCTCATCTGGTATCTCAGTGGATTAGGTCTGTAAAACAGGGGAGGAATTGTGAATATCCTGCTTCCATTTTCTCCTAAATTCAGTTAGTACTACTCTCTGATGGACACATTACTAAATGTTACATTATAAACTATCTATACCACTTTGTATTGTACAATACCGTTAGCCTGAAAGTGCCATGGATGTGGTATTTTATAATGAATGAACTGTATTCATTGTCAGAGCCTCAGAGATACTATTTTTCTGCCTCAGCTGCAGTTAACAACCTGGTTTAGTTAATATTCATATTTCAACAACGCTAAAAATGAAAACTATGCCTTGCTTAAACGAATTAGCAATTTTGTTTGTGTTGTGGTACATTCTTTGAAATCTTTAACATCCAGAATATTTCATTCTCTGGTGATTTATAAGCATTTAAGTTTGTGATATTACCAATGCTGAGGAGCACAACTTAAATATAAACAGAATAAATCCATGTTGCCACTGTGGGCATAAGCAGCACAAACATCTTATCTAGACCAAAGTTTGTCGACTTAGCACATTGTACTTGATGCTGTGTGTCACCTTTCTCTTGTTTGTCTATAGATTAGCACAAAAATGTCATTGCAAACTAAGTGAATAGGGCACAGACTGAGCACCTGCCACTCTTAAAACTCTTTAGAAGACTCTCTTGTTTATTTTGTAAGCACCCAGGGGTGCAGTTAAATAACTGCATTGAAACAAACAATACTGGTGATTATTAAGGAGGCTTTTCACATGAAAATTCACTTCAGAAAAAAAATGTTTTGCAGATGTAGAGAAGAAAACTGTATCACTAAGAACCACTCAAAATACTTTGGTGGACCAAAACACCTTTATTTTTCTCTTGGCGATCTGCCAAGTTCACTGTCGGTTTGAAAAGAATTCTATAGCTGGAGGCTAAAGCAGAAACTGCAATGATTTAAAAGAGAATTGGCTACAGTAAGAATGATAATGCACCATATCGTTAAAATGCAACTGGCATCTTAGCCTCCCTACAGCTCTTGAAAATGTGCTTACTCCTCAACTATTTACCAAGAAAAGAGCAGAAACAATTGAAATCACACAATATAGAAAAATGTTTAAAGAACTTAGAAAAGAAGTACATGCAGAATAATTTGCTGGTAGAGCTGTTAAAATAACGATGCATTATACATGGCCCGATTGCAAAGAAAAGCATATGGAAATATATAGCTGAATTTAGTCCTATATTAATTTATCTCAATTAAACATATAGCAAAATGAATTATTAATGAAGGTCCACTTACATTTAGAAAATTAAAGCTTTATTTGCAGCTTGCAGATTAAATATTTAAGTGTTGTAGGACTGATAATATTCACATTTTAATGCTTGGAGACTCATCAACTGCTTTCTAAACTGCTTGGGAAATTAGATTTAGAAAGTCTGCATCAAAGACTTGTATAGTGGTCTTTTCTGGAAGGCTGTTTTGCAAGACTAAGACTATTATAGAAAACAGCTACAGCTTCACAGTGAAGGAAGAGTTCAGAAAGGCCTTCAGCAGTTTCAGATAACAGAATTTGTTATTCAGATGTTGCTTACTCTAACAAGATAATAATATGCAGGCTTGAGTCAGAAAAATGCGCAACTGTGTTTTTCAGGTTCACAGGGAAGAATTTATTTACAGCTAGATGCTTAACTTGCAAACCCTGTTGGTAAGATTTCCCTCACAAAATTCAGTTTGACAGATTTCATTTGTTCAATAGTCAAGTCCAGTTTTACAATTAAATAGAGCTGCCTCACTCAGCATTTATAAATGACATCAGGTGCCATAGCAACATGATTACAAGATTCCATCAATTTGTAGAGCTGAGTAAATAATTATCAGTGAATAATTAACTAAACAAAATTGGCCTCTTTTTCTGCTTCCAGCATGTCCACAAGCAGATTGTATTTTCTCAAATGTATTCCTTATTTAAACCACATGGAAACATTCCAGAACCCACAGAACTAGATCTTCAATATGCTATAACTCCATATGAGGTTAGATGACTAGCTAAAAGAGATACACAAGACTTCCCATGGGAAGTGCAAGACAAGCTGGGGATGGGGAGAGTGCTATTGAAGAAAGGGTTGCGATTTAAATATTTAAGTACTTCGACAATTTCTTTCATCCACCTCTAAATATAGCAGGCTCCCAACACCAAATAACTGTTAATTATAAAAGAAATGACTGTGCAGAACACTATTCAGAAGTTCATCAAACAAGGATTTTCAGAGAAGTCTCATTGCCAGAGCCCTCCTGTCCAATGGGATAATACTGCCACCTGGATGATTAACTCAAAAAACCCATCCTAAAAGAAAGAAAAGTATACATCGTAGTTATTGCCAGAACTTGCAAGAATGGTCTACTCAATCAGCCTGATCATATTTGATCATGTTTCTAACACCTGTATACAAGAAGGGCCAGAAGGAGTACCTAGGGAACTAGAGGCTTGTCAGCCTGACCTCAGTAACAGGGAAGATCTTGGAGCAATTCATCTTGAGTGCGTATGTCCACCAGGCGTATGCAGGACAACCAGGGAATCAAGCCCAGCATGTCTTCGTGAAAGGCAGGTCCTGCTTGACCAACCTGATCTCCTCACCATGACCAGGTAGCCTGCCTAATGGATGAGGACAACATTATGGATTTAACTAAAGTCTACATAGCTAACACCTTGAATACTGTCTCCCACAACATTCTCCCGGAGAAGATGGCAGTTTATGGCTTGGACAGATGTACTATTCCCTGGATAAAAAAATGGCTGGATGGTCAAGCCCAGAGACCTGTGGCAAACAGAGATAAATCCCATTGGTGGCTGGCCCATTGGTGGCTGGCCACAACTGCTGTTCCCCAGGGTTCAGTGCTGGGGCCAGTCTTGATTATCATCCTTATCAATGACCTAGACGAGGGGATTGAGTCCTCCCTCAGTAAGTTTGCAGAGGACACCAGTTTGGGTAGGAGTGTTGATCTGTACAAGATTAGGAAAAACTTTGCCAAAAGAGTTGTCAGGCATTGGAACAGACTACCCAGGGAAATGATGGAGTCACTGTAGCTGGAGGTGTTCAAAAAAAGTGTAAACGCAGGACATTTCAGGACATGGTTTAGTAGGTGTGGTGGTGTTGCGCTGACAGTTGATCTTTTCCAACCTTAATGAGTCTATGATTCCATTCTGCTATTCTGCAACTCTAATGCTACCTCCAGAAAGCTTCCATTTTCTCTGTCACAGGAACACTACTTAGAAGCTTGGCTGGTGGTAAAATACTTATCGCACCACAAATCTGACACCAGATGAGGGTCCTGAACTTCTAGTGACAGCTACAAGCTTGGAACCATCAGTTTGTAGCCTTCTTGCAGGAAGTCAAGCATATAAATTAGTATTGCAACATTATTTTACAGAAGCAGGACAGAAAGAGGCTGAATGTTTTAGAACTGTCAACTGCATTGGCCAGTTCTTGTTTCTTATAAGCATTTAATTTAGTCACTAAAACACAGTGGGACAGCACAGAAAAGACAAGACACCTTGGCTTTCTTTACAAGAAATGTACTAGTCACAGAACTAACAGAAGACAAATCAGTTGGATGTTTTCCTTCTCTATCCTTATTAGGAGAGAAGGATACAACAAATGTTTGGGTTTTTTTAAATTGGGCAAATTTTTTTGGCAGAAAAAGAAAGTAAAGCTACAGAAAAAAAAAGGGCCACAAATTCTTCTGTCCAGGTAAAAATTTATTCTCATTATAGCATGTAACAGTAGCCACAGGTCTGCTTGAGAGCAAAACAGAGCAAACATTGTAGTTTGGACTAATTTCATTGTTAAGTCTGGCAGACGTAAAAACAAGGTTCAGCTTTCTCTGTTGTTTGCAGGCCTGTGTGTTACACTGGAATCGTTACCATGAAAGCCAAGTGACTGTCAGAGAACCTTCCTCAATTGAAGCGGCAGAGCTGCGCTTTGAAATTCAAAGAAAATAGCATTGCTAGGAAGCAGTCCTTACAACCTCGACCACGTTTCTTACAGCTGGGATTACATTTGTTGTCTCTCCTACTTACGTCTTCTAGGCTGGTTAGAAAAGAAAAAACCCTGAAACACTTCTGTACTTGGGTTGCAAGTTAGTTGGCACCATATGAAGATGTCCTTCAGAACAAGAGGTGGGGTTGTAGCTAAAAAAAAATATGTCTCTGGACAGTAACAAACAGCACAACACGTAAAGACCAGGATAAGCTTGCTATAGCTATGGAAGGTACATTGCAGTGGTAAAATCGGCCCCACTTCAAAATATTTGTTAGCCCCTTCTTGAGATGTATGCAGTAATTGCCATCCTATCAAAGGGATTCCAGCACAGCTTCCATTGCCAAAACTTTGCCTCTCATTGTTTGGTAGATATGTTCTACCATAGCCACTAAGGAATAAGGATGTGTTGCAATTCTCACTTTGTATCACAGACAAAGACTGACCTACTTCAGCACTGTGGCAGAAGAGGATCATGGCAAAAGCAAGGAGTTATATCTGCATTTCTGAAGACTTGACTTTCTCCCCAAGAAGCAAGTTCTCCTTTTTAAGTCCAATCATTTATTTCTTAATGGAAAAACACCAATATCAAACTGTAAGCAGACTTGGTTGCACAGATTCCTTGTATCTGTCTCCAGAATACAATATGAAACTGAGTGTATGTTGATACATACGAAACTATGAAGATGAAGTGATGAAACATCCACTCCGATTTAATTAGTTTCTAGAGACTCATGAGGAAAGAAAAAAAAAATTAAGCTAAAGCCTTGAGCCAGCTGCTAACATTACTAAAATTATTTACCTTCCAAGAAACTTCTACACCTCTAACAGTGCTAAACTCACTGGTCCGACATCAGATAGGAAAAACTAGAAAAGATTACTTTCTTCTGCCCCCAGCATTATCCCAAAAGATACCACTAGGCTTCATTTTCTTCCTTAAGGACACCTCCACGTTGAAAACTATACAGGTTTGTCTACTATTTTTCAGCACATTTAAGGCAGCAGAGGAGCCTGCAAAATATTTCACTCATGATACTCCATCTCCTCTGTTAAGCTTGCTTTCTACTATCTGCTTGCTTTCATGTTGTCTGACAGATAAACCTGAATGAATATAAACACTCTCTTACTCATTCAGGATAAGATAGTAGCCGTTTTCCAGATGAAGCATGTAAAGCACGCAAAGGCAACAACAGCCTTTTCACCATCTCTTAACAAGGTCTTCTACAACCCACTGTAGCTCTAACAGCACACTGATTTTCCTTTCTGCCTGTACCTGGATGAGAGGCTCCAGTCAGGTTTCCCTAACAAATAAACCCCATAATGACCTTTTTTTTTTTTATTTAAAAAAACAAGCATATGTCACCTGAGGACTTTCTTCACAGGCCTGCACCTGGAGCTAGCCCCAGGGCACACAGACACAGCTCGGGAGTGGATCAAGGCAGTACTAAAGCATCTGCTCTCTTCCTATTTTTTCCTGCAGACAAATGAATGAAAACGCTTTTCATGTGTCCTAGCAACCCAGGAACCAGATATCAGAGAGATCTAAGTCTTTGTAACAAGCAGGGATCCACACTGAAACATTTGCTTGCTGCTGCTCCAAAAGTACAAGCATTGTCCTGTTTACAGTGCAAAGCTACATCTGGCAGTCGTTTCCATCAAAGCAGTGCTCTCTGTTCAGCAATCCAGCAAAACGCTAAAACTGAGGATCTCCAGGGAAAGATGCATTTACTCAGATTAACATATTTACTCATCCTTGGTTTTTTTTTTCCTTTTTTTCTTCCCCCCTCCCCCCATAAACATACTGTTGCATGTAATGTCTCTCTACACTTTTATGATTTAGTGACTTGCTACTACAGCAATTAGATATCAAACAAAAAAATAGGTAGCAAATACAAAGTGCAACAGTGAAACATGTTACTAGTGTCAGTGGCATTTTCCACAAAAAAATGCTATTTTGCTACCTTAACTTCTGAAATATAGTCTCAACCTAAATAAAGTTGTCATGGAAGTTCAGAACACTTCTATCACACTAGATGTCACAAACTCTCTCTTTAATAGAGAAGCATGATTAAGAAATAAGCATATCCTTCAGTAGACTTTGGATTTTCCAGTCTGATATAGATCTGGCTTTTGAGGAAAGACCACCTGATTTCAGCTGGTACAGGTTAGAGTAGATTCTCCATTGGAGTGGGTTTTGGATTGAGTCACCCCCTTCTGTGCTAGAGGAAAACGAGACTTTTGGTTTCTGATGAAAGTGATGTCTCTTGGCTGATATCATGTAATATCGGAATAAACCTATTGGTATTTCTGTCAAAAGAAACACCATAAATAAAGCTAAGGAATTTTTTTCAAGCTATACACAGAAGAACAAAGGAAGTACGCCAGCAGAGTTAATGGTAAAAAGCACAAGGAAATAAAGGTTAGCTTCATACCATTCACAATTGGAAGCACAGAGATTTTTCGGAGGCAGTTTTCTTCATAACTTTTTAACCTTGAAACTTCAGTCATGTGCTCTGCACTCAGTGGCTTGCGTTATTACATGCCTCTCAGCAAATTTTGTGAGCAAACAGGTACTCAAGAAAAAAATCAACAGTTATTTTTATTGATCATTCATATTATTGATACTTAATTTTATATTTCATTGTAATAGAAAGCCCAGTCATGACAGAAATGCTTAGTGGTATCAGAAATCACTGTTCTGACACTATCTGCTACGTCAGCAAGTAGCCTCCTCAGAAATTATTTTGAACATTATTCTGAAAAATAAGCTGACCACATGTCCTTGCAAACAGTAACAGTGATGTCAAGTTAAGTGATACGTTAAACTGTGATATTTTCATTCCATGTGCCCTGCAACAAATATTAAGATTTGTTTCAAAACGTAAAATAAGTTCTGGGATACTCTATCTTTTTAGATATAGGGAATATATCTATGATAAATCTAACTGAATTTTACCACAGCTCCTCATCCAAGCCTCAAATCATTTTCCCCAGTAATAAAAAAAAAAAAAGTACACTTTACAAAGACAGCTTAACTACAAGCATATTAACCAGTATAACATCTGAAATCTAAATGTGTCGTCGTAGATTGAATCTTTTTATACTTCCATTTTGGTGCTGAAAAACAGCACAAAAAAGCACACAGCTGTGAGAACTGAAGTGGGAGTGGTGGGCAGAGGGAAGCAGCAACACGTTTGGAATAAGCCACAATGATTCAGAAACAGAACCTGACCTCTTCATTCACCTCTTCCTAGCATCAGAAAAATAGATAGATTGGGAGAGGTTAACATGAGGACTTTTTCTTCTCTAGGCATCAGAAAATATTTGAAAAAATGTTTTCTGTCATCTGGAAGCATTATAAAACCACAAGTAGGAAAACAAATAGATAATAGCACCAAATCTTTGTTATCTGTTAAGCATATATTTCCTTTGCGATTTTAAATTAAGCATCAGAGAAATAAAGCTGCTGGCTAGAGAGCAAAGTCAGGAACGTATGGCTTTGACACAGACTTTCTGAACAACATTTGATAAGCCCCTTAACCTTTCTCAATCTCAATTTACCCATTCATGAAGTGAGGCCACTGACATTTAACTGTGTAACAGGAGTGGCTTATTTGATATTCATTAGACTACAAGATCTCTGAAAGGTAGGTGTTGAAGCCTTGTAAGGTTCTATTATTTCTCAACACTTCAAGTCCTTCTCTTACTGCAAAAGAGGACTAAAGTAACCACCAAGCAGATATTGCTGTAGCTAAATGGAGAAGTGTAGTCCTTCGGATGATCTAAGCTCTGCAGAACATCAGTACAAAGACAGAAGAAAGAGGCCCCTTCCATTTCCACCTCTGCTTTTCAGAGCACATGAAGTTTTCTTCAAATAATTCCATGAGGCATTTTCCTTCCTCACTAGACCAATGTGGTTCAATAGACAAATGCAGTTTGTCATTTCGCCAGGACTCCTATTTATATCCTTCAGAAAAAATGTTCCTGTTGTATTCAGTGCAAGTTATTTTTTCTTCTACCTTCTTGACTTTCAGTCTACAGGATGAACTACTAAGGCTCCTAGGAATGAAGATTACAGCCCTCTTGACTTCTTAAGAATTCAAAGCGAGGACTGGTTCATATACACATATGCCCTTTAACACTGTAAGCACCTCACAATGACAACTACCCTTGCCGCATAATCAAGAAATATGAGTATTAAATTCTAAAAATAGCCCTCACCAGCTTATTGGTGTGCAGAATTTGCACTTCAGGCCACAGGAAAATCATTCTGTGACAGAACTGAAAACTGGGAACCGTGTCGCCTGAAGTGGCTAGCTCTCCACCAGAGAGCATCCCTTCCTTTCAGTGTCCTGTCTTGCCCCAGTTATGTTACACTTACTCCTGGTCTTCAGCTGCTCCTACCTCAGATAGTTACAAAGCCCATCCTGGTGACAGGAGTATGCATTCTATAGTCAACTGTTTTTTCTTGATTTTTGAGACACTTCAAGTTGTGCACTGGAAGACTCCTTTATAACAGAGCCTATGCACATTGAAAGGTGGCCCGGAAAAGTACCCACTTCCTCAAAGATCCTATGTGATTTTCACTTGGAGCATTATACACCTCAGTCAGAATAATGGCTTTCTAATTTGCTCACCTGGGTCTTTTCCAGTATTTAATTCCTAATAGTTTAGTTTTCCTAAAAACAAGCCACTAGAACAAACTATAGGAGTTATTTTCACTTTTCGCTGTCCTCTCTGGTGGACTTCTATATTTTTTTCCCCATGATCTTTGTACCACTTGGACATAAAGACTGTGAAAAAGTCTTGCTGAAATCTACACACCTTTAGAGATCTCAGTGTAGCTTTTGCTGATAACGGAGTTGCCACTAAAGACTCCATCAGCCTCATTGTACAATAAATTATGCTAGGATAAAGCAAGGATAGCCACAGTAAATTTGCTTAGTACCACTGCTGTCAACTGTTGTCACCTAGTTGCTTTTTTTCTGGAAGAAGTAAAGCTGTTCATTCAGCAAAAAAATATCACTGGAGAAAAGGGATACATTCTTATTCCACTAAACCAGACAGAGATCAAAATATAAAGCAACATGGTTCAATTTAGTTCAGATATTACATTTATACCATAATTAGTTTTTTAGTAACCACAAATAGCCTGGACGTCCATGGTATCACTACAGTTTGGTTTTCCACTATATTCATAGAACATTCCTAGAATCAGCACAAGATCTGCTCAAACATCACTGTAGCTCTTTTAGAAAGCAGCTGTCACCAAAGTACCTAAGCAACACATACATTTTTCATGTTATGCAGAAACACATGCCTTCATAGAAGAGATAAATATGCACGCCAAAGTGTTAAAAAAACAACACCCAAGAAACAATACTGAAGCAGATGAAGATGCATCCCAATTTTTCATTCTCTCTTTCAGTCTACCTTACCCCAAGACACATATTCCAGATATCTATGTACTGGAGAGTAGTTAACAGAGAGTGAGAGAGATTGACACAGCACTTATCTGAACAGATACCGAGATTCCAGAATACCTATTGCACTCTAGCTGATAGCAACTTCAGAAGCTCTGAATCAAAACTGACTTTGCAAAACCGCAACAGCACATTTCACCTTTTGCCAACAGACATTGTGTAAGCTAGTTTATAGTCCCGTGCCAGGGTCCTATCATCCAGACATTATTTCAGCTGAACGAAAACTCGCTATCTGATAAACTAGCATGATGAACGTTCAGAGGATTGCACAAGTAGAAAACCCAAGAGTTTCTGAACTGAACTTCCTTATTGTTTAAAAAATTCCTCCCAAGTTAAAATATATTTTGTAAGCCTGTGTCTGTATATATATATATTCACATTATCCTGCCTATTATGAATTCCTTGAAAATACTGAATATTCAGAACATGAATTCTATTTTAATCCATATTAAATGCTGGCAAGAGAAAACTGTCATCCCTGCTAAGAAACAAAAAACAATATTGCACAAATTTATTTGTAAGACATGATCTTAAAAAATGCTATTATAAAGTCAGCTTTTCAAACACTCACTAACTTTTATTAAAATATATTATGAATTCAGAAACCATACAATATGGGGTTGAGGCTTTGTATCATCTATTCATTTGTCCTCATTTTTCCAGCAATAAAAGAGCTTAAGACTCAATTGTCATAAATAGCATATAGATAAATCAACACTACAAAGCAAACAAGCATCTCAGGAGTCCTATGCACTTTGTCCATGGAAGGAGAATAGAGCCTTCTATCACTCATTCATCTGAAGAGCAACGAAGGGTATAAACCAATCTATTTTTTTTTTCTTAATTCAGACTTCATATATAGAACTATTTTAAGATCTGAGCATCTTCGTCTCTGCCTTCCTTTGGGGAGTTGTATGAGGCATGTACAATTCAAGCATCATTATTTCTACAGTCACATTCTTCTGACAAGGGAAAAAAAAAAATCTCTGTGACAAAATAGACAAGTCGCTGGTTGGCAAAAAGCGAGTGATATGTCAAACAGACCGAGGAACACGCCGAGTCAAATTCTAGCTTCCCTTTTTTGCATTTCAAACAATGTTTTGAAATCAAGTTCAATTCCTCTACGTCACGGCCTTCTTGAACCTTAGTAACTGGAGTACCTCTGAAAGTAATGAAGTGAGCCACAAAAGACATGTAACTACAACTCTGTTCAGATATACACTGAAATTTTACATTTCTAGTCAGCAATTCTCAATTCCTAGGGAATTTCTAATTGGCTATAAGTACTGTAGTACATAGCTTTTCTGTCAGCATTTTAAGTATTTTATGCTTTCATGTTAAGTTGAGAACCAATATAAGTTCACAGTGGAAGATGTGTGTTTACAGTGAAACATGACCTTTTTAGATAAACTACCACCTACTCCCAAAACGTGCTCTGTCATCATCTCAGCTGCTTCCTTTTTACTTTTTTTCCTAGAACTCACTAGTGCAAATTAAACAGCTCAGAGATATTCATTTCTCTTACTTTTTCAAGTTTTTTGTAATTAGCCTTAACAATGTGAAAAAGGTGTATACAAAGTGTTGTCTTTTTAACTTCATAGTAACTGCTATCTAAGATCTATCACTAGTGCAAACTAGTGCAGTTGAGAGAAATTTTCATGTTCCAACACGTTCATTCTGGTAGTCACTCAGGAAACCTGAAGCTTGTGCTTGCAAACAAGAACTTTACTCTATGTCTCAAGTAGACAAAACTCTGATTTCTTTAGAAGTAGTCAGGATTTTTCTTCCTTCAGGACAGCAGGAAAACTAAGGCTTTAGTTTCTCTAGGCTGTTTTTATTATTCAGAGATGCAGACCTCCATAATTGTAAAGGCAAACTCTGTTCTCCATCACCCCTTAGCGAGTGGATAAACTCATCTCAGTGGTCCCCTCTTCATCCAAATTTCTGATGAGAAATACTACACATTGAAAGACTATATACTACTCTGGACTGATTTGGTTGAAGGTGACGAACCATAGTACATTATATTTGATTTTTTGAACGGTGTCAACAGATTACATAAAATTATCAGAGCAGTAGAACATCTTCAAATATTGCACCAGCAGGAGAGTAGTCTTTTTCGATGTTAATCATCAGCAGGTGTAAAACCTCCACCCCTTAACTTCTTAAAACAACAGAAGTGAAGAAGAGTTGAAGACATTATTTGCTTTACTCCAACTAGGCCTCAAGAAAAAAAACAAAAACAGAATGCAACCTGTTTTTAACTCCAGATTACATACTTTGATATTAAAAGTTAATTACATCTTCTATTGCACATCAAATATACACCACAGGTTCTCCTAGCACTTTATTTACTTCACAATCTCAATAGCATACACCTGGAACCTGCTTAACATCATAGTATTCCCAACATAACAATTTGTATTTGACATATTTTGATATGCGATGTACTAAAGCTTCTGTAACTTTGCAGCCTGGCTGTCAGCCTCCCCTGCTATTGTTTGAATCCCATAATCTAAGTTAACGGCATGGCTTCTTTTCCTTATGTTGAATTGACTCCTCAGCAACTGATCTACTAAAGTATACTTAAATTCTACCAAAAAAATACCCCAACTAAATGAACAAAAACCTCCAACAAAATTAACCCCACTTCTAAACGCTGTGCTCTCAACCAATAAAAGGTTTTGTTCAAAATACCATGTGTCACAGTAATATATATCATCAGAAAGAAAATGCCTTCTGAACTACAACCAGTGTTTTATTGGTTTGATAATGAAATATCAGAGGACAGGTTGATCACACACCAGGTTTGTCACGCATTCTAAAAACACTCAATTCAACAAGTCACTGCTGGAACTTCTGCCAAATTTGTCATGTCAATGAACAATTACTTATCTCAAGTCATGAACAAATAGACAAACCTGAAAGTTCTTTCTGAAAACACAGTTTTACGGATTAACAGCATTAATAGTATTAGTCACACCTGCCAACAGTGTTGACATATAATACTGTAATAGTAAGAAATAAAAAAACCTTAAACTCAAAGACAGAGAATTGAGGAATATAGTACAGAGGCTTACAACTTAAGCATATCACTCCTTAAAACACATGTAAAGGCTAGGATAACTCAAAGAAACCCAAACAAAGCCAATCAGAAGGAGCTAAAAAACACCCAAATCCCAAACAGCAGGAATACAGATGACTAGAAGGGGGAAGAGTTTAGCTACGTGCAATAACTGTTGCATATCTACACTCTACACTCTCCTACGAGGTCTCTCTCACCAAAAGCAATGCAGGCTCGTGGTTGGGGTTTTTGTTTGGGGTTTGGTTTTTTTTTTTTGGTCACAGGATCAGAGCTCTGTTCCTATGGCTACAAAGAAGTTCTGAATAATCTTAGGTCATTAAGGATTCTCTGCACAGATGGTGACATTTGGAAAAAAAGGAGGGCTGACTGAAAGTTTTTAATGGGACAGTGGAAAAAAAGCAAAAGCTGTGTCGAGGCCATGAAGTGAACTATCAAATTAAAGGTGTCATATGTCACACCATGAATAAGCTGATCAGCAATGTTCTCTCACAAAATATTTCAGGCCAGGTGTCACATCCCACAGGGCAAAAATTATTGTCAAATAGTAAATGTCAAGTTTTACAAAAAAAATTTGAAGGTAGAGTTACTGCATTTTGAGCATTGAGTTTGTTGGCTGGGTTTGGGGTTCTTTTTGGGGGGGAGGAAGGAGGCAGAGTGTGTATTTTTGCACTCTGTGTATTTGGGGACATAGTCTACGTTAGAAACCCAGCAAGTAAAAACTGAATGTATGAACATCAAGATGTTCTGAAACAAAAAATCCACAGAGCTACTGAATAACTATATCATCATTTAGAACAAAATTGAGAAATTTTCCAGCTTCCTGCATCAAAGACTTCAGAACATGACAGTGAATATTATCCTCACCTCAGATGAGATTTCCGGGAAATTATAAGACTACCCACAAATACTTGAGAAGATGTGACAATCAATGCTCCACATGCACCTCTAAACTCTGAGAGGAAAAAAATCCAAACACCGAAAAACCTTTCCTGACCTCAAACATTACAGACTTCAATTAGTTTTACTAAACTTAACTGTTATTAAATTACTGCACTGCATTTTTCCCTTCAAAGAGCTATTAATATAAAAAAAACCCTGCTGTATCTATAGGTGCATCATCTCAAGCAAAACACATGAAGTCTACCAATCTATTAGAAATAAAGCCATGTTTGTGTTTAGGTAACACACCACACAACCTCAGAAGGCAGAGCTGATTGTATATAAGAGGAAAAAGAAACTAAAAAGAAAATAAATATTAATAACCATACTTAAAACAACTACTAATTAACATTTATTTCCTACATATTGGAGAAAGTGCAGAACTGCTACAAGTTACCTGTATGTTTTCTTCATATCTCTGCTGATGTACTGATGACCTGGAAGAACAGGAAACTCATTCCTGATGAAGTACTCCAGCACTGCCACAACTCATACAGCAGACATTTGTACACAGATAAACTCTTCAACAAGTACAAATCAATCACTGCTAGGTTGGAGAAGTCCTCACAAGGCTCTGCCAGGAAGACTATGCTACAGCTTCTACAAGAAATTGCAGTATAATGGGAAATCACTACTTCTTTTATCAGCTGTTAAAAAAACCCCAACGAACTCCATGTGTCTCCCATCACCTGAAAGACAGCAGAAGTTAGCACTAAAAGCCTGACTGGCTGAGGCATCATTACAGATTCTGCCCTTAATAACATACACCTGCAAGTGGAAAGGAAAGCAGGGAGTAAAGAAGATCCAATGCAGCTGTAGTTAGCTCTTCAGCTGGTGGTTCCATGGTGTAATCACCTCTAGTTTATTGTTTGATAATAAAAGCCACGATTCAAACTCCTGCAATTGACTAAGTTCAACCAACCAGATTTTTTTCCAAGGCCTTTTTCGAATAAATCTTTATTCCAGGAACAGCTGATCAAATGCCTCTAGCATGCTGAATTAGCTGTAGTCTGCAACGCAGAGCCCAAAACCTGCCATGGACTGCTTACTGTGGGAGATTCAAACGAACAAGAGACTCAGCTTATAGGAGATGAAATGAATCAAAAGTCACTAGCAAGGAATATAGAATCATTTTCCTAATTTCCTTCTATGATATGACCAGACGTTGCCATCAAGCCCTAGTTAGTTGGGAAACAGAAGTTATACTATATTAGATGCTCCTCATAGTAATATAATAACTATTTCTCTCCCCTCCTGTAAAATAAGCCCGGACTCCAAACTCGCACTAAGCTGAACCTTTAGTGCTGCAGTAAAGCCACAGTGACTAAGACACAATTAAAAAGCTTTTTAACCTTCTATTGCTTGTTTTTGTCCAAGCCCTTGTCAATTAAGCACAGATATTGAGGGCTGGAAGAAAGATTTAATGAAACATGGTCAATCACTTTCTTCTTCCTTTGAATATGTTCAATACACGAAACATGGAAAATCACTCTTTGAAATGAACCTATTCCCTGCAATCAAATGTTAGGTTACAGTTAACAAATGACCCTTTTCTCCTAAGAGAGTAATCAATATTCATGGTTTTCTTCCCTCTGCAACTACTGCCAGAAATCCATTTTATATAAACCTGAGGAAACAGACATTTACTTAGGAATCCCCAGTTCACGCACTTTATTTCTCCATCACCACGGTGGCGACTCTTCCCACTCCAACCCTCCTCCTGGCTCAAATGCTTATCTAAGTCAAGGTGAACATTTCCAGTCTTTATTGAGGCAAAACAGGGAGCACGGGGAGCACATGCCAGTCCCTGGCAGCGTTGCCTAGGGGCCTACAAAATCTTTTCCACCCCATCCCTTAAGAACCTCTCCCACCCCGTCCTCGAACACGCACTTTGGCTCTGTGTGCAGAGAGGGGCACACAATATGCCCTTCCACATGGCATAAATGCCGGCTCTTTGATTCTCTTATTTACACCCCCAGTAACTATTTTGCACTAATACAGAACAAGAGAAAGAAGTACGACTAGTGAACCGTGGCCAGCGGAAGATGAAGGGTCTGCGTTGGCGTGTTTGGTTAGAGCCCATGTCACTACCACGTCTCTGTGAGCCACGCTGACACCCCAGCTCGGGGTTCAGGGACAAATCACTGACTGTCCTCCCCCCAGCAGCAGCTGGCAGGACACAATCCACTTGGGGGTCTTGCCCTGCTGCCATGGGTCCCTTCTACCTAGGCCAGGGCCCAGAGGCAGGCAGTGTCCACCAGCTGGTGGGTGCTCCATGTTGCAGTGCTCCCTGCAGCCTCGTGCTCATCCACTGGCAGCCTGAGTCCAACAGCCAAGTTTTCCCTGTTACAAAATACCAGAGAATAACAACACCAATGCAGCCCTTCAGCCTTTAAAAAAAAAAAAAATCACCTTTTTCTCTCTCAGGGTGGATGTGCTCAGTGTGGCACACACAGCCCAAATGCCGGTGTGCCAGGACCTTACTTTGGAAAACCAGGTAGTGTTGTTCATCCTAGTTACTAACTGGATTTATCTTCTTTTCAGTCAGCCAGGCTGAACAGTGTGCTCAGCATGCCGAGGTTTATTAAGTTAGCTATTGTAGCTGGACACTTTCCATTCTCTCCATTAAGTCCATTTACATAAGAGTGCATTAACATAGTTCCAGGCATGCTGAGCACAAGTATCCAGCTCTTTGGCTGATTTCCATCCAATGTTTTTATTATAGGTTGCCTGCAAACCCCAGTTGGAGAGGTCTGTCTGTTTTTGTTAAAAATCACATATATCTCAATGGAAATGACTGCAGGACCAGCATACCTCTAAGGATCTCTTACAGCAAGCCACGGGGGAAGGAGAAGGGGTTTTTTTCTCTTGCCATTTATAACTTGTTGCAATAAGCTTCTGTTTAGAGATTAGCCAACTGGACAACATTATTTGGAAAGTTTTAGGTTTTGTAGTTTCTCCGGATTGCTAAACCCACAGCAAAAGTACAAACACACACATAGCAGTTTGCTACAGAGCAACTATATGTTTTGCCATCAATGACATATCTTTGACTACTGGAAGTGAAATTGCCATGAAAAGGTAAATAGTAATAGCATGTGATTTTTGTATAACACCTGTACAAAATAACAGCAACAATAATATGCAGTGAATTGGGTTTTTTTTCTTTAAACCACATGTTGTTTATAGCAAAACACAAGAGAGATGATCAGTCAGTGAAAGCAATTAAAAAGTAACAGTAAACAAGAAATCTGGTTTTTTTGAGGAAGCCAGGAATTCATAGGAAATATACCTGGGTACAAGATTGGAACAATTCTGCCCATATAAAAATAAGAAACCACCTGCATGTGCTGCTTATGCTTTATGAATGACAAAAATACAGCTATTAGCATGGTTTACAGGCTATGCACCACACTCTTCTTTATCAAAAAAATGCTAATTTAGTGTCTCAGCTAGTCCGCAGATGCTTTATTGTATCATGACCATTTAGATTCCACTTTTCTCATGCCACAGTCAGATATTGTGAAAAATCAAGTTCCATTTACAGCACCCATTGTTATCTCACAAAGTAGCACTTCATGCTACTACTGATGTGTTAGACTATTAACAGTAATTTAGTTTTAAATGCTAGTGCATGCTAAGTGTTCTGGAAATGAATACTAACAGGATGAAGTTATGCAGGTGTAGAATTTTTTTTTTTTAAAGGAAAAAAAACCACCAACACACACACCACAACCCACACAGGAAATTACTACAGTTCTTTGAGTACACAGAGGATGGAACTTGTCTCTTTGCATTTCAGCTGTATAAATTTAGTTAGTCTCCCCACTCATCAGTGGAAATGCATCCCCCTGCAGGCATGTCTGAAGATAGATACTAACAACCCAGAGGTATTTATACCCTTGCACTAATTAGAGAGAGAAATTAAATAATAATTTATGGTAGTTGCTTATCTTACAGATGGACAAGAACAGAACAATGGCGTATTAGTGATCCCCACAGCTATGCAGGGTGCTTTACAGGCTGACACATCCTACAACCAGTATGATGAGGTCTGCAGCATGATGAGATCTCTGCTTACCAAACTGGGAATTTTCTAATTCCTAGAACAGTTTCTACTGTCTATGTTTAACTGCTTCCTCTTGTCTTCTGCTTAGTTTGTTGCAAACCTTTTGTTAAAAGTGCTTTTTGTACCCTGTTGACATCCTAGCTAAATTGGTTCATTATCCACATATGTAAGCACATGATAATAATTAATGAACAAAGAATGCAAAATCAAATAAGTAGACTACCCGAGCTCTCTGGAGGGTGAGTGGTCCCATTTAACATCTATTTTTTTAATAAGCAGCCAACTGACTAAACAATACAAAGAAAGAGAGGCATTCAGACTGATGGATGCTTGACTATCTGTGGAACGTACTCATCTCAGTTCTTTCCTGTACACTTGAAACATAGATGGGGCTGAGAATTGCTCTAACTAAAGTAGGTCAGTCCCAAGAACTGGACAAGAAACTTTTTGTCTTTATAAATAACTAGTAGAACTAATTAATTGATTCAGATAGATAATAAAGAATAGACAATGCCAACAAAGATTGTCCCTTTACCATATCCTTCCTGTTCTCTCTCCATAGTTTTTTTCTTTAAGTGCTGCCTCAAAGTGGGGGTTCAGACAGGTGAAATTTCTACAGCAGATCTCCAGGGAAAAGACTAAATATTTGGCTATGTACCCCTTTTTGCTTTTGGCGCTAGAGATAAAATTGGGAAGATAGTTTTTTAAGCTGGGAATCCCTTTTGAGAGACTTTGCCAGCACTGAAAGAGTTACTGCACATTGAAATAGTTCTTCACCTCTTTGTTCAATGTGAAAGGCAAAAAAAAATGATGCAAATATGAAGCAATGTGTCAGTTCTGCTAAATAAAAATGTGCACAGTAAAACTAAATCACATACATTGAAGTGTTATTTTGGTTTTATGGAAATGTAATCTGTGTTGTGACATTTGCATTTCATATAACTGCTATGGATAACTAATCTTCCAATGCATTGCATACCATTTTGTCACCAAAAAAAGTAATACTGTATCATCTGTTTCCACCTGTACACTAGAATATTCCATGACAAATATATCAACATCAATTGTATAAATTCACTGAAGAGCCAATGAAAAGTATGGATGCATTTAATAGAAAGATTTCTTTTTCCCTTAAACGCTACACAGCCATTAGAAGATATCATAGCTTGGTAGCAAATAAAAAATTACAACTTCAAACAACGCAATATATGGATGTTTGTATGCATTCTGAGACTTCTGAATTTTGAGTGAAAATTAAAAACATCAATACAGACTGCCAGTGTGGAAACTTCACTACAATCTTATGAAATAGCATGTTTCCCATCCCATGCCCAGAATTCAGAGTTTTCAGCTCTAAGATAGTTTGCATTATGCTCCATATTACAAACAAAAAAAATGATACTTAAATACAAATGGAAATACTAAGTACATTCAGAATTTATGATTTCACTTTTCTTTCTGTGTCCCTTGCTCTTGTTTTCTGTGTTTTCCTTTTGCTTACCTAAACCATTATCCAACATTCTTAGAGTTTCAATTCTCAACAAATGCCTCTGGAGGAAGTTTTAACAAGTGGTCGTACATGTTCTAGCCCTGATATCACGACACTAGTTGTGAAAGCCCTCAACTCATCCATTTGGGAAAACTGTCAAAATCATGGGGACTCCATAGAAATACAGAGTGCAAAAATAAGCCTTGGGATTTATCTGCCAGCCCCTGAAATCACTTTAGGCACAAGGAGCAGGAATACTTGCAGTTAAAAAAAAACAAATACCCTGGTATAGTGCAGTGATGAGGCACAGTGCTTTGAGCAATTCATTGACTTAGCAACAGACTTTTCATTGACTTTCAATGAGACTTGTAATCTTTAGTTATTAAGGGATAATTCAGCATGGTATATCTGTGCCTAAAACGCAGAGTAGCCCAACATACAGAAAATCGCATAACTTTCTGAAAATCAAACTAGCAAATGTATGATCATTTGATTATTTCTTAGTGTAATTAAGTAAGGTCAGCTTTAAATGCGTTCTTTTTCTTTTCTTGGGAAAATAGTGTTTTCCTTGTGAAAGCCAATGCAAAAATATGCCTGTTCACTCGAATGTAGCTTTCTGCAGTGACATAGCTATATTTGGGATTCTTTTGTGTGCTTGGTTAGAAGGAGTAGCAGCTTTTTTAGCTCAGATGTGTAAATGTCCTCATTTACACCCTAGCTCTGCAAAATAGATTTTTGTGCATATTGCAGTCAATATACACTCACAAAGGAGAAAACTGAAATAAAAAATATAATCCTTATATTAGAAAACTGAGTTACCTAGTGATAGCAGCTGGAATGAAAATGGCTGAAAGCAATAGAAATCCATTTTACCATTTAGTACAGTTTGTCAGACTAGAGAAATGGGATTGAATTTCAAAGCCACAGGCAAGCTGGCAGAAATCTGTGGTTATGCAGTTGATAGGAGGGGGTTTTTTTTCCCCTTTTTTCTTTTTCTTTTTTTTTTTTTTCCTTATTTACAACTCTTTTGATAAGCCTTCAGCAAGTTACATAGGTTGTTCTAGTTGTATCTCCTTTGACTGGATTAGAATACTTGATGACAGTTTGGATAAGTTTGAGGCAGATGGTTCTTGACATTTTTCATGCCATCAGTTACAAATCATGCAAGGAAACTCTTTCATCCTTTGTTTATCCTTCACTTAGAAGCCACTATAGTAGATCGTTAAACTTTCATTTTTCACAGTGCTGATTAAGGCGTACTACAAGGCAGATGTTATGCAGCACCATTTTTAACAATTTACATTTAGCACCAAAGCTGGCTTTGTACTTGTTCCAGTGGATCAATTCACATTTCAAAAACTTCAAGGTCAAACTCTAAGCACTGCTACTCTGTTGAACAACCAAATGTTTCATAAAAGTTTTCCCTATGGCTGCAGCACTTGAAAATATGTGCTGGCCACTCTGTTTACATGTTTATATCTGCCAAAATGAATACAAGAATCTATTGTTCATCTCTGCCACAATTAAATGACAGATACAGCTCTATAAAATCCAAAGACTTAAGTGAAACTCAACAAAAGATTACTATTTCAATACATAGTATGCCAAAATAATTCCTCATTTATTTTCAGTATCAGTATTCAAAATAAAAGGTATTTACCATTGAAATGGCAGTTGGTCTAAATTTACATGGGGCCAGGCAATAACACTTCATGGATAAAAATATTTACTGTTTTACCTCACATCTTTATGTGCATTCTTTATTTCATGATTATGTAAATTATCTACTTCCAAGCGAAAACTCTAATAATAGCTATATGTAAACAAAAATGGGTAAAGGTACCTTTAGAGAACATCAGAATAATTATAACGATGACAAAACAGAATAATTCATGGCAACTTCATTTTCAGATAACTTCATGCTCTATAGAAAACTGAGTATTTACAGGTATTAAAGCCCATGTGTAGGTGATGTAAATCAATATTTTTTACTGAAAATTATGAAATTTGACGTCCATTTTAAGTGGAGTTCATCTCTAGCAGATCACAGCAGCGAGGTAGAAGGTTTTGTGCTAAAGACAGCTTCACCAATGGACAGTAAAGTGAAAATGAACTTCAGGTAACTGAAGACTCCTTTTAATTCAGACTCTTCAAACAGCCGACATAAAATGTGACACAAAGAGTGCATACAACAATTAAAAACATATTATCTTGAATGGCATGACAGCTGACCAACACAAAATTTCAAGAATTTTTTTTAATTGAGATTTTCTATTTTTTGTGTCTCTCTTTTTCAAATTACTCTGTAGCAATATGTCTTATCAATTTTTATTGTCCTAAAGTTCTGCAGCAAAGATTAGCAGTTTGAATTATATTTTCATCCTCTTATACCTCCTGATGCTCATCACACCCTTTTCTTATGCTCAATTTATTCTATTTTTTTTACCCTGAATCTGTGCCATAAGGACTTTCTATCCTAGTCCTAACTCCCTCAAGACTTCCCATCTGTTACTACTACTTCACCCTTTACATCTAAAACTATTTCATATCTGTATCTCTGCCCACTATTCTATTAAATTAATGTTCAGGCTTTTCTCAAATTAAAAATGGGTTTCATCTAAGTAGTTCACTTGAGTAATGACCAGAAGTCAATGAAATCTTGTTCTTGGCATAAACATCTATTCCACAGAAAAGATACTAGATACAAATCTATAATGAAAAATATTTTCTGCTTTGATCCTATGAAATCTTAATTTCAGTAGTACCTGAGAATGCCTTCATTTCACTTGAAGAATTACAGACACTGTAAATGTCAGTCATGTTAATGAAAACGTGAAGAATACACAGATAACACAGTCACAGCTCTTTGCTGCAGAAACCGTCCTGGAAATCTTATAAAGTAAAGGCTACTGAGTCTCAGAAAAGGTTTGAATGGTGCTGACTTGAGTTGTGTATCTGTCCTAGATTTGATACTTTTCCCACCTAAACTCATACACCAATCTATATTAATAAAACCTTGAGCAAATAAGGCTCAGAGTAATAATGACTGTGTCGTTCAGGAATGTGTAATGGTCTTTCAAAAGCACAGACACTGTCTTCCTTTTCAGTATGTGCATCAGCAAAAATAAATACAGAATGTGGATACAAATGGGAGAGGGTGGATTTCATGTTATTTTTTGTTATATTATTATCCTGGATTACAACAATATTTATCATCCTGCAGTTTGATTTGCTATAATTTATGTTTACTTTTTTATCTTCAAAGAAGAAAAGAGTATCAGCCTTCCAAGGACAATGGAGAAGCAATGTTATTTAATTATTCCAAACTATCTTGTGCTTTGGTACACAAAAGATAACAGTCAACATACTGCTACAAGTTGGCTGACATGCAAGCTGTGGTCAAGATAAAATATTTAACAGTAGAAAAATATAGTGTAGCTGCTATAATGGGATTTTAAACAAGGAAAAAAAATCTGTTTACTCACAGTTTTGGAAATACGTTAAAAGCTGACTACATTCATCCAGAAAATACCTTGTTAACAACTGAAGATAGGTGGATAATGGAATTTGACCATTTAACATACACACTCCAAACAGGTACAGGAGAGAGAGAAAGCACATGCAGGTAGTTGTGAGCAGTAACAATATCTGGATAAGGATATCATGATATCATGATAAGGACTGATCTTATCAGGGAAACCCCAAAAGCAAAGCTTAAAGACTGTGCTATCATAGCGCCCCAAGGTTCATCTCTAGACTCGGCATATTTTGCTGTGTAGAGTTACGTCTATTTGAATGTCTGGGAACAGAAAGAGAGTAACAAAAAAAATAACAACAAGGGCCAATTCCTTGTAAACTGGCACCACTCCACGGAAACAAATGTGGCAGTGCCAGCTTGTGCCAGCTGATTATCTGACATTACATGGAAAAATCCTGAGGCACCTGCAGTTCTGTGGGGTTGAATAATTTATGAATACATGAAATGTTATGAATAACATATTTCTGAATATTTTTCCATTATTCACTCCATCCTAATTCTTTCACAGACCATGTTCTTTAAACTCATTCATTACAAGCCTACAGTAGAATCGCGACAGTGACAATTATTTGGCCAATCCCTACCCATTTCAGTTACTTTGCCTGCTGCAGTTTTAGTGAGAGGTGAAGAGAGTTGACTATTTCAGTGTGGTGTGCTTTTGACTGTTCTTAGAAAGTGATAGGCAAAGGACAGACAGGTAATCCATCCTGATTAAAAGGACAGATACAGTTTCTGCTGGTTTCTCTAATTGCTTTGGCTGCACTATAAATATTATTTCAGCCTTTTCTCAAATCTGTACTCCATTTTAGACCTAACACCCATTAAAGAAGTTTCTCAACTGTACTAGTCAGATAAAGGGAGGGTAAAAGGCTGGGTATAATATGTCTCTACCTGAGTACCTCACTAAAATCCTTCTTTTAGGGTCCCATATGCAAAAAGCTCATACAAGAAAGAAACAAGTCACTGATGAACACATCTGTTATTAGAAACTGCATAAGCAAGACTACAAATCAATAACAGAAAAAAAACAGTACCCAGAACTACTCCAAAACTGATATTTCTTAGAAGGAAGGTCTACCTGCTGCCTGTGCTAAGAGGCTGGCTTGCTCTCTGCCAGTGAGAGCATCATACATCCAGGCCAGCCTTCACTGGATAAGGAACTCATACCCTGAGTTCACACCTCTTGAGCTACAGAGTTTCTCAGCACTGGCTGAAATTTTGGCGAAGCCAGGGTATTTATCCTCTCCTCTACAAGAATACTGCTTGGGTTGATCTTGCCTGAAAAATATCCAAGAAACTCACCACAGAGTAGGAATAGCTTATCGAGTTTCCAGATGCACAGAGATAAAACACAACCAGGTTCCAGACTTGAACACATATACAAAAAACCTTACTGCAGCAAAAACAACCTGGTAGCAAAATTTTCATACAGTTCCTACGTGTAAACGGCTTTGTGGATGTTTGTAATAGAGAGGAATCATGACACGAAGCTTCTTGAGACAGCCAGCATCCAAACTGATGCCTCCTGTCCAAGCCTAAGCAGCCTCCTAGATTTCCTCTGTCACCCAGAGCAGGAGCTTAGTCTGAACAGAGTTCGGGTTGGTACCTGCACCCATACCATAAACTTCCTGTGTGATTTGCATGGTGGGGCCATACGCAAACAAATAGCAGAAAGAAAAGATTGCATGAGCCCTGTGAATCCTAATCCAGTCCTTTAAGCAGAAATCTTTATTCATATTGCCTTCTTTTCATAAGATATTCTGTGTCCTGTGTACACCTTTACCAACGAAGCTACAGGAGCCGTGCTGTCCTTGCATGTGCACAATTTCCCATTAGCCCTCTGAGATTTATGCATGTATCCAAAGAGGAGAACTGCCCTCTATGAACCTTCTAACAATCAAAACAATGAAGCATTGTGCATCAGACTGTTAAAAAATGTTTCTAAACACCGTGTTCAATACACACTGCTTGATTTCCAAAGCTACTCTGGACAGAAACAGTTTACAAAACAGCTCACAAGTAAACTAAAGCTCTTCTAATAAAACAAATATTTCACAGTTCATTTAATCTAAGATATTGAAAAGAACTGCCAGGACTCAGGTATGTGACCTGAAGCAGAGAACTTTATTGCTTTCTCCACTAGGGATTAGAAATGTTTGGAGTAAAACAGGTGCTGCTAAGCAGGGCTTCCTTTAACCTACCAGTGATATTCCAGGACACCTGACCCTTTCTCCAGAAGTAGGTAAAAACAGCAGAGGAATTAAGGTCAAGAATAATTCACATCTTTTTGGCTTTCATCTATCACATTACAAAACAAATTCAAAATTCACAACTAAACGAGTGAAATAATTTAAAGCATTTGTATGTGGCAATGTACATTAATGTACCTTTACATTTTCTCACAATATTTTTTTTCTGTGGGAGGTGTTTTATTCTACAAGACAGTTTGTTTGTTAGTGTGGGGAGCTCTTTCCCCTTCCCTAAAAAAACTTTTGCCTCTCACCATCTGTCCTCACATATCCCTCTATCTCTCCTCCTCTTCCATTCTGTGAAACACTTGTTCAAAAGGTGTCAAAAAAGTGTAGTTACAGTGGTCAATCTGCAAAAAGAGACATGCAAAATATTCACAACAGATGAAGTTCACATTGTACGGACAACACATGCAAGACCTATGCCCAAGACATTTTGTGCTGTGTGGCCAGATACAACTAAATAGAGATTACAAGTGTCAGACTAACCAGACGTGTAAACTTGCTTTCAAAGAACAGATTTTTCAAGGGATAATGTAGTTAGGTGTTCTTACTGTATGCTATAATATATTTTACATTCTAGCATGTTAAGAAAAAACTCAATTGTATTCAAGAAACTAGATCTCTTCTACATTAATCTTAACAAACCAATGATTTATCAAAATTCTGCAGCTCTAATCCCTAGATGAACTGGCAGTTTTGCAGTCTGAAATAACTAATGCATTGGCAAGGGAAAGAAAGTAAGTAAAATTAATCATCACTCAATCAAAAGGTCTGAATTGATTCTAGTTACCAGCATCAAAGCTGTCTGTTGTTTAAGTACAGAAGCTGCAAAAAAGTCAACACCAGCCAAACACGACACCTGTTTTCCTACCTAAAGAAGGTAAGATCCACAGTGGTAACTTCTTATTATATTAGTCTCCAGGGAGTGCTTGGAAAGCTCTTGAAGAAGACCAGAGGAAGGGTATTCTCATGCAAAATGCAGACGTTCCAAAACCAGTTGTTATAGTGGTGAAACTGCCGAGCCTCTCACCATCCCCAAATAAAAGATTGACCAAAAACATGTCTTTCCCACTATTCTTCGACAACACTAAGCCTGGTCATAGAATGAAGTCCTGTTCTGTTTCTGTTGCTTGTTCATTGTCCTTTAATCAGAGACAATTTGACCTGTGAAGTTCTATTAAAAACAAAATCCAATGAAACCTAATTCTCTGAACTCACAGAAATATTTTATTCCAATTGAAATCAATGGGATTTATGGGCCTACATGCCTCTGGGATCCTAAATCTTAGTATATATTTTACTACCATGTAATAACGAATAGTTCTCAAGATGAGAGGACTAGATTCCTTATAAAGACGAAGATACTTTTTAATAGATGTCTCCAAGGAGACTGAAAATTATCATTTGCTTACTTACAGACCATCAGAAAAATATTGAAAGTTAAAAACATGTAACTTTTATAAATATATGCAAACCAGTATTGTCAAAGTGATTTCTTTCATTGGAGTTTACACTGAGTCATTGTGTTTGAGTGCCATCACGTTACTTTTTTTTGTAAAGCAGTGAGCTGATATTTTTCTCTTTTATACACACGCACACAAACACTACCTTGCTTTAGAGATGGTTCTCGTCAGTAATTAATCAGAAAGTACATACAACCCTTAGTAGCAGAACATTTGAAAGAAGGATCCAAACAGAAAGACCAGACTGTTTAGGAAAACCTTAGGAAGTTAACGTGGGCTTTTGCCCATCCAGGCTGGCAGAAGGGATCTAGGTCAGGCATATTTATAAAAGCCTTTTTTTCTCTACTGTAAAACCAAGTTGAAGAAAAGGTCTATCACAAAATTAAAAAAAAGCTCGTGTTGGGTTTCTGTTTTGCAAAAGCTTTGGAGAGAAGGAATATATTGTATTGTGATAAAAGCTGTCACACCATACAGTCAGCTTCTGACAAAGCAGCTTCCTCAGAAGACAGCCCATAAGTGAAGCAGGTATATAATATTCAAACATTTATAAATAATGGAATGGTTACACTAAGTTAAAGCAAATTTGGTGAAAGAAAACCAGTAGGCCTTGCATTTCCCTTAAATATATCTACCTAACATGAGTAATTCATTCCAGTTTTCTCCACTACTAAGGTGATGAAGAGAAAATGGCAAACACCAACATGACAGGAATCCTTTCACAGTGTCCATTTACAAAGGAACCAAACTTATATTCTGTCTTTAGTTAAAAAATGAAAAAGCGGGGTTCAAACTTCAAAGTACCCACCTTTTTCCAGAAAAAGGACAGAAGAAAGTCATCACTTTTGTGCTAACAAAGGTAGAAATAATGCCTTTTTTCTCATCATCACATAAAGACATGGCCATTGTTGGTCCTATTGTAGATTTAACCTACATTTTGAGAACTGGAATGGTTCCACACTGACAAATAAGCACTGCTCTTATCCTGAAAAATCTGCACCACGATTTTCTCTCTGCGCATCTAGCTCTTGGCATGAGATGGTCAAGGAAAGAATGAGCATTACCTTACTTCTTCCTACAGTAGCCCTTGACTACCTTGTCCTTACAAAGCTATTCTGTATTTTTAAGTTACCTACCTTTTCTTCCTCCTAGGCTGTAAGAGCCATGATTACAATAGGGAGCATTATTTTTACACAGCTTGCCTGATCTTCTCTTTTATTAGTTTGCAAAGAATAAAACAGATCAGTGGCGAGAAAAAAGTCTGTTCTTTTTCAAATATCTGCCCCCTTATACTTCACATGCTTCTGACTTGGCAGGATTTTTAGTGCTCAGTTTTGAGTTGGGCAGGGTTGGAGCAAGTGCTCATAAATTTTCTTGTGACAGTATAAATGCCTTTCTACATGATTGCTATTCCTTAGCAATTATCTTTGCTAATCAATATTTTGCAGTCTTTGGATGCAAGATGCACATGGAGTTCTGTTTGTCATATTGTAGACTTAAGATGCTTTCACTGGTAATTATCGAGATGTCTTATAGGAAAATAGGGATAGGTCGGGGATTCTTGGTATGCTCTGATGTGACCCTAGTTCAATGTGTAGACATGGCAACTAATTGCCTTCCCCACATATTCAGCGTTGCAACAATTCACAGTTAAAACAAACTCTGTTCTCCAAAAAGCTGCTGTTTTATCAAGAAGTCATAGAATGCTTTGGGTTGGAAGGGACATTTACAGGTCATCTGGTCCAAAGCTCCTGCAGGAACAGGGACATCTTTAACTGGATCAGATTTCTCAGAGACCCATCCAGCCTGGCCTTGAATGTCTCCAGAGATGGGGCCTTTGTTACCTCCCTGCTCCTGTGTGTCACCACCCTAATTTTAAAAAATTCCTTCCTTATATCCAGTATAAAATTTACCCTCCCTGGGTTTAAAACTATTTTAATTGTGATCAGATTATCTGAATAACACTAAATGTCTACAGATTGCCAAACGCTACCTGTGTACAGGCTGTGATCTCCAAATAATTTCCTGATTTACTCTAGCTTGTAAAATGTTGTGCTTGATGGTCACATACAGTGATCATACAGAGATCTGAAGAATACAGACAAGGAGGAAGAAATTTCCCTCACATTCTTCTTTGAAATACTTCTGTCCCTGGCTTTGGTAATCTGGAGTATCTCCAAAATCCAAACCTCGGTGGAGGTTTGGAATTCACTGGATTATAGGATCTTCCTATTAGTTTTAAGAACGCCAGCATTGGATATTCATAAATCCATGGTATACAGCTAGTTTTTCATGATATCTTTCTTCTCTACATGAATGGATTGCTAACATAAAATAGTCAAGATATTTAAGATGGATAGAGCTATTTGTAAATTGTTTGCCCAAAATACAAGCATAAGTTTTGAAACTACTCTACATTAGACACCTGATATTCTGCAAATCAATTAGGCATATATTGCATATACATATTCCATGAATCATGTTTAAGTAGCAACTCTGACCATTTCTTACCATTAGCATAAAATACCCCAAACTGCTTGTCAGTTGGTGAAGTATTTAAAGTATTCAGTAAACAACTAGCAAATTGTTATTAATGCTATGTGTCAAATAAAACTGTACTATGAAACAGGAAAAAATGTTATACTTAAGCTGACAAGTAAAATTTCATTACCTTTTTGATTTTACCAGAAAGAACTGTCCATGTCATACAAAAAATTTAGAGTTTTTATTTATTTGTTTATCGTACAGAAGAATACCACTAATTAGACTAGATTCTGTAAATTGTGAGGCAAATAACAGGTCAAATTAAGTTCTCAGATTACTAGACGGATTAGTCAGGCACTTCCCATTTACATTGTCGAGTTAATGTTTCCTATATCATACTAAGAGATATGGCTAAGAATATTTAAGGCATTTAATTTCAATTTGTAATTTTCTTGGAATGGATATTTAAATATGGTTTTCTCCTGCTAAGAACATTTGCGTTAGTAGTTCTTTCCAATTGCTCATAAAACTTTGATATATCTTTTTATTAAGAAAAAACCCTAAAAGTTACTGAATTTACAGTATAGTTACTGGGCCAAATTTACCTCTGATGTAAATCTACATAAATGGGTTTACATCAACAACAATGGACCACAGAGGTGTTTTACTTAGCCCTGTATATGCTTAAACAAAAATGTTCATATTTCAAGTTCAGTCAACAGTAATGGAAATTTTAACTGAAATTGCCTTGCAAACCCTTCTTGCGTCTATAGGTAAATTAAACTAAACTCCCAAGCAACTCATCTCCTGAACACCATTGTTCAGAGTATGAAGTAGATCTGTGGCATGAGCAGCAATGGGGTATATCACATTTGCATAAGGAAGATAGCTCCTTTGTAAACATTGATACAGAATGGCAAGTCTAGCAATGACTTTTCCCCTCCTAAACTCTCTCCTCTCTGAGTTACACATCCTTGTAATATATACTGATGGTTTGACTTGAGCTATGCACCCAAATAGACTATTTGTGGAGTATTTGTGATGCACTGATCTATTATGCACAGCTATCTGAGGTCAAACACAGAGCAATTCTATACCTCTGATGTCAGCCTGAACAGAAGCATTGTTCTTGGCAGTGACAGGAAAAAGGCACCACATCCAAATTACTGAAAGCCTTCTCATGGCAGAAGAAAAAGCTGTCAGTTTAACAGCTGAACACAGAAGGTTCAACCAGTATATAGCGTTCCTATTCAAGTAACATGAAACCCTAGGAAAAAAAAAAAAGAAAAACAAAAACCCAAAAAACACAGAAAGAAAAGGAAAAAAAAAAAACAGAAAGAAAAGCAAAAAAAAAAGCTGGAACTGTGTCAGATTTTTAAGTTGCAAAAGCTCTTGTCAATGCTGAACAAAGAAAACCAGCCATTTGTGCTGCCAAGACAGTGCTACCAAATTACAAAATAAAAGGAAGAGGGAGCCTGAATATAAACAAATAACTTGTGTGTCTGTATGTGGGTGTACTTAGAGAGAAAATATTTTCAATTTACTATAATTTCATATTTACACTGTATAGTAGGATGCAAACTCTGTGAATGTATATTAACATGCACACTTATACACAGGTCTATGCTGATCTATAGTAAATCTATAAAATTTTTCTTCTATGTATATTTCCTTCTGTGTTTCATTACTCAAGACAAAATTGGTTCTGTCTAATTACCAGACTCATATTTTATTCATGTTCAGTGTATGTTCCTTGAATAGCATCCCCAAACTCCGCACACTGCACTTGAAGAGCAGGGGGATATCCCCCCTGCATGAGGTGAATGACCCTTCATGCATTTTTGACAAAACAGACCTTAGCACATTAAAAGCGATCTAATAATGACACGAGAAAGTACCTTGTGACTCTCAGCTATACTAAATAAACGTGTAGGCTGCGTCTAGCTCTGAGGCCACAATCACCATGCCTTTCCTCTAGAACAAAGTATTTCTTAGTGTAAGGGAAGGATGTTTGGAACTACAGCAATGATAAGTACCAAATCTTCAGTTTTCACTCTTGTAGTTTCAAAGCACACACTGGATGAACAGCAAGCATTTATAAAATCTAAGTATGTCATCCAGCTTACAGGCTGTATTTCATTTTCTAATGCATAAGTAAGAGAGACTTAAAATGCCAGTAAATAGTTCTAACCCAGCTACCTCACAAAAGTGCAGCATAAGATGGGGAATGTGCGCGCAATCTGTCATCTGATCTGCCACGTGGTCCTTGAACAATATCAGTCCTGATGTGTGCTTTAGTGGTTTTGTTTTCCAGTACCACCAGAGAAGCAGTTTAAAAAGTGATGTTAAATTTTAGTGGAAGTATGTGAGTTGAGAAGACAGGTGTACACAATCCCAGGATGAATTCAGAATATTAATATATTACTCTCTGACAATATGAAAGAAATAATTGACTTTAAATACATTCCTGTGGATTGCTCTTGCTTTTTTGTTGTTACAAAGCAAAAATAGATCATTTCTGCTGATTAGAAGGACCCATGTTTTTCTTATTTATCTCACACTTGAAGTCATAACACTCCATTTGTGACAACATAATTGTCTCCATAGAAACTAATTGAGTTCTCATGTAAACAGAACATTTACACAATATTTGAACCTTGTTGACTGAAAACCCAGTAAATGCACATACCGCAAAAATTGTTACCACTGGCAGGTTTCATAGAAATCCACAAACTATTTTAGCAGAAATTTATTAAGACAATGTTATTTTCCACCTCTAACTAGCAAAAAATAAATCAATTACTACATTAGAGCCAAATAAACTTTTCAGTAGCAGAACAGACACCTTGATGTTGTTTCATGCTCTGGGGGTAGCTACGTTCAACATAAACTGTGCATTAGGTCACTGATTACTATGAATTGTTGAAACATGACACCAACTCACAAACTAAGGAAAACATTTTGAATACTGTATATAGTACAAAATATATCTGAGGTTAAGCTCTTATTACCTTGATTTTTCTTCTATTTATAATTAGAAATTTTTAATCATCTTTGAGGATCTATTTAAGTTCAACATTGACATCAAACTAGACCCCAAAACCTCCTCAAATAAACAATTTTTATAAACAATTTCTACAATTTAGAAAAGGATGTTTTGGTTTTTTGTTTTTTTTTCAATTTGATGGCAACAAAGATTAAAATGAGGCTATATTCCTTTGTATATTAATACCTATAGTTGCTTTTGTACATAACAGTAAGTAGACTACATCTTGCTTAACTTCATTCTTTAGTCTCCCTTTACAGTTAACTGAAATAAATAGGTACCACCAGGAAGTACGGCAACCCTCATACTCAAGTATCCAAGAGTAAAGTATTGTCTGGAAATGAAGCCAATGACAAAATTCTAGTTAGCCTCAAAACTATAGCACATCCCCCTGTGCTGCTGACCTACGCGGTCACCATGACCATGCAGCTGTGGACCATGGTTCACAGGTTGAAGCAGAAAGGGCGTTGTTCACTGGTATTTCCAGTGTTTTAGAAAGGTGAATGCAAGAAGAATCTAGTGCACTCTTCCCCAACACATTATCTAAGTTTTTTTCATTATCTCTACTAGGTATTTGCTATACCCCTCAATAAAAAAAAGTATCTTATGGCTTTTAGAGTGGAGGGAGTGTCTTTTGTTTTTTTCAGGCTATGCAAAAGGAAAAACAAGACAAGCAGAATTCTTGAGCATCTGATGATCAGTACAACCTGAATATCTCAGGACAAGCCCACTTGTCTCTATGATGTCACTGTGTGATGCTCTCTTAGATACATGCCAGAAAAGAAACAGATGATGCCAATAAAAGGCAAAAATGAACTTCATTCTTCCATAACAAGTTAATAAAAACCAGCATAATGTAATTATTTTCCATAAGTCAGGTCTTAACACATAGGTGGACAAAAGATGAAAAAAATGAATATAAATAAACCTTTTCCTCTTGTTGTAAAGCTTTGTTGTCATCACTGTTGGTTTTTGGAAGGGAGCTTACAAAACTTTATAAATCCTTTTTTAGCCTTTAGGTTGTTCTGCTTAGGAATTTTAAAAGAATATCAGTGTAGGGTTACAAACCAGATTACAATTCTCTCTGCTGCCAGGTTTATGTGGGCTGGAGGAATAAATAAGATGCACAGAAATGAAGTTTGTAGTTATCTCTGTTCCCATATATTGACAGAATACATTTCACAATGCACTGACTGAGTGTTCTCTTTCTTTCTCTCTCTACTTCCTCCCTCTTACATCCCTAGGGTCCCTTGGGTATGTGAATATTTTTCTTTCTCTCTCTTGTTTCCCCATTCTGGCTTGCAAGCTTATCCCGCACACCTGCAAGAGCAGGAGGTTTCAGCCACAAAGGGCTGCCAAAGCTCTCATGTCAAGGAGGAGACGTAATTTGGAGCTTCTTTTTCAGCTTCATTAATAACAAAACACCTGTGAGCCAGGGAGTTTAAGAGATTGTGTCTTCATCATTTATGAATCTTCCTCCCTGCTGTGGCACTTATCTCTTTGCCAGCTCAACCTGGCACAATTCCTCAGCATCCAAAATTTAAAAAGAAAAAAAATAATAATAATCCTTTGTCTCCAATGAAAGAAGTGTGGATGGAGAAGGCAGGCTGCTAGGAAAAACAGCACCAGGAACTGAAAGCCTAACCCTATTAGAGCTGGTAAGAGTGACAGGACTCGACATTACTTCATATTTATTCTCAGTTTGTCACTGTTTTGTTGTTGTTGTTGCTTGTTTTTAGAAAAATAATGGCCAAGGAAAAGTATAATCCTAATGATTCAAGTACCGACATTAAAGCTGCTCCTCTCCTCCAGCTGCAAGCTTACCATAGTCCATTGTATTTTTATTTTTATTGATAAATAAAATAGCTGCAACAAAGGCAGAAAACAACTTCTGATCTTATCTTCCCATAAGCAGTTGCTAAAGGGAAGAACTGCCATTAACACATTCTTTCCATGAAAGGTTAAACCCTATCAAAAAGATTTATTTTTTAAGTCATTTTATTTACTGGAAAGCTTCAAGGAACACTCTCACACCGTACTCCATTTGGAAGCTCTGTCAAAGGAAAGGCATTTTATTTGCAAGCAAACTAACAGCAGCTATACCACACGATGTGGTTAATTTTACCTCTGAGGACACTGAAGCACTCTGCTAACTATCCCAGACTCCCAGGCACAGAAATTGTCTTTTGATATAATCTGAGTTATTGCCACCCTATATGAGCCTTTTGAAATCCTCTCAACACAAGTGTTAGGACCTAGCAGTTCTTTGGTAGTCAGTATGAATGAAAGCCAGAGATCATTGAATAAATCAATTATTTTATCTCACAGTGTTGTTCAATAGGATTAATTAACCTGGAGGTCTGATATATATCCCTGTCTTACTGCAGCAGACACAATAGTGACCACCATTGGAGAATTTTAGCATGTTATAGTATTAGACTCAAATCTTGGGAGAGAGACTGCATCCTTGCCAAAGAGTCACTAAAGCACAAAAGTTAATGACCAAATCTGTCTTTCAGACCTCTTAAAGAACAAAATAAGGCTCCTACAGTAGCTGCTGCTTTTAGGATGGGGGCAGAGGAGAGTGTATCTGTCCACCTTCTTCATGATAATAATGCTTATTATCTCCTGGGCTCTAGTCTTTTGCAATACATATGAAAAAATATCTCAGGATATACAGATTTTGTATGCAATATGTTTTTTATGTACTCCTTGCAGAAGTAAGGTAGTAAGTCTGAAATACTAAGCCTGGGCAAGAGTTCATGTATCACAAGTTTCCCATCACCTCTGCTAATGGATCTCAATACAACTTTTAGGATCTTTCTTCTTTAACGAGACATTGCTGCCTGCGCTTGCTCTGTCATGTGATCAGATGTTCTACAAGCAGAAAATGAGTGCATCTGCTCTTCATATCCTTGTGTCTCATCATATAAACAATGACTTAAACCTGCCCCTCCAGAGTTGCCATCCCAGCTCATTAATAGATCGAGTGATGCATGTAACCTTAAAGTAAGCAAGTGTCTCTATGGGATATGCCTGACTTCAAGTTCAAATTTAAATTCAAAGAAATCCAGCTGAGACCTTTGTTCTTTTCTCACATGGCAAGCACGGAAAACCCTGCTGGAAATTTAGAAGCATAAGATACCCTCCTTTGTGGGTTTCTGCAAGGGTAAGAAGCCAAGAAGCCTTAATGTTTAGTACCTATGGCTTGTAGAAGACCAGATTTCAATAACCCCACACACAGATTGGCTGGTAACTTTGGAAAATCTCACCACAGTAAGAAAACAGTGTTTTTACAACCATACTATTCAAAAATCTCCACAGTTCTCACATTGCTGAACATTCCCAGATTCAGTTTTACAGCATAAATTCTGGACAGAAAATCTGAATTTCTTTAAATGGTATGAGGTTCTGCTACTGCACTAGTTGACAAAAGTAATTCAGACAGCTCAGCGCTCAGTTCTGAGTTACTGTTTCAGTCTAGTTTGCAAAGAAAGTCGAGAAGTTTTTTAAATGTGTATTCTTTGGGTAAAAAATAAAAATAAAAAATCACTGTGGGATGGAAACCACAAGATCCCAGCCCAAAGGCTAAATCAAGACCTAATGTTGAAGAAAGAAAAGAGAAAAAGGAGGAAACATCCACAGTGAAAAAAGGGTCTAAAAAAAAACCAACAATGAGCAAAAAAAGTCAGCGTGCAGGAACTTTCTTCTTATTGTTACATTGCTATTCTTTCATTCTAATGACCATATACTTTAGCAGCTAATAAAATAAAACAAGCAGGTGAGAAGTCAATTAGAGCAATAAGCCTCAATCACAGATTAGAAACAGGTTACAGAACAAAAGAATGACACAAATCATAGAATAATATAATGGTTTAAGTTGGAAGAGACCTTAAAGATCATCCAGTACCAACATTCAGCAAAAGGAAGCAAAGCAGACTTGGTCTGAATGGTGAGATTTGGTAGCCTAAACATAGGCATTAAGTGTGATCTTAGGAACCATAAGCCATCCCGCTTGACCTCTGGCTGCTGCTTTAAAGCATATGGGTCTTCCCAAACCCAGCATCACTCTGGCAGCCCTGAATCAGGGCTGTGTGGCTGTGTTCAGGAAACCAGATTCTACTGTCAATGTTTAGAAGCATGATCAACAACACACATCAAGTATTTTGCTTTTAGTGGTGTTGAGTAGCTTCTGAATTTAAGAATCTGAGCACATTACCTACTCAAAGTACATATTCCTTGTTATTTTGATGTTAGATGTGGTTTCCATAACCAGTAAGTAAACAGCAAGACCGACAGCTAACAAATCCCTAACAAGTGGCAAACGTGCTTCAATTCACTTGCAGTTTATCTTTTGGCATATATATATGCCTGCACTCCGGAATCATTCAGATTGTTTTCCTGTACTGTCATAGTCCAACAGTCAAAAAACTGAGAACAATTTCAAACAAGAATTTCACAGCAATGCAAATTATCTTAGGATAACGGCCATGACAGGCCCATCTCTTTAATGAGTGTTTGTCATTAACTTAAAGAAATGTGGCTGGAGGGGACCAGATGAAAAAAAAGAAAAAAAAGGAAGAAAAAGGAAAAAGTGATAAGAAAAACAAAGTGATAAGAAAAACAAAGTTACTAATTGAACAGAAAGGTGATTGAAACAACCTTAGCACAGAGTTTAAAGGAGTTCCCAGCACTCTCAGCAAGGAACTGGCTGGGCAAGTGGTAAATCACGAGCTCAACCAAACTATTGTCTTGAATAACGGAAGAGAGTTGAGGGGAGCATCTGCTTATGGAAGAAAAAAATAAATCTATGAGGTATCTATCTTCTGTTGTTTATATTATTGACCTGATCACTTGGCAGGGTAGGTGAACAATGTGAAGTCACATTCTCAAATGGTTTAATTCAGCACAGCTTTACTCAGCTTTAATTTAGCACAGTTTCATTGACTTCAGTCCAGCTGGGTTGATTTATTCCTGCCAAAGAGTTGGCCCCATTCTAGTGTAACTGGTGAAAACTATTATCTTCTGAAAGCGTGATCATAAAGAAAAAGGTATTGAGAAGCATAATATGAAGTACAGGGTGTTGTTATACTTAATACTAACAATGTTTATAGCAAAGATGGTTCACTTCTTTCACTGCAGTGATTACAGTTGCCTTTTGATACTACAGTTTAAAAGCACATCATCTTTATTGCTCGAAGTGCGTGTGCTGCTCCTATTTATCCTGCGCTTGAAATCTTTACCCTTAGTTTGTGACACTATAATTATCTCCACAGAAATTGTCATGAAATAGAAAACTTACGTAAAAGTTGGACCCTGCTATTTACCTAGTAATGATGCATACTGCACAAACTGTATGCGGACAGATTTCATATGGGTGCACAATCTTCCTTTTAAGACTGCTAGAATGCAATGTGTTTCCTGTTTCTGTTTATCCAAATTATACCACTTACCACACCAAGGCTTCATAAACACCTGAATTGTTCAATGTAATGAAGATTTATTCCGGTTTTGTATTCAGATATATGTATACCTACCTACACTAGGCTTACGATGATTTGTAGAACAGGACTATGTATGGCAGCTGTCATCTTACAAAACTGAATTTCCAGTTTTATAACCTGAAAACACAAGTTTAGCAAGGAGAATATTTCCTAACATAAGTTACAAGTTCATACCATGGAAGCTTAGTAACAATGAGAAGATTAAGTATGGGAGTTCTATTAAAGTATTTTTACTTTAGTGCTTTTGAAAATCTCACTGCACACTATTAGTTGCAACTATGCTGATCCAATCCTATTAGCTATTTCCATTAAGTGTTCGCAGCCTCTACTGAAAGATGTGTTCTGCCGGTCCAGGAGATATTTCATAAATTAAATGCAGACTTTTCACAGTTAAGTTTCATTCATCGTATTTTAAATTCAGTGTGCATTAATGCTTTGGACAGCATTACACAGAGACATTTCGGTGCTTCACAATATTTAAAAAAAAAATAATAAATTACACAAACCTTTTTCCTGGGGTAGAAGAGAGGAAAGGGAATTGTGTGGTAACATGCCATACATCTGTAACACATATCTAAAAGCCAAAGTATTTGTAGCCTGCTTTCCTAAAGAAATGAGTCGTTTGTGCCCATGCCTCTGTCTGTCTCTCCACATCTGCTGGCCAGTTACGCTTGGCAGATAGACAGCGTTATCAGAGACAGTGTTGCTAAAGATTTCGTGAAAGCCAGAGGCTGGTTAGAGTCCAGAGCCAAATACTGTCCCCATTAAGGAGATGCTCAGAGGACCTTGTCCCTGTACGTTCCTCACAGCATTACTGCTCACTGCTCATACCGATTATGTGCTTACCCCTGGACTAGCAGTGATACATGCTGTCTTTTGCTCCCCTAATTTTTCAAGAACTTAGAAGCTATCATGGAAAGATTATGAAATACTGAATTAAACAGCTTCAGTAGAAGACAGGGCTGGAACATTGAAAAGACTCAGAGTTACTGCCACGGAGAAGATGTGATGAAGAGAAATGAAGTGGTTGACATAACAAACGTGAAGAAATTGGACACAAGTCTGCAAGACTTTTTGGGAAGGTTCAGCAAGGATTTTTTTCTGGATAAACAACGTCTCTCTTATGATAAAGCAATTAACTGGAATTCACTGTCAATTGTGAATAGAAATTTTACCCTTAGTTTGTAACAATATAATTATCTCCACAGAAACTAAATAAATTGTCATGAAATAGAAAACTTACATAAAATTTGGACCCTGCTATTTACCTAGTAATGATGCATACTGCACAAACTGTGTGTGGACAGATTTCAATTACAATTTTGTAAATTATTTCAAGAGAACAATCATCTAAATATACTAGTGGTTTTTGTTCCAGGTGAATGCATAAGGTTCTTCCCCCGCAAGCTACTCATTTCTAAAGCTGTCCTGCGCTCCAACAACAGCAATTTCACCCTGCATTATATTTAGTATATTGTACAGAAGCGCATGAAGCCTTCCCATAATCTCTATAAACATGGCCGTATATCCAAAAGCAAGTGTTACATATGGGTCATTATCTATTCTATTGCTCAATATCTCCTATTCAAGACCATGTCATCTCAGTAAAAATGAAGTTGTTCTTCATTTAGATGCCAAGTAAGATGTTCTAATATATATAAAATATAAATATTTCCATAAACATAATTTCCTATTCATATAGTAGATTATATCATTCATATAATGCCTCTAAACCAAACAAAATATACGTCCAAAATTTAAACAGCCCCAGAAGCACCAGGTATTTTGCTTTGAATGCATTGTTACCTGCATACATATTATCTTCTCCTGGGCAGCTGCAAAGGGTGAGACTCAAATATATTGGAAGTTTTATCATCCATCTGTAGTTTAGCATAAACTCATTAAGGAAAACAAGAGGCCAGGTACAACAATTTTCCTGAAACTGAGGACGGTGAGTAACACAGCTTACACATATGGTGTGGCACCTGGTGCTTATTATGTAGAAATCGAACAAGCTCATCATTCTTGTAAGGCATTTCTCCAACATGAGCCTGTTAAACCCCCATCTCTTCTATTTCTTTCTAATATTTAGACATCGTGGTCAAAAGGTGACAACTACTAACAGTAACACACCAGTTTGTCATCAGGGAATAGACTGCAACTGAGCTCTCTGTTCCTAAAGACTTTGTGGTCCTTTAAAATTAGGGCACAGGACTCACCCACAACAGCTGACAGCACTTAGCAGTATCCCCCCTCCTTCATTCCATCCTGTGAGCACACATTTCAGAAGCTCTAGACTGGACTGGACAAAAATATAAAACTCAAGAGCATTTAGCAGGAGAAGCAGAAAGCCTGGAAAAATCAATGCAAAATATCCACATAAAATAGACTTGGTAACAACCTGCATTTGAATCAACTTGATATGTCTTGTAGCAAGATCTGGGCAGTTAGGGTAGTTACCCCTGTGAAATATAACAAATGCAGAATATTCTCCAATGCCATTTAATAAAATGTAGTGTTTGCCTAAGAGTGGGTGCGTACAGGAACCTCTAAAGGATTTCTCCCTATACTTCTTGTATTTTCTTAGGTTTACAAGAGGCAGAAAACATTCAATGACCTAATAATTGGCAAATAAAAGCCTTAATTGTATGATAATTTGATGACTGGCTTAGGGAAGGCCTGACATTATGAAAGCAGATGTTTATGGGAACACCTCAGTGAAGCAGACATTTCAAAATTAATCCATTTTTATTTTATAAATGCTTTTTGGTCTAGATTATCCACAGAACCCCACAAAAATGACAAGCTGATGCTGTGGCAGACCCCATGGTTATATCAGATAGTATAAGGAAAAGAGACCAATTTGTTTCTCTGAGAAGATGCATAAGCCAAGCAGCTCTATAGTACAGTATATCAGTTACCCATTAAGTAATTATCACCTCAGATTCCACTCGTTTTTAAAAAAAAAAAAAAATTCATATGGAAAAGGAGATGCTACAGAACAAGGACAGCATTTTAATGTGGTTTTTCCCCTCTAACATAATAATAAAAGGCCAGACCTTCATTTTTAACTTGTATAACAGTTTAGAGTCACCAAAGCTTCTAGTTCAAGTCAGGCACAGAACAGCAAAAAAATAATTATAATTCAGAATAAAGAAAATCAGACATAGAATCATAGAATCACCAGGTTGGAAAGGACCCACTGAATCATCGAGTCCAACCATTCCTAACACTCCCTTAAACCATGTCCCTAAGCACTTCATCAACCTGTTCCTTAAACACCTCCAGGGAAGGTGACTCCCCCACCTCCCTGGGCAGCCTCTGCCAGTGCCCAATGACTCTCCATGAAGAATTTTTTTTCTGATATCCAACCTGACCCTCCCTTGGCTGAGCTTCAGGCCATTCCCCCTTGTCCTGTCCTCAGTCACTTGGGAGAAGAGCCCAGCTCCCTCCTCTCCACAACCTCCTTTCAGGCAGTTGTAGAGAGCAATAAGGTCTCCCCTCAGCCTCCTCTTCTCCAGGCTAAACAACCCCAGCTCTCTCAGCCGCTCCTCGTAAGACTTGTTCTCCAGCCCCTCACCAGCTTCGTTGCTCTCCTCTGGACACGCTCCAGAGCCTCAACATCCTTCTTGTGGTGAGGGGACCAGAACTGAACACAGTACTCAAGGTGTGGTCTCACCAGTGCCAAGTATAGAGAGAGAATAACCCCCCTGGACCTGCTGGTCACACCGTTTCTGATACAAGCTAAGATGCCATTGGCCTTCTTGGCCACCTGGGCACACTGCTGGCTCATGTTCAGTTGGCTGTCAACCATTACCCCCAGGTCCTTCTCCTCTGTACAGGACTCCAGCCACTCTTCCCCCAGTCTGTAGCACTGCATAAACACGTCACTATAATAAGGCACTATGTGGCATTTTAATACAAAGGCTCACCATGGTGCTGGTTTGTGATTTTTCAAGATCTATTTCTTTTTCTCAAAGAAGAAATCTAACATTTTTTTTCTATAGTACACAGCTCATGATATTTCATTGTGACGTGAAGGAAAGCAGTCATACATGGGTAATATATTATTAATAGATGAAAGGACTATTGGTGGTAACCAGCTTTAGAAAAAGATTTTGTGGGTAAGGGAACATAGATTTAATCTCTGTTAACTTTTTTTCCCCCACAGTTTAGAGTAGGAGCATCACTGTCATTGCAACACTAAAGCATCATCTAACATAAGAGGAACAAAAGACCAAAGCACTATTCAAAGATGATAACATGAAAGGCTTTGGGGGCCTTTCATGCTTTCAGTCACATAGGTCTGAATCTTCCCTTTCTCAATTATTTCTCTGTATTACTATATAACACTGTGCATCTACATAATAGCAGATCTCATTTGGAGGTTAGGATTTAAAATAATACTCATGCTAAACCACAAATTGTTGGGACACTTTTAGAACTTCAAGCCTTTGTTTTCTAGTTTTCTAATTTTATACTAAGCAGGTGAAGGTATCTGTAGTAAAATAATTTATCCTAGGTGTCACTATTTACACCCCATGGCCATTTATCCATTAAATCTTTAATAAACAATACTTCTTTTCATGCCTTTGTTGCTTTTCTTGGACATGAAAGCACTTCACAAATTACAATTAAAACCAATCTAATCAGAGTCATATTTTTATTCTCATCTCACCAGCAGAGAACAAGGAATGTGGTTGGGTTTTTTAAAATCTTAAAATAAGCCTGTGGCAGAGTTAAGAACAGAACCCATAATTGTAGACATCAAAATACTGTGCAAAGAAAAGCATTATTTCAGTGTGTCTTGTTTAGAACAATTTTCTGTGGTAGTTATTTTGTAGACAAAATGCAGTAGAGCACTAAAGTCTCAGTGGTTTTTGTCTAGCCATAGGTACAAGAAGTATTTATTCACATGCTGACATGAATTGTGTCAATATGGCCTATGAGAATTCTTTCTTATTCTCTTTTCTTTCTACTACATCTTCAATTTTTCCACCTCGCATCAATCCTCCAGAAGTACAGCACATACATTTTAATGGGGAATACATCAAAGGTCCACAATGATGTCCCGCTACTACTCAACAGAACTCCAAACTGGTGAATCACAGCTCATAGACAAAACAAAAAACAAGTAAACACTTTATATGTGCTTAGTTTTTAATCGCTGTATGCATGAATATGCTCAATATATTTTCCTGGGCTCAACAACATTCAGCTGTGCTTCTATCGCTCAGAGTCTTTGCAGCCTTCTAGAAATATCAGCAAAATCTTTAACATCTAAATCTGTTAGAAACTTGTCTTTGCCATCCCTCCTGAAAACATCTTTAAACAGCATATTGAAATTCTAGTTGAAGACTTAAAGCAAAAAATGAGGTGAAAGGTTTTTGAAGAACAGTGTACGAGATTGAGATTCTTATATTTGCAAAAAAAGCATGTAAAGGGAATACAATTTATCAAGAGGAAATAAGCTATATCTTAGATGAGGTCAGTTCTATAAAGCATTGTTTGTCTGCTGGATTTAGAGGCAGGGATGAAAGAACAAGATGGCACGTAAGACCGTTCAAGAATTTCTTCCACATTCAATATGTTCCATCCATTCAGCAATAGTGCTGTTGTTGCACAATACCTCTCCTCTCTGTAGGATCATTTCATTTTTAATGGAATAAATACATAAATTTAATATCTGAAAGCTTGCCTGCAGCCATTATCTGACTATTGAGAATGTCCATATATTTTCCATTAAAAGATCCACCCTTACATCCCTCAACACTGGCAAGTCAGAGGGCAGAATAAAACAAGTAAATTAGAACCAAGATATGGAAACCAAATTTCTAATCCATGAAAATGTTGGGCTACCTTTATTTTGCTTTGATTATTGTCCCTTTTCACATGATCTCTACTAACAGCACCTCACAGTACTGAAGACAACAGTTAGCAAAAACTACACCAGGATGATACAGTGGCAAGAGCAGAACAATTGGCACTGCAAAGCTGTTGCGATGGAGTAATGATTCAAGCACAAAACCCCTTCTCTCCTCAGCGCTGTTAGGGGAGTGGAACAGGAACAGGTCTGACTGTAGGAACAAGGATTCCCAGAACCAGTGGATGAACCCCTCCTTCCTTACATCTTCTGAATGCCACCTAATTATCCTCACTGCTGACCAGATCATCAGAGGGGGCTACCAAGATCTGATGGTGAACAAAGAGAGCATCTTTCCTGGGCAAGACCACAAGACATCACGCAGGAAGCCAAGAGACCCCATCAGAGATGATCTAATAAATCTGAACAATCTGACATCACGGCAGCTTTTGTTTTCTTTATCCAGAGACCCAACATTATTTACAAACTTGGCAGAGCTCTGATGTTATTTGTGTATCACATGCTGCAGATACAGTTTTGCATCAAAAGCTTAAAAGATATTTATTTCTAAGGCATACAGATCATTAGGAGTAATTTGGACCCGGAGGCATGAGACATCTGTAGAAATATTAAGACATTCACGTGTTTTCAAGTGTTTAGAGTCAAGGCAGACCCAGAGCTACCCTCCCTGCTTGCAGAAAGCAAAGTAGGCTTGCATTCATTCCCATTTTTACCCCAATACATACAAAATTAACTGGGAAGTGAGAGGTATAACCACAGCTCAGTAGAAAAAAAAAACAACAAAACCAAAAAAAAACCAAACCAAAGCTTCAGAGCAGAGAACTTTGCAAAAACTCATCCTCCTGAGAAGATATCACACCTAAGTGTGATATTGTCAGAGAGACAGCATGCAAGCAAACTGAAAGTAAATAATACATTAGAAAAAAGACAGCAGGGGAAAATAATTTTTTTTTTTTAAAAAAAAATATTAAATACTCTTGCCTAGTTTTCCTTAGCTAATTAGCATCCCTTCTTAGAGGTTTAAGTAACTGCTCATTTAGATCAGTGAATGATTGCTCTGAGATTAGGGTGTGGGAAAAATCTTTCTGTTGGGAATAATCTACTTATGCTACTGTTTATTTGAAGTAGTGATAAACATAGAGATTTTCCTTCCATATGCGCCAAGTATAAGAGAAAGCAGAATGATTAATGAACCCTTGCATTTTACCAATAAATTACTAACTTCAGACATGAATTTATAGTTTTTCGTTAGTACAAGACATCACAAAAAAATAATAAGTAATTTAAATCAGTTTCATTTGAGTTATTCTCATTTTTTTTAAGAATGTTTATATTATTTCCATTTGATCTGCTGGGAATGACATTTTGTGCACCATTATTTATAATCTACAAAAATTAATTATGCTTCTAATTAACAGCATGCAAATAAATTATTGCTCAAGGAGTTATTTATTCAGTTGTATATATACATATTTCAGTTGTGCTTCTAGGGTTTCTTTTTTTTTTTCCTTTACTTTTCACTTACTCATTTCTTCCCAGATTTCTGAGGTCCATTAACGTTTGGATTTTTTGAAAGTTTTCAGATGCTTATATTTATTCTTCAATAAACAAGAACTGGATATACAATTTCATGTGAATTTCCTTTCCTATACAAAGGATAAGAAGTCTAAGAAAAATAATAAAGGGAAAGAAATAGTGAAGCTATACTGATAATATACTCTCTTCTAATGGCCACTCAATGAAATTAGCAGTTGTGGAATATGCCAAAGATAGGTCCAGAAACTGATGTCTCATTATCGGCAGAGCACATAAACTGGACAACTAAAACACAAACTACTTCCTCTTGCCCTACTATTTTATTCAGGTGTAATTAGAAGGATTCACCTTGTGACAAAGGTATGACACTCTGTCGCACTCCATTCTGTTTTTCTTTTGTCAGATTCTCAAAAAGCTGCAATTTAGCCTTGGTTCTTACCATGGTTCTCCGTGGACCTCAGCAGTTTGTTTCCAAGGAGCTGGTCCGACACCATCTATCTCATTTTAGGCAGAGCTCCCAACAGTTGTTACATGACAGAAACTCTCCATTACAAAAGAGAGTGGGTGAATGCAGCCACACAATTATTTTGTTTGTGCCTGTTTTCCATATATTTACAAGTTAATGGCAGACATGGTCATAAAAAATATTTTGAACTGAGTATTCAGAGGAAATGCACTTTGCATCATAAATATTCATTTGCCCAAATTGTAAAAGTAACCATTCCACATAGGATGTCAGGGAAATTGTAGGCGGCCAGAACACCTTCAGTTTTGAAAAGTAAACAGCCCAAAAAGAACTTGAAAACATTTTACAGACAGTATGCTCACAGAAATCATTTCAAACAAGCAAACCCACCCTGTCTACTCGTAGGCAAACACAGGCTAGAGAAAAAATGCAACTATGAACTTCCTAATTGTTATGCCAGCAATAACCTAAACTTTTTTTAACCTATGATAATTAACTACTGAAATAATTCATCTGAGATTCAATGAATAATTCATAGCCTTTAAAAATAAAAATTAAGCCATCTAGGACAATTTTCAATGTTCCCACTGTGCGTTCTAGGCTGTGGTACATACACATCTAAAGAATGAGAATGTTCCTTCACCACAGGTTGTCTGTTTCTCCCTATGTACTCGGCACTGGTGAGTACTTGTGGTACTCACTTGAGTACTGTGTTCGGTTCTGGGCCCCTCACCACAAGAAGGATGTTGAGGCTCTGGAGCGTGTCCAGGGTGTTTAGCCTGGAGCTGAGGGGAGACCTTATTGCTCTCTATAACTGCCTGAAAGGAGGTTGTGGAGAGGAGGGAGCTGGGCTCTTCTTCCAAGTATCAGGAGACAGGACAAGGGGGAATGGCCTGAAGCTCCACCAGGGGAGGTTCAGGCTGGATATCAGAAAAAAATTCTTCACGGAAAGAGTCATTGGGCACTGTAATAGGCTGCCCAGGGAGGGGGTCGAGTCACCTTCCCTGGAGGTGTTTAAGGAATGGGTGGATGAAGTGCTTAGGAATATGGTTTAAGGGAGTGTTAGGAATGGTTAGACTCAATGATTCAGTGGGTCCTTTCCAACCTGGTGACTCTATGATTCTCTCCTTTTCCTGAGCTCGTAACACCAGCTAAACTTTAGTCCTTTGGCAAAGATGAGCTGGCACTGCCCCTCTTCTCCTGCAAACACTGTCACACCTGCTTCTGCAGAGCTTTCTTTGTGCTTTTGCTGTTCCTATTCTGCAGCCCCAGCCACCGTACAGCTGTCCACATCATCTTTTCTGCTCTCTGCTGAGTGAGGCGGAGAGAAGGGAACAGCTCCACGTCGCTGGCGGACAGTCTGCACTAATCTGTTGGCTATTTTCTAGAGAGTTGCTCTGGCACAGTCCACTTCAAAGGAAGCTGCGGAAGCAGCTGGAGGTTTTTGGATGCAGCCATGAACTAAATTAATCAGATTATTAAAATGAAGGAGATTTTTTTAAAACACACAATCTCATATTTATAGTCTGGGGTGACCGCAGTTGAAAGAGAGTCTATCACTTAGCAATGAAGCCTTTGTGCGCAGCGAACACAGTGATGGCCTATAGTGCCCGATATGTGCCACTGAAAGGTCTGTCAGCTCCTCCCTCTTGCTATGGGTGAAGCCCAAGAAGGCTGTTTTCTCCCTGGGGAAGGGACTTCATTTCAAATATAAAGTTTTTATTAGCTGCCAGTAAGAGTCTTGTTTCAGTCACTCGTTAGCTGAGCAGCATCTGCCACGGTGACACTTTGGTGCCCTTAGGAAAAAAGGCAGTGCAGGCTGCTGAAGAACCAAAACCAAAGCATGATGACAGCCACGTGAGGGGAATCTACTGGGAGCAAAAGGGAGAGAAGACTCAAAGACTTCTGAGGGAAATACTTTGTGTACCCGTTGAGTATAAATATACTCCCGTAGGTCAAAATTACTTCACGTGTCATGCACCTGCCAGAGGCTGGACTTCTGGCAGGGATGCTCCTGCTCCATGAGGGACTTCCCGCTACAGAGGAGAACGTGAAAACACTCATGCAGAGGAGAAGGGCACAGCTTCATCCTGGTCCCACTGCTTGCTGACTGTCTGGATGAGACTCAGCTCACAGCTGTCTTAACAGGGGGCAATATATGGAATAACTGAAGGTAACGCACTACCAGGGACCAAATGCATAAAAGAAGGGTCTGCTGAACCCCTGAATAGGAAGGCAGTAACACCATATTGATCTGAAAATTTACAATAATGATACAGTAATTTCACTTTAACCATGAAAGGCGATGTCTCCCTTTTCAATACTGGTGCTTAATCATCTTTTTTCTTGGTAGTTGTCCTGTGGGTCACGTAATGAGACTACCAAAAGGTATGTTGGACAGTTTAATAGAGAATTCTAATAAGCAGATGTTAGTAATGAACAGCTACCAAATATATTAACATATCTTCTTTCTAATAAAATGTAACATAAAGTAGATGGATTGTGATACTCAACAACATCAGTAGCAGAGTTAAAATTGAATTATATGGAAGAAAAAACAGCTCTGTTCTGATTTCAAAATTATTATGATCTACTATTACAATCCATCACTAGCGGAGCAGTAGGTGAAACAATAATAAATCACTGTTATTTATAATGCAGCAAATCATAAGTATCAAGAGAAGTTATAATTCATTTTCACTTCAGGTCGTAATTAGACATCTACTGCATTGTATTTTTGCATAGGTAAATCAGTATCATGGTAATTCATAATCCATCACACAGAATCAAAACAAATGCAAACTGAGTAAAAAAACTACTTCCCCAGTGTATTTAATATATGCATTAAGTAACTGGAATAAGTACAGATAGGCAGTATATATTTTTCTACTATATTAATATATTTCAATAATTTCTGCAAAATTCCCTAATGGCTTTTGAAACTGAGAATTTATTTGAAAACCTGTACTCTTCCAAACATATATTAATAAGGTTTTTGCCTTGATTTTGGATAATACACACGGCAATTTGCCACCTAGATAGCAGTGACTGGTTTCCTTCTTGGTTTCTGAGTGCACAGATGTTCAAGGAAGCTTAGTAGCAAACTGGTACAGATTTGCATTTGAGGAAGGAATTCAGTTATTTTCCCTTCTCTCTTTTCTTATTTTTTCTAACAGTGTGAGAAATCTTGCTCCGTGGATCATGCAGGAATCGCTGTGCTGCTGTGCAACTGTGATATACACTTGTTCAGATCAGCGGAGTTTATTATAACAGGGATTAGAGAGTCTTTGCTGTATTTACAAAGATTTTTTTCTCCAAAGCAGAGTGAAGACCATGCAGCTTATTCTTCATAAATAAATACAATTTATGTTGGGGTTTTTTTTTAAAAAAAAGAAACAGCATAAGATTAGTTCGGACATAAAGACATTGAATTTTTCTTTGAAATACTGTAAAAGAAGCCTCATTGCTGCAGGCAAGTGCTACATTTCCTAGATGCCAGATCCAAGCATCTAAGGTACAGGACCAGCATACTTGCTTTTTAATATATATCCAGGTCTGCACATGCAGGGGTTTCTGATGCACAGGAACACCATTAAAGATGAAAACAAGACACTACATTCTACATCTCTTAGTGGCACATTTTAGAGGCATACAAGCAGCTTAGCTTCAAGGCAAATAGATGCCCAGCAAATGCAAGGCATAAATTCAGAGGCATCTGGAGAAAGTTATAGCAAACTGCTTAAACTTCCCATGGGTTGTGGTATAGCAGTGCTCTGTGTTACTCAACTTGTCACCTCTCCATCCTCTCCTGCCACGACCTTTCACTCAAGCTCTGCCCCTTCACTTGGTCTCCTGACACCCTGACCTATTCCTGGCAGTAAAAAACAATACATTTCAGTTAAAATTTACAGCTGGCTGAGGTCAGAGTTAACACCTCTAAGCATCATTCTACAACGCTGTTGATTATAAAATTATTTTGTCTGAACATCTGTCTTCAACTTGAAATGTATCACCACATTATTTTTTCACTCCTAAGGCTGCAGCTGGAGAAAGAAACCACCCGACAGCAGAACAAAGTAACTTTTGACAAATATTGTAGGAAACATGAAGGTGAACTATACATCAGAACAGTTATTCGTGTTTCCCAAGGCTTTATTCAAGAAAAAGTTATTAACATTGTACCTCCTATGATGGAAAAGGTATTCTTCAGCAGAGCTCATTCACCCCACACAGCTTCTGGAGCCCACAGGGTTAAACACATCTCCTCCTCAGCAGACTGTGGTAAATAAAGCACCATTACCCTGTAGAGAGGGATCTGCCCCTCCATATCTATGTACTCCAGGTTTGGTAGAGACATCTGTCTGATAAATAGCTCATTTTGCAATCACTATCATATAATTTAGTATTTTGACAGGTGCATAAACTTAACATGAGCTTTATATAAATATTAAACAGTCTTTCTAAAAATGAAAGCTCTGAAATGAACACAGTTCCCCAGGCCTGCCTTAATAATTATTCTGAGGAAAGGTTTTTCTGAAGAAGAAAAGGAAAAAGATTTCTCTAGCAAAAGAGTATTGGAGTAATTTAGATACATTATATCTGGGGTTTGTGACTATCAGTTTCAGGTGCTACCAGACAGTACCAGTGATGATAGCTTTGTTCCAAGCTTTCCTTTCTTCCTTTTGCTTTCGGGTTCTTTTTCATTGGCTCTTTTTTTTACTTACAGTTCAGGCTTATCTTTTTTTCACTAACCTGAAGGGAGATGTTTACTATAAATCTGCAAGGATATCGCAGGATGGGATCAAGGTTGAGTGAACACACAAGAAGATTTAGGAAAGGAAATACATGATAAAATTAATGAAGATGTTCCCTCCTGATGCTGTTCCTGTTGCGCTCCCCTTCCACCCTTCGATAGCCTTTCTATTGTCCACCTCCTTCCTCCTGGCCTCTGCTCCTGCCCTTGCTGGGCACAGCTTTGTTCCTGGAGAGGCACTTAAAGGATAAATCCTGAAGTCTTTGTGCTGCTTTTTTTTTTTTTTCCTTCTTTCTCACAGACATTGATTTTACACAGAATGCACTCTACTCTCAGCATTTATTGCAATCAACATGAAAATAGTGTGGTACCACTTCTGAGGGTACCATTCTTGTTTTGTCTGCTATTATAAAAGATCATTTAAAGAGAACGATACAGCTGAAACCTGCTGTTTAACTCCTTGTAAAAATGCTCTCTTCTATTTTGTCCTTAACTACAGTATTTAAGGTAACCTTTTAGGAGGCTTTCCTTTTGCTGTAATGAAACATCTGAAAAATAGCGGTCTAAATACTCTCTTGCTCTGTCCTAATACTGACAACTAAAAGTTACACCAAATGCATGCCTTATTTTAAAGCTGTTTAATACCATCCAATCTCTTTAAAGATAATCTAATAACCTATCACCGAGTTCAGACTCCCAACAAGAAGAATGCCTCTGAGGAGTTATAAGTTGTCCAACACAACTGAAGGAACCTGTCTTGGGATTGAAAATTAACTCCTGGCTCCTAATTCTCCTCTGTGGTTATACCCAATGGTTTTTCTTGGCCAAAAACTGTGGCCATGCCTTGAAACACTGACAGGGACACAGTATTCAAGACACTAAAATCTCAGTGAGAGCCACAACGTAAATCACAATCTTTGACCCTTCTGCCTCCATTGCTTTCTTGTACACCATTTTGATAACGCCATCACATTTACCTCTCTATAACCTATTTGCTTACTCATACATTCTCTATGTTGCGTGCTTCACTAGGGTTTTTGGCCATTTTCTATTTTTACAGAATCACCACAGAATCACCAGGTTGGAAAAAACTCCTGGACCATCAAGTCCAACCATTCCTAGCAACCACTAAACCATGTCCCTGAGTATCTCATCCACACGTCTTTTAAATACCTCCAAGGAAACATTTTTAGAGTAAATCTGATTTTGTGATGAGGATTTTGTCCCCGTCTGCCCCAATTATCAGGTGCATTTCAGTCTTTTATCTCCCTATTGAAATCTCTTGCTAATATGCAGGCACAAAGAGCAAAGAAATAATCATGCAGCATTTCCGTTAAGGACTAAGGTCTGCTGGGTATGACATGGAAGATGTCATAGGATAAACTTTCTCGCAGGAGTGAATGACTTAATTCTAGAAATTCTTTCTTAAAACGGCAATTTACTAATAATGGCCTTTCACATAAAGTTTATTTTTGTGACATATCGTAAGCAAAGCAAGCCCATAAAATCTAGAATGTTCTTTATATTTTCTTTAATATACAGGCACTGAAATTTTTTTATCAATTTTTTTTTATTATTTTAGACTGGTGAGTTGATCAAACAAGGTCTGATTCATGATATTGGGTTGTTACAGTCATCTTCCTTTAATACACAGGGCACTGCTTTGTGTATGAACTACGTACCTGGCTCTGCAGCTCTGTGTCGTGGTGCTAACAAAGCAGAGGAGAAAAGCCAGAAGCCAGCCTGAACTCTGTTGACAAAATCTAGTCAAATGAATCTGATATTCAATCAATTTAGTTCGTTGTTTAAAGGAAGATGTTAGTACCTCCTCACCTCAGGTTTATTTCCTTCGCCTGGTATTTTTATGCACACAAGTGACCTCATCTATGGAAAAGTGTGAATTACTTATAAATAAATTTCACTAAACTAAGTTAATACGCACAACTGCTCCTGGCATCACGTTATGTTTTAACACCAAAAACACAGCCATGGGCACGAGAGCAGAAAATCTAGACCAACCGTAAATATAAGATACTTTGAATTCATAATCAAGTTGATTAAATGCAAATTCCAAGAACATTTACCATAAGATTTCAGGAAAACTAATCCATGTCTCGTGACTACTATATCAAATCAATTCTAATTCCTACAAACATCTATTTGAGTATTTCTACACTATGTTAAGTTGCCTTCTTCCTTAAACAATAAATCCCCTGAAGTCCTTCTCATTATTATTTTACCAGAATGACTCCAACTAAATACAAGTATTTGCGTGTGCTGAAGAAGTGACTTTTAAGGATGGATTTTTTTCCAGTAAAATATGGACCTCAATAAAGATAGAGAATTCCCAAAATATTTAGCAGTGGTTATTTTTAAGACCCATCTGAATTTCATGGACAGGTTTTATCATGTGTGATTTCCATTCCATTTTCCTCATCTCTGTTATAGCATAAAATTTCATCAAGTGTAAATGTCAGATCTTTTCTTTATTATTTGTTAATGTCATAAAAAGCTGAATTGTTTGCTTTGTTAAAGGGCTTACTGAGCATTGACTTTTCTTTATTTGTACTTTACCACCAAAAATGTTTTAAAAAATAAAATGAGAAAAAAAAATCCCATCTGAAATGGGATTTAAATAACAGAGCAAAGTTTCCCATTATCATAAATGTATAAAATGCTTTGTGAGTAATAAAATGGATCATGGATTCTGGATAATTCAAACTGAAATGTTATGTTCAGTATCAAGATTAGATTACATTAATGTAGTTCATTTTAAATGGTTTAAAGGCCATCAGATGCATGTGAAAAGAATCTGTATCATAACTTAGAATAAATAGACTGAGACATTTGTTTATAATGTCAATGCTAAACAAATCTATTACTACATTTCTGCATGTAACATTAGGTTACCACTGTTATTAAACAAGCAGAGCATGAAGATAAATTACAGTTTTAATTATAAACATTACCTTTGAAAATTTATTAATTTAAAATGAAACTATGTTCACTAACCTTAGATTATTTATATTTGCTAACATTCTAATTAACTTTGGTTTATTTATACAACTTCTTTTCTTCTGCTGGTCATACATAACCACTTAAATCCTGTAGTCTAATTTATCATACTACAGATTATCCACAAAATCGAACAATGCTGTTATGGCTAGTTTTGCTATAAGATAATGAATTAAACAGAGATAATGACTGATGGGAATCCCCCCTTAAGCTAATTCTTAGATATAAACTCCATCTTTTCTTTTTCTTTTTTAAAATTACACCCATCCATCCGAGATGCAAAACATAATTCAAAGAAAACTCTTCTTACCCTGAAATTCTTCCTTTTGACAATATGCTCTTGATTTAATATTGCTAGCATTCACCCTTAAAGTAACTTGTGGGGAAAAGAATTCCTTGAAGGACTCTGTGTTTATTATAGCTCAATAATGAGCAGATAATGGGTTACATAGAGAAATTAAGGTTATAATACAGCCAGAATATTTTCTTGACCTGGTTGAAGCATATTAGAAGAAGAGAAACTGCTCAACTTCATTCAGATCCCCAGATGACTTTCAAATCCTTCCAACTTCCAATAAGAAAACAAGCTTAAGAGTGAAATTCTTACCGCTGCTTTATACTGATCCTCTTTATAACTTCCCATCAGACTTAGTGAGAGTTAAAATCAGAATCATCTGACTTCAATAACAATTCTGTTGGGCCTACCTGCAAAATTCTGATTGAGGCAGCTGGGCAGCCTCACACAGCACCACTTGGTAGTAATGCAGGCTTTCTCCATCTCTAGTCCTGATAACACAATAAAAGTAAGTTATACTAGCATTTGTCTTAGGATAGAGATTTATGTATGGCTGGTGAAGTGGATAAGAGACAAAGTTATTCCTACACAAATATTTTTAAAGTTCATATTAAATTCTGCTATTGTATATTGGCTTATACTGTTTCTCTTCATCCCACATATCTGGAAGAAAAAATATTTAATTAAAAAATATACGGAATTCTTTGTATTTTGTATAAGTAAAGTTTTGAAAAACAAAATTTATAATTACAATCCATTAAGCATCTATAATATTAAAAAAAAATCTTTGGTTAAGAAATGACTTTGAATTTGAGTAAATTACAAATATTTCTGTTGTGTTCCTCCCTCCAATGCTAGAGTTTCTATTATTAAGTAAAAAGCTTAATTTAGGTTTTGTAAAGCATTTACAGTCTGTGATCCTTATCTTTATTATGCTACAGTATCATATACCCTGATAGCTGAGGATATATATATATAGAGAGAGAGAGAAAGAGAGAGAGACACCATCTTCTGTATTTTTCCACATTCAGACCCAATCCTATGAAATTTTACTTGCAAAAGTGCTGAAGCTGACTTGAAATCAGCATTACCTGTGTTGGGACTTCGTGAACATTGAAAGAAAATTTACTGGTGTCCTCCTCATTGCAACCAAGTGCACTTTTTTAACAAAAGAGTATTTTTTTAGGACTCTACTCAAGACCTGTCACTTATGAAATGAAATAAACAGAAGGAAGTCCAAATCATAGAATCATAAAATGGATTGGGTTGGAAGAGACCCTAAAGATCATGTGAATCCAAGCCCTCACCATGGGCAAGGACCTCTTCCATCGGATCACGTTGCTCAAAGCCTCAACCAACCTGGCCTTGAACACCTTCAGGAATGTGGCCTTCACTGCTTCTCTGGGCAACCTGTTCTAGTGTGTTACCACCCTCACAGCACAAAATTTCTTCCTAACATCTAATCTAAATCTACCCTCTTTTAATATGTCTTAATTACAAACAAATAAGCCCAATTGTTGTCATTTCCTACTTTCCACACACAAACCGAAACTCTGCCTCCATCTTTATCTAGGACCTTCTGAACTTCTGTCCTTCAACAAAAGATAATATACTGAGCCACAGTCCTAGTAACGACAAAAAATATCCTTATTAGTTTTATGCTGCCCCTTGTTCAAAACCTGATCAGTAATCCCATCTAAGAGCAGTTGAAACTCTTTAGTGAGATCATATATTAATTTCTGATAATCATCACTAAAACTGTCTAATTATTCCAACTCCTTATTCATTATGATGACGGAAACCTCCTTTATCAGCTTTTTGACCTCTATAGTTTTATTATTCTTTAAATCATATTTAGCATGTCTCCCGCCATAGCTGAATTTGTAATTAACCTTAGCAATATCGTCAAACATTTTATCAAGTTCTTTATCCAAAACTTTGAAAAATGTGGAGAGTAAAAGGTGGAACTAAAAACACAACGTCCTCAGTGGTGGACCATGTCCATCAAAAACTTTTGTGAAAAATTTATATAACATTCAGGTTACATATGGATGATAAAGGAAGAATGAACATACTTTTAAAAGAATATTTTCTCAGTTCCTGCATAAGAAGACAGTATTTTTAATGATATCCAATTAAACTCAATAAACCAATTAGCATTAACTCTCAGGGTAATTACATCTCTGGGCTTGACAAAGATCATACTTCAACCAACATGCTTGCAGAGCTTAGAGACTAAATAAACATGTGGATTACCTTGCAAGGTCATCTCCCTGATGTTATTATCCCTGACAAAGAAGCCAGCACTGCAAGAGCAGAGCAAGATGGCAAATGTGCACACTTGTCAGATCATAATTTTGCCCAATTTTCTTGATAGGCAAGAAACATCTCCTGGCAAAGCTTAGCAAAACTCTGCACCATTCTCACTCTTCTTAAACAAAAATGGAGGAGAAAAGCAATCTAACCATGCAGAAATTAAGATAGGAAATGCCAAGATAGTGCAATTTTACCTTGTATATGCTAGAAAGGCTGACAGAGCAGAAACAAAAGCCATCCATGCATGGTGTACCTGAGGAGATGCTGCAACTGTGAGACTCTTATATCTGCTTTAGAAATGGTGAGTTATGTTATTCTTGGGCTATATTTCCCAATAATTCTATTCATGTGCAAATATCTTACTGAAATATAAAACACCAAATCAAAATCTTTTGCTTTCATTCAAAGAAAATCCAATGCAAAGTTTACCATAGCATCTTAAAACATCTCAGCAAATGCTTGAAGATTGAACAACTATTGATTTCACTAAATCTAGTTACAATTTCAAACACTGGTATGTTCCTTAGATTTTATTTAGTTTAGATTTTGTAGAATCAGTCTCCTACTAATCCAAATATGCAAAGTTTTGTTAGGAAAAGACAAGGAAAAAGAATTATCTTATTTTGGTCCATTTTTCCAGGTGAGTGGAAAGCCCGCAAGAATGATTTCCTACGCAGCATTGTAACTCTTCCTGCCAACGTTAACAGATGTCTCAAAATGCAGAACTGACAATATCTTAGACATTTATTATTATGATCTGTACAATAAATTTATTACTGATTTGCTTCTAAATTAATCCCCAATTTAGTTAGATTTTCTTGACTAGTTCACTTTTTCCTAACACAGTCACTTGTTCACATCAAGAAAAGTTAGGAAAAGAATTTGAGAAGACATACTACTAATTCTGCTGTGGCACATTCATTATTGTACCAAATTTGACAGTTGGAAAAACATCTGTTTCCAGCATGACTCTGTCCATTGAATCTTAAGTACAGAAAGTATTTTATCGGAGATTTTAAAAGTTAAAATGTAACTTCAATGATAAGCACTTCCTATCTGGGATAGAGAAGAGATGAAGTGGTGCTCATGCTCGTGAGCCCCTGAACAGCCAGGGGTAAATCCTAGTCTGAAATAGGGTAAGCGCTGATTTCAAAGACTGTCGCCTTTTCCCTGACTGTAGTGAGAGCCTCACCAGGGCACCTTTTGGTGAGGAAAGGGGGATAACAGCATCTAAGCCCCTTCCACCCGAGCGTTCTGCTGTTTCTCTTAGTGGGCGGCTCGTTCAAATAAATACAAAGATGCAGATCATCTTTCTAGGTATTTGGGACAACTTGCAGGACTCATTCGGAACAGACAGTCTGAAGGCTTAAGGTTGGTATTCAACATATTGGAGCCACATCTGAGCGGCTGAGACTCCAGCAAAGTTTTTCAATTTCGCAGCACATATCAGAGATGTTGTTCCACGGATGTTGTGTATACAATATTAATAACACACCAATTTAATCAGCTCTGCCACAGTACCTTAGCTATCATTTAATTGTCTGTGGTTTATATCTTGCATATTTAATAGTGATGTGATTTATCCACTTAACCAGAAAAAGACAAATATTAACAGGTGTTATAATGTGAACTCACATTAAATGATGGGTTTATTTCCCTGGATTTTTTAAAATAAAGCTCACATTTCCTAATTATCCCTTTCCAGTCTCTTACAAGGAAAATGAAGCATCATAGCTGATACAGCTAAAAGAGATTTTATTATGTCCCAGTCATCCTTAGCACCAGGTCGTTTTCTAGCAGCAGGCGATCTTTTGATCTCCCCCTTTTTTCCTCCAGGTTAACTGCATTCAGCATTTGTCCGAAAGGCTGCAACACATCTCATGACATTTCATAAGCTTTATAAATTCCATCTTTCCCTTTACTTGCTTCCTCTGGTAGTTTTAAATCAGTTTATCTCTCCCACAGAGCAGAGGTCCTGACCTAACATGGACCTTTGACCGTCACAGTGCTAACACAAGAGCTCACTTATAGATCTGAGTGCCTTGGAAACCCAAAGACAGCTGGCACTTACTGAGGGTTAATAAAATTAATGGTGTTGTACTGAAATGCACAAGGTAAATATTTTGATATGTTAGAAGAGCATATATACCAATAAACCTCATCCATATGGACACCGCACATGATTAGGGGCTGAGCTGGAAAGGGAGAAGCAATATCGAGTGCCAAAAAGTGGTTGCTTCCTCTCCAAAAAAGGGTTGATTTTTTCCTCCCACATTTCTATTTTCTGTAATTGAGTTTTAAAATAACAGGGAGGTCACTCTTCTCGTCCTTGGGCTTCCTGGAAAATTACTGAACGTCAGAGATACATGTAAGATATCATGACCTTTCCTGCACACTCCATGAAAGGGCAGCCAGGTGAAATTCTTGACTCAATTTGTCATCTAACTCACGACAAACACTTGAATTAAATAAAATATTTGCAAGATAATATCTGTAAAATTAATTTTTATATCAAATCATAAGCAGATGTAGATGTTATTTTGCCTAACATATCCATTTGCTTAGTTTCAAGAAAATTAGCTAGGAAACAGCTGCATTTTTGCATAGGAAAAAAACCTCCAGGAATTTCGAGTTTACTTAAGGTCTTATAAGAGCAAGGAATACATCACTGATGTTTTTCTCAAACTCACTCGATTTTCACCTTTGGAGACAGAAAAGCACTGGTATACGATAGGATTCCCTATTTTAATTATAGCTCTATACAGGTTCAAGTTTGCTGTTGCTGACACAATGTTCATGTTTGCTAAAATGTTTCCTGGGCATCTGAAGGAAATTTCTGGATGATTATGTAGTCTTGAGAAATTTAAGAAGGAAAATTCACTTCCTCCAAAATTAGAATTCTCCCAGGAAATATATCTGGAATGACAAAAGATTATTCATTTGTAATATGATGAAGTAAATTTCAAGGTATAATTTAGGTGATCATTCTTACTCCCTGCATTACCTGGATTTGAAATTTCATATTCCTGCCTTTCTCCACCATCTCCAGATCTGTGCTGGGATGGAATCTTGGCTGTCATTTTCCACTTATCATATCATGACTTGGGTTTGCTTGCTGGATGCATGAGCACTGTAGTATCAGGTCTCCGTTTCTAATTATTTCCCATACTTGCATTTTATTTTAAGATTTTCACCCATCATATAGATGCAGCATATCTTACCTTAGGCTAGTCTTACCAAAAATGCCACCTTCATGTTTTGCAAACACTCCTAACATCTTCAATGGAAAAAATGTATATGAGTAGGAATATGAAAACAGGCTCATTACTCTTCAATCTTGATTATTCTACTGAAAACTAGCTTGGCACACAATAAAAGTGGTGTTGTTAACTTCTTAACAGCAATATTAATATTAGTGCAGTTGCCACGATCCCAAAGGTTTCAATAGTTTTTTAACAATGGATTTTTTTTCCACCAAGAGTATAATCTCACACAATAGCTTGCCTTTTACAAACAAGTTGTGCTTGTATTGGAGTGAGAATTTTCCATTTCCCTATACACAGGAAGAAAAAAATCAAGCCCTGATGTTAATAGGTAAACACTGGATTTGTTTAATATAATGACAGTTTTGCCATGGGCTTCAGTAAAAACAAATAAATAATTAAGACTTCAGTTCAGTCCTCACACATCCATTCTGCTTTTTTTTCTTAATTAAGCATGCTCTAGTTTGCTTAACACGGTCCACATTATTTTACAAATACTCTGCAGAAATGGACTAATGACAATTCAGAACCTGAATTGTGGGAGCATAAATACGAGGGCTTCTCTTTTTGCCTCTCCTCATTCCATCTTCAGGCTTGACTTTGATTGGAGTGGGATTGCCAGTAGTGTTGAACAGTTTACAAGCTGTTCACAAAATCCTAAATGATGTCTTTCTCGCTGAGTCTGTGCCCCACAGAATCCACCAAGCAGGCATCAGTATTGAACTAGTCGAGCATGTGGGAGTTCAAGCTGTCAAGAACTGTAAGAATCACGTGTAAGAAACTCAGCTTTTCTCTTTTTTCTTGCCCAGTTCGTATATGTAACTACATTTATCAATATGCTATGTGTTCATCTCACCACTGGCCTATTTTGATTTCTCACCACTATTATCAATCTAAACCAATTTAAACAATTCACGGCATCTCATATGTTCACTTAAAAAAGAGTTCTATGAAAACATTTTTACAATTCATGCAAAACGTGGATGGAGGGGTAGGTAGCTCAAACAGGACAAATCTCAAAACGGTCAAAGACTTAAACTGAACACAACTATTTGAACCTCTTTTTTTCCCTTAACTTAAAATGTTCTCAATATGGGTTCAGAAATCTAGAAGGCAAATATTCCTCGGAGTTGTTACACGACTCCATGAATGGAAAAGATCCCAGCTTCAGCTCTCTGTAGCTTAGTGGGCAATATCTATTTCAAGAAAATGTTTTTATCATTTATTATGTCATAAACAAAAGAGTAAAATAAACTGTTTATTATCATGTATAAAATGTTTTTGACCAGCCAACTGAAAAACTAATTTCGTTTTCTCATTACACTGCCTCAGGCATCCTTTAACGTCAATTTTTATTACAGACAAAGAAGGGAAATTAAAATGATCAGTTACACTGGAAGTAAAAACATTTGTTTCAGAATTTTTAAAAGTAAGACTAATAAGCACTGAACCTGCTAATCATTCTTATTAATTACCATTAACTTTGCAAGAAATGGAAGAGAGATCCTAGGGATCTGTATTTTAATGCCCCAGAAAGAACCACCCCATGTCAAAGTATTAAGGTTTCTAAGAAAACTTGAAACAGTAAAACCAGGAACATCTGCAGAGATTGCTAGGTCTCAGTGCACTGGAAGAGCAAAGTTAGTTATATAGATGCTCCCTAAAGTAGAATTAGAGACATTTTACTTGCTTCTTGGCGGAATTTATTGTTCTCCTTTGGGTACAATTAAACCAGCTTCACTAGACTGTCATATGCCTTAATATCTTTTATACCTCTAGAGTGCATCAGATAGCAGTAGTTTTACGGACTTCCCAAACAAGACAAGAACATGCCCAGCGTCACTCCCTTCGGTGGGTCATGTCAGCCATCCCAGACCAAAACCAGGCTCTGCAGGGACCCCAAAAGAGGCACAGGAAAAAAAATTAAGTCTGCTCTTACCAGTGGTGCGGTAACTCTTTTTGTACTGTGGCTTTTCACCAGGTGTGAAGGCCTTTTGGAGACACACATGGCCAAGAAATTGGTAAGCAGCAAAAGTGAGAGTTGATATAATATCATTATTTACTATTTTGTGATTATATTTTTTTTCTTGAAAGATTCACCATCTGCTTCTTGTAAGACCTGCCACGTGGGACATTTGCAGCAAGGAGGACCTTCACAGATATAACGTCAACTGCGCAATGATACTAAAACTGCTGTGTTTCTGCCATAAACTCTACCAAAGTAGCACGTTCCAACAAGAAGATAACACAGTAAGACATTTTGTAAGAAAAGAGAATGTCACATCTTTGTGTAATAATTCCACAGCATTTCCAATCCAATTCTTAAGCTACTCAGAAATGTAGGAATTCAGGCTATTTGTTTTCCTGCGACAGCTTTAGAAGCCATTCTGTTTTCTTTCCTTTTGCACTATTTTCTTCCTTTTTGCAAAACACGCTGGACTTCACTGGGAATGATGAGTTTCAAATGATGACAGAATAGTATCTCAAATGACTATCATTGTCTTCTATGGAAGAGACTCCAGGGGAGTATATGTATAAATACATGAATTATTAATTCACCTACATATTGAACAATCATTTTAAAACAGTGGAGTTGGTGACGGATGCGGGAAGAAAAGGCAGAATTGTGCACTATGAATGCCATAAGCTCAGTCATTTTCTGGAGACAGACTATAGGGAATTGATCCTCACCCATCTGCAAAAATCAAATTAAAACCACTTAAACTCTGCTAACATGTTAATTCTTAAGGGGTGTTTTCTTTTAAAGCATCCGCCAGGACAGTCCTTCCTGGGGCTCAGACGATATATATCACCATTGCCAGTTCAAGCCTGATCATTAGCTCTTGTATTTTGGTGGAGCTACTCTAATTTATTCAGTAACTGGGCTAGTTGATACTAGCTCAGAATTTAGTTTGTACTTGGCTGTTTGCAATGATATACTCAGTCAAACATGAGACAAGGATTGTCTCATTGGGATCTAGGCGCTAGACAGGTGGCTTTCTCTTCTGTTTCCTAAGGATTTTTTAAATACTTCAGGCAGGTGCTTGAATGGTTATCATTAAAAGCTAAGTTACGATCTATCTCCTTTTTAAATGACATGTTGATTTAGGACTGCATGGCACATCAGTTCTAACACGACTAACCTCATCTTAATTATTCTTTTATTTAAATTTACACTTTATATTTAGATATTTCTCTCTCAGGCTAACACTGAGATTCTGGCAAGTAGCCTTCACTTAAAAGTTCTTCTGGCTTGTATCAGGGAAAATTTTTAATGTTATTATTAAGCTGTTGAATCCTAATATAATTCATCTTAAAAACAGGCAGCAGCAAACTGCGTAAAGATGATGGGCAAAGCTTGCCTACCATTAGCTAACCATAATGAAAGCAGTTTACTTGAATCTGTGAAAAAAAAGAAAAATCTAGTGTTTTAGGACATAAAAGTAACATAACATTGGATTAAGGACACAAAAGGCGGTAGAATAATATTGCCAGAAAGCAGAAAAGACAGTTAAAACAGAATGCACTCACTCTACAGAAGTAAATACAGCGTTTTGAGAATACCTTCTATTATTCCTGTGAATATTCTCAGGAGGATAAGGAAGCTTTATATCACAGATAATTAAATGCAGGCTCTTTACTATTATATCTGTTGTATTCCAGAGCGCAGTAGGTTATAGGGCAATAGACTGAAATTAGATTTTAGCAGAACCTGTGTCCTGACCTTTCTTTAAAGCAGATCTATTTACTTTATAATGCAGTTCATCTTGTAGGAACTGATGTACTCCTAGCCAGCGTAAAGGTTAAGACATATGTGACTCTTAAACCTTCTTGCTTCTAACTCTGACATAATTTTCTTTGTTTATATTGCACAAAGAGATATTTTAAATAGCCAGTGTTGAAAATAATCTTTTTTGTGGTGATGTTAATTTCAGCTGTCCTAACATTTATATACGCAGTGGAGCAAATGCAATTCTAAATTGCAAATCTAATGGGCCTGATCTTCTCCATGTAAATCAGAGTAGCTCCACTGAATCAAATACTGAAGCCAACAAAATTTTACTGATTTATATCTAGGTACTAACTCGGAGCTTAAATGGATTAAAGCCAGATTTACATGATTGTAAGTGATAAGATCTTGGCCTTATGCATTTTGATACATTGTGGGCCAGATTGTGAAACCCTTATGTCAGTGGCACAACTTGCATGAGTAAGTGCTCACTGATGTGACTGTAGGCTGCGCAATCTGGCTCTGTATTACACAGATGTAAACAAGTAACCAAGAGAAAGTTATTAAGTGGCTTTGATGATCTCATAAATAAACACGTCATGACACTTAAGTAGCTCTAATAGTATCAGAACCGGAAGAAATATGTACAGTCCTATATTGCAGATGCCCTGTACTGTAGTCTTTAAACATAATGTATGAGCGTTGATTCAACTATATCATGCCATGATACTGGATACTATTTGATTTGCAGAGAAAAAATAGCATAAAATAGGACAATGTTGCACTATGCAATGCAAATGGAGGGCTTTGCACATTACTCACTACTCTTACTGTTGTTGTCCATTGATCTCCCCAAATCTTTTTTCTTTGCCTTGTGATCTTGGCTTTTTCCTTTTGTTCTTATTTTCTCTTCCTTCACATAATTTATATTCCTAGGAAGATCTTTACGTTTGGAGCACCTACCTTTTTTTTGCAGTAGGTAAATTTATCTATTAGCACTGCTAGCAATTGAACGCTAATACATAAAATAGACATTATACGTGTGTGTTTGTGTATACATATTTCATAGATATTAATACATGTACATATATTAACAAATACTGATTCTAGGTACATCATACAGGGTAAATTACAAGAAATACAGTCACAAATTTAAGCATCCAATGTCTCAAGGCAGTTACTATGTAGTGGATCTCTCAAAATGCACGTCCACCCCCGGAGATGCTGCTGTGTCCAGCAGAACATTTTTGTGACATGACCTGTTGCAGCCATTTAGGATTCATACAAAGACGTTCCCATAACACATCTACTTCAGCAAGAGCTGAGAGATGATTGAATTAGCTCATTGACCACCTCCGTAGCTCTTGACTGCTAAACACTATATGAATTATTATAGCCAAACACACGGGTCTTTCTCCACTAACACCACCACGAACAATAAATACAAAAGAAGTGGAAGGAAATAACAGTTTACTTTCAGACAAATAGTGATTCGAGTTAGGGAAGTCCTCTTTGCATTTAGTCTGTTTGATCACTTAGAAAATGATCAAAATTCGCAAAACACAGGGGTTATACCTGAACCTTCAGTTGGGTTGGGAATAGGAAGTGAAGAACAGTACCTCAGCAACTTCTCTAACATTGCAGGAAGTAAAACAACAGAAGGCTTTTAAAAAAGAAACACCAAGAAACAAAAGAGCAACTAAGAGATTAGCTAACAGAGCCTCCAGGAGATGCTGTGGGCTTCAAAATCATCCCACCCCAAAGCTGCTTGCTTCTTCCAATATGGTTTTGTCACAGACAGGGAATCATTCACTTCAAGGCGTGGTACTCAGCTCATAGCACATTCACCAACAGTGGCACCTCACAGGGCTGAAAATACAGTTCCCAAGGACCACCTTCTCTATCTCAAAGTTTATTCTGAAATATGTCTTCCCATTTGGGTTCAGAGACACTCCCAAAGTTAAAGTAACATGAACAAACAAAATAGAAAGGTAGACGTTGAAAGCCTGCTGCATACCTACAGAGCAAAACAAAACTCTACCTTAATCTTATTGAGGAATAAAAAAGATGGCTTGAAAAAATATGTTTTTAAGAAAAATTAATTTTCCACGTTAGTCTTTATATTCCTTGCTATCGCTATTTTTCTCATTCATTGTATGGAATCCACAAGAATTATCAATGGCGTTGAGGGAAGAGGGGAAAAAACCTTCCAGTTTCTATGAGAGATCGAGACTTCAGAGAAGAGTTTATATACTTTGATGGAGCAACACTTACTGTCAGCAACAGTACCAGGAAAAAAATGGTTACAATGGCTAATAAATATACCTGCAGCTAACCCGTAGCACACCTGTTGTAGAAATGGGAATTTGGAAGGCTGCAGACACTAACATTGGAACCAGGAAGAGATGAACAGAGGGTCCTTCACGGTGAAGCAGCAGCACAAGGGATTTCCCTGCAGCATCCTCTGCGGGTAGCCAGAGACTCCAAGGTCTCTGGCAGGACCATATAAACTCTGCCTCTGCCACAAGCAATGGGAGGTAAAATGGTAGAGAAGCTCCTTCTCTTTTGCTTCAAAGCAAAGCTTTCCTGCAAGAGGGATGCATTTGTTCTGGAGTGAAAAACAAACTCTGAGAGAGCCCATAGGATGGCTGCTATATGCAGTCCGCTTACAGGACCGAGAAGTAGCAGAGAGGCTGTAAGAGAGCCCCTGGCACGCTGCGGGCTGTGCTTCCCAACACTGCTTCAGAGGCAGCCACGAGGTTTTCCCCGTGAGCACTAACGCACACTCAAACTGGCTGTGCAGAGGTTCTTGCACGCCCTGGCACAGCGCCTCTCCCCTCCTTCCTCTGCTCTCTCCTCTACTTGGTTTTGTGGCATTTCCCTTAAATTTCTAAATTCTCACTCATTTGCATTTCCCAGACAATTGCATATAAGGACTGAGTTATGCACAGGGAGATAAGGGAAATGGTGAATCATGAGAAACAGTAATTAATGCTGAAATGCCACGTGTGGCGCTTTTATGAATACACTGCATGAGATTAGTGTTTTATATGGATTTTTCTCTCCAATAAAAGACCATGCTTTCTCTTTCAAATAAAATAAGGAAGCAAACTACGAAAGAGCACCAAACCCACAAGCTTGGTAACCATCCACAGTAAGGTAATTTCAAGTCCTACAAAAATTTGCTTATTCTAAGAGTCTCAAAATCTGAAGAGCAATTGCCATCAGCATAATAAAGGATATCAGCATTGGTTTTAATGTGAGTGAAATGGCTTCTGCAGTGTTCTTATAGGAAAAGTAGATATATTATGGAAAAGGCCCTACATAATAACCTTTTTGTAAAGCTTGGATGGCAAGATGATTCTGTAAGACACTGAAGTCACATGTCATTAATCAGAAATGACAGTCTTTATTCATGTATATTTGACTGAAACTGCATAATTTTAGCCTCCAATAGCCCTGGATAAATGACCCTAACTATAGCACTTTTTCAAATTGACAGTGATTGATGATGGACCAAAAAATTATGAACACAGAAGAAGTAAACATGAAAAATAGACAAAGCCTTTAGTATTACACAGACTTCTTGTTTTCACTTTTCTAACTCTTTATCCCTCATTTTTTATCTCTATAACCTTGCTCATCATGTTTTAATCATTTTTATGCTACTGCATTTGTTCCATTTTGCCTGCAGTGCCCCCACGATAAACCCTGAGCTTGCTGAAAGATTCATTCAGATAAATAGAATTGATTTCATAATTTCCCTTTCATGAAAAGGGTCCTTAAAGTTGGAAACTCTTTATACAGTATGAAACTAAGGAAACTGATTACTTCTAGGAAGCATTATCTACATTTCTTGCCAAAACTGCAGCACACTTACTCACATGAGAAGAACTCCTTACAGGATGAGCAGTTAACCAGCTCTCCCTTCCAAGCCGTTTTTATAAACACCTGACTGACCATGGGATAAATAATGCAAACAATGTTCTCTAAGTAATTAAAACCCCACCCTATTGATCTTTTCACAAACTACTGTGTGCTCGCACTAATTGATGAAATAGTAAAGAGAACCAGCACCTAATTAAATTTGTTGTGCATAAACTAGTGCTCATCTGTAACAGGAACCACTGTTGGAATTAATTACTGACCCACCCAGCACAGCTCTGCACCATGCCTCAACACCAGCTGATGCTCTGTAAAGGAACAGGATACAGGTCTGAGCCTGGAATTAAATATAGTCAATTTTATCCCTTTCTCAAAGTGTCTGCTTGCATACAAACTTGAGTTTATGGCAAGATATCTGTACTGGGACAGCACTAACAAGCATGCTGTGGCAGAGCATTCACATACTTGCTGACAGGGCTGGTACATCTCACTGGGACTCCCTAGGACGAGACCAGCTGGGAGATGGGAGAAGGGCAAGCTCTGCCCTGCACCTATTCCCTTCACTCCCTGCAATCAGTCATACAGCAAGACATGGTTTCGGATTTCAGATGGACTTTAGATGGTGCAGTCTACAAAACAGATTTCGTACCATGAGGAAAAATGACTGAGCCAGAGGAAAGCCAATGGCTTATGAAATGTCTAAGCGTTTAAACTTATTTTGTAATGTTTCCGCTTGCAAAAAGTTTAAAGGTCTGAAGATGAAGTTAGAAATAGATGGTGGTCCTATTTTTTTCTCTTCAGATCAGGTATTGACCAAGTATAAGCATAGTCCAGAAATCACCTTAGTCCTGTTAGTTTATTTTGCTACTGAGGCTGGTGGTTCAGATGATCCATCACATACTGTTAGATGTCCCTTTGCAGTCAGCAGGGCCGAGTGTGTGGCAGTGGTTAGTAGTCCTGGCAACTATGAAATACAGTTCTAGATGCTGCTTTTATCTGGAGCTATATGGCAACACAAATCTCTTCTGCCTGTCAGGGAATAAATGAAAAGTTTTTGCAGTTTTGTTTATTTTTGTGGGTTTTTTTTTTTTAAACCAAATTATTCTTGATTTGAGCAAGTACAGGCAGTTTTTATGAAGGTAAAAATGAACCTTTAAAACAGTTCCCATTGGTATTGGTTCACTGTACTCCAAATCTTTGACTGATTCTGGGAGTGTAAAATTCTGCATTGTTTCATTAAGAACAGATTGGTGCATGTGCTATTAGCCTGTACAAAATGAAAGGCATTTATTGGTGCTTTTCTCTATCATGAGAGTGACTTTCATATTGGAGTAATAAGGCTAATATTGCCACTGCAATATCACTTTATGAAAATGTGCTAATGAGATTTGAAATTGCTTAATGAAAATATCCCAGTTCTTCCAGACACCGACCCTGCCAACTACCTGCTGAAAACTGGACTGCATGGCGAAAACAGGGAACAAATACTCAACGCCAGGAGAGACCAACTTTGATTTTCTCGCACACTGCATCATGTAATGTCATTCCACATCGAGGTCCCCTGAGTTACACCATGTCAGCCCAGCTTAGGACTTCACACGGTGTAACAGAAGGCGACATGGTTTAATCCAAAGCAATAAGCTATCAGGAGCCTGTTCCCTCATTAAAGTACTTGTGCAACAAGGCTGGGTGCTGCTGCGGTCGATACTCCCGGTCTGCTGAGCCTTGCACCGTGCTTCAAGCAGGGTCAGCACAGGACCCTGCAGCAGTCTCCAAACTGAGGTGGCCAGAGGTGCTGCAACCATTTGCCCCCAACATTCGTGGGCAGAGAGAGCAGCTGGAGGACGCGGGGACGTACACTGGCACAGACCTGCTGACAGTTCCCATATTTCAAAAGAAAAACCTGAAAAACCACAGCAGCAACAGTTATTCCCTGCTGTTTACTTCGAACAGCTTCCATTTGCGGGCTGAAAATGAATCGCGCGTTAGCAGACACATAGTTTTAAGCTGAGCTTGTCTCACTTTGCTATTCCTTGCACCGAGGAGGCACAGCAATTGTTTGGACACTTGCAGGAAGTAGCTGCAGTTGTTGATTTGTGGGTGGGAAGATTTTGGAGGCATTTACCCTTCAGAGACCTCCAGGAGCACTTCAGGACCGGGAGGACAATTAAAATAGACATACAGACCAAGTCTACGGGTTTCTGACAAATCCATTCAGAGGACCAGATCTCACTTCTCACAGTAATTACTGAATACCATCTGACTAGTCTATAAAGTAATAAAGCTCCATTTTTTGCTCACTTCCAGCTGTCACAATTTTCTGCTGGGTCATGAAGACAAGAAGAAGGAAATCTGGAAAAGTCTAGGTTATAACTCTGCATTCCCTGGCACATTTCTCAGTAGTGGAATTATGCAACAGAGGAATCTGTCCTCTGGAGTCTGCTTTTCTCCTGCCATAAGTCATGGCTTGTAACATGGCATTCAATATCCAGTGAAACAAAAAGAAACTCTGTCTGTAGGAGGCCTTTAGGTTGATGTTAGCAGCACGACGCACACTATGCAGGGAGCAGTGTGCTTTGCTCCAGGAAGCACTGAATGCCAGTGTTTACCCAGCAGGAACCTGGAGCTTCTGAATTTCGTTTTTGTTTTCAGGTTTTTTTTCCTTCTTTACTATCTTTTCATCCAAGTGAAAAGCTTATGGGGAAGAGTCCCCATAAAAAAACAGATTAATGAGCAGATGTTCATCTAATCCAAGCACCCAACATGATTTTTTGTTTGTTATTAGTTCATATTTAGACCACCAGAAAGATGAGGCAGCTACTGGAGTGTGTGTGCACGTGTCACTCATCAGGGCCATCCTACTGCAGGTTTTAATGCAGACAACCCAATCCTGGAGGCACAGCTGCAATAACATTAGCAGGTAGCCCTTAGGACATGCTCTTCTCCTTTCACACTGAGCTCCTGGTGCCACCCAGAATGGTACCAGCTGAGATTCACCAGCTCTACAGAGACATCTTCTGTCCAGCTGTGGACCATTAGGAATCATTTCCAAGCTTATAGCTCAGACCATTTTAGATTTACTCTTTGTTTTCTTTACAATGCTCCACAGGTTGATGTTATTTCACATCACATGTGGGACAAGTATAAACCTTGATTTGAGCACTATGCCAAAGACAGGTGGATCTATTGATTATGTCACCAAGTAGTCAATCCCCAGCACAAAAGGTAAAGTTACAGGAGTCAATGTTACTAAAATATTAAAACAAGGACTCCCAAACAGTCTATATGTGTTGATCAGACAAGGGAATCCACAGAAACGAGCAAAACCTCAGCCACTGAGCCAACTTCCAGCACAGCAACTGAGGGACGTGGAGCCCCTCATTCTCATTCACACAAAGGTTACTGAGCCATCGCTCTGGCAACATAAAGATACCTCAAAGGGGATGTAAATATTCAAACCTTAAGGTCCATTTATATTGCTAGAGGAGGGTAAAGTGGCCTTAGGGTAAATGAGAATTAAGATAATAGATTTTAAGGCCAGAAGGGATCACTGTGATGATCTAGTCTTACTATAGAGTTTTACTAAATAATTCATTTATCAAGATGATGTCTCCTGGTAGCAGGAGTGCATCTCAGTACCACAGGTATTTACTCCACAGTGAGTCATAAGGATATTTTGCAATGAATGTGACAGTGCTGCACAGTGCAGGGAAGCTCTCTTGTGGTATCCTGACATCCCAGTTGACAGCTGGGTCCCTTGTGTTTGGGCTAGGTCCCACCAGGCTGAGAGTGCTGAGGCTAAGAATACTGGGTGAGCATCTCTGGTCGGGTACAGCAACAGAAAGAGTGATCAGGACAGCCATCCAGAAAAAGTACTCAAGAGGAAGTCTTCATTTGATGGTCAAGGCAATTGACTTTGTATGCGTGCCTGACACCAGAGACCATATTTATGTTGATCCCACTGTTCTGCTGGTGGTGGTCATGGCCACTGGTGGAAAGAAACACGGTGCTGATAAATGCGGCTCTAGCAAAAAATGACAATGTGGAAAGACTTCAGTTCTGAGATGGACGCAACAGTTGCAGTCTGAAACATGAGAGGATGCAGTCCCTGACCTGGGGCTCATCTCCCATCATTCTGGGTACAGAAAGTCACATGCACGGCACTGGATCAAGCTCTTTGTGGTCTAAATGACCTATTTGTGAAAAAAATGGGTTCAAAAGTAGGCCTTTGCAGAAAAAAACAGATGCTTCAAGTGAGCCAAACAATCTTGGGTAATTAAATTGTAATAAAAAAATTGCTTCATTCATTAGCTATGGTAATTGACCAAAAAGCAAAAGGACACCTGCTATTTTCATTATATATGCTTCGATATAATTCAGAGTGCAATCTCCATGTGGAACAGGTCATTTAGATTTAATATGGCTTCAGATTATTGTATTAAACAGCTCATAAATATCCTCACTTTTTATTTCCAATCACTGCTTTCAACAGAGCTAGACCAAAGATGAATCCATAGCCCAGGATTTACAACAAACAGCATTTCACCAGATTCCTAAGAGTATTCTCATCATCTTTTGCCCATTCCTCTAGGCCCTATCTAGCATAAAATGTAGCTTTTATAGGTCTCTCAAAGTTCATTACGCGTTGCCTCCTATTTTCTTTTTTTATAATTTAAATGTAAATTTAAATTATATTTTATAAATTTGTTTTATAATTATATAATTTATAATTTATTTTATAAATTTATTTTTTTATAATTTAAATGTTCTGTGTTGGTGTTAGTGTTATTTTTATTTATTATTTACTATGTGCCAATATATGGAACTGTCTCCCTTTCAGAGTACCTACTGTCTGACTGTACTAACGTACTGATGCAAATGCCTTTTATCTTTCAGTAGAGGGCTTTTTTTCTTTTTACAGTCTGCACAAGAAGGATTTATTGCCTAACTGTATGGATATTGATGCTGAGCCAATTCCACGTCCCCTTTGGACAGGGTTATTACTGCAATAACATATTTACCCAAATAACAATCATTGTGGCAATTTGTTAAAGTAACCGACAAAATCCATTTCTCCCAGTTTTAATTTAGGTGGTAATGGAGTAGTAATAACTACCAAGAAAAAGAAGTAAGATTAATTCCTATAAAGTAACAATTTTTGTGGGGTTTGTACTATCAAAACTACCACGAAGCTCTTAAGTCGAGAATTTTAGCTAAGCTTCTTCTGGGCTGTGTTTTGTCAGAGCTCTGCTTATTTTCAGTTTCAGCTGTACAGCTTGTAGAGCACATTGAATGATTTAACCAAGCAGATTTAGAGTTCAGTAGACAGTGTTCTTTGTTAGATTTTAGTCACATACGAAATTCAATAGACTCTCTGCTGCAGGCGTACGTCAAAATGCCAGGAAGGCATGAGACATTGTTGAATATGTTGGAGTTTATTGTTTAGAGAAAAATTAAACTTGGTCTCTCATTCAATCTTTAATTAAATAGTCATACTCTAAAGCTCAAGGGACAAAGGAAAAGAAAGAATAAAGCCAGTTGTTCTGTAAAACACAACAGATATTTCTTTATATCTGTATTGAACAAGTCAGTATATGTCATCTTCTCTGAAAATAAATACAAGTATTTTGGGTAAATGTGTTCCAAGCAATGAATTACCATCACTACTGCTAGCTATTACCTACATAAGATCATTAACAAACAGACAGCTTTTCTGCATAAATAGAGCTGTGTTTGTTTCCTAATAAGAACTGCCATCATATTCTCCGCTGGCGAGTTTAGGAAAACAAGTCTTAGATCTCTCTGTAAAGTCCTCACACAAAAACTGAACAGCCATATGTGATAGCTAGCTAAAAAACAAGTCATTTCTCTGCTCCCTTTCTGCAAATTCTTCCTTAAATACGAACACTGAGCAGACTGTATGTTAGATCCTAGGTGTCAGGCACAAGCATTAAACAGAGAACTGCCAGGAGTCTGCGGAGCCGCCCATTTCAAAGAACCCTTTCAAAGGCTACTATTAGTGGTCTGACCACAAACTCACCCAACTGCATTTGTAGTGGGAACACTGGAAAAGCGTTCAAACTGTAGGGAACCACACCACAGAAAACCATCAGCCCTTAACTGTGTCACCCCTGTGACACCGGAAAGATTTGCGCTCTCCAGGGATCACTGTGGGAAGCATGCTGCTCTCCAGCAGATTTCTCCCTTCGTTTTCTTAAACTATGGAAGCAAGATTTTAATTTCATATCAGCCATGAGACATCATCCTTACCACTTTATGCCAGTTTGCCCAGACAATAAAGCACGTGAACAACCTGCATTAAAAATAACAATGGTTTTGGCTGATTTCTGGTATGAACTGTATGATAATCAAAATAACTAACAACAGAAAAGATAGATTTCTTTTACCCTAGTAACTGCTGAATTGTATGATGGAAGTTCTTTGTTCCCACAAATGTAATGAGAATAGGAAAGAGTAAAAATTCTAACCCACTTAATTACAATCTTTAAACTGTAAACCTGTTTTCCTCCCAGTAGACCTTATTCGCAGTAACTTGCAGCAAACCAGTAGCTCTTAAAACTGAGTTTCTTAATATTCATATTCTTAATTATCTATTTAATGTGGGTAGTGAAAGTTTATTATTTTTCTTCACTCTGAATATTTTTAAATGCAAATCGAAGTTTTACAGGGTTACGACCAAAATATGCAGTATTTTTCTTACAGCGAATTGTGAAGATCATTAAAGTCATCTGATCAGCTGTGATCAAACAGCAGCCATGGTCTTACAGGCAGGAGCCACCATTTGTTGCCATCAAAAGCAAGAGTTACTTGGCCAGTACAGCAGAGCAGGGCTAGGTCAAAGCTGAGTCGTACTCAACTTTAGCAATATTCTAAAAATAAAATAATAAAAAAAAAAATTAATTTACTCACAGTTTGGTTATAGAAGAAAATTAGCAGTTACTGTTCAGTGCTCAAGAATTAGGCTTGAGGTTTGGAAGAGACTAACTAAACTCAAGACAGAAAACTTTAACATTTTCTTAGCCATCCATTTTCACGTGTCAATAGAGTTTGTTCTTGAAATACAATTTTGCCTTCTTCATCCCAAAACTTCTCAAAGAGGGAGAAACCTATGAAGTGGTTTTAAAATTAATCTATTAAACATTAGACCTAAAAATAGATGTAGCAAAGGTTTACCCAGCTTATTCTCCCACATAAAAAAACAGCTTCTCAGGGACAAAGGTAAGCACAAGATGCATACAACATGGTGTTTTCCCAGACTGTCCAACAATTTTTATCTAAGGGGCTTCCTAAATCAAAATGGTGTCCTTGTGTTGAATAAACCTGGGTGGATTTTCTTTGAGAATTTGACCCATCCATCCTTTGAACCCACATAAACTTTTAACACCTTGTCAGGAGGATTCAGAGAGTTTGAGTATCTGTTCTGCCAGAGCAATGAGACGGTCAGTACAGGTGCTTTACAGACCAGGAGAGCAGACGTTGACCTTTTTCATTAATATATCAGAGCAGGGCTTTAGCTGAGAGTACAGTAGGTACATGGCAGGCTTTGGTTGTTTTTTTTCTTAGCACAAGTTAACTTTTTTATTTAGTTGAACAGGCTAGAAGTAAAATCTACCGACTTTCATTTTCAAACTACAATAGCAAATAATCACTTAAAATCCAGGTGCTGAGGAGGTGTGCAAGAACCTTTTAAAATGTAAAATAACATGATTCTGTGTCAAATAGAAGGGAAATCATTTTCGATCTAAAAGCAGTTGGAAAATTCATGATGTGTACTCATTAAAAGTGCCTTCAAGATATCAACACAGTCTTTCTCTATAAATATAAGATGAATAAAAATGTTAAGTAGCAGCTATGATGAGCAAAACATTTCAATGAACGCAGTTGGTTTTGGTTTATGCTGCTGGGTGGTTTTTTTAAGCAAACCTTTACTTCTTTAAAGAGCAGTATATGGACCAAAAGTGGGAAAAAAAGTAGGGAAGAGAATCTAATTCCACCACTGTGTAAAGACAAACCTAGCCATGCTGATTTCACTTTGCAACCAAACATCAGGACAGTGGAGGCATGTTTCTTTGTAGTGACCAGCTGCATAATTGCCTCAGTGTGGAAGGTGAGAGAGTGTACTCACAAACATGTGAATCAAAGCACACTTCAGAGCGAAACAATATCAACTCTTTCAACACCAACTTCATGCCCACTTTTCCCCAAGTCCAGTATTGCTCAGCATCACTCATGCAGTGCTGCAAAGCTATACAGGATTGCATTAGACTGACTTAAAATGGCTTACAGTGGGTAGTTAAGTACAGCTCCAAATTATGATCATTCTTTTATTTAACAGAAGTATTGCAGCTGCTCTGTCAAGATTTGATCCCGTAGCACCAAAGCCACTGCAAGCTTTACAACTGATTTCAAGAGGCAATGGCTAAAACCCTACTGGCACTGAACTAAAACCACAGTATGGAAATGCTCTATATGATACCATAATGGGTTAATTGTATTCAAGTGCTGTTTAATTCACAGAGGAATCATCTATCTACTCTGCTCCAAGGACTCAGTTTCTTTCAGCATCTGACCAGTAAAACTCAGTCACAGCAAAATTTGCCCAGAGCTGCAGACAATCAGTCACCTAGCTGGTGCTTTTCCACATAGGAAACCCAGGAGAATGTTTTAAAGAAACAGATGCAGTTATCATCACTTAAATTTACCAGACTTTAATTAATTACCAAGAATAATAGCAATCTGGTTCAGCTTTTCATGAGGTCATTTATTTAACCCTCTGATTCAGTTTTAACCAAAACCTCTGTAAGAAACTTTTCATCTGACTTCACTTTTATAGAATGAAATCCTTAACAGAACCAAAAACTAAAATAAAACAAATCCTTTGGGAATTCTCATTATTTCTGTTTCCAAGGTCTGGAGAAAGAAGAGACAGATTATGAACAGTTACAGGCTTTTCTACTGTTCTTAAATCTTAAGTATGTTTCCTACTCGGGAACATACTTCGTAAGGAGCTTAAATTTAAGCACGTGCTTAGAAGTCATTGAATCCAAGAAGACCAAGGTAGAGTCAGGACACTGACAACAAGAAATGATCTCTTAGCAAGCCACTGATATCATTCACTTATCTCCAGGTTCAAAGGGCAACAGAGGCCATTGTTGACTGTGGGACACTTCAACTGGTTTGATTTGATCGGATCAGGGCTTTCATTGGTGTTTATAATTTTCTGTAATTAAAATCTTTGAAATTTAAGCAGATTTTCACATTTAAACATAGCAATAGGTTTGAACACGTCTTTGCACTGTACAGTAAGGGCTGAAATAGAATCAAGCCAGCCCGCAGTGGGTGGTGTCCCGTACTCAGTCCCATTCTTGGCATCCTTCACAAAATCAATCAGCTGAACATGCAATTAGTAAAGCTCCTCTTCTCACCAACGAAAATGCACCAACAGGGAGGATGGCAGCGAACCTCCTAGAACTATTTTGTAGGGCATTTCCAATAAATTACGTCAAGCCCCACCTTTCTCCTCATTGCCTTGTGACTATATATTTTTGAGTAGCTTACAGAGACCAGTAGACAGATCACTGCCACGTTGCCACATCTGCCATCCCAAGAACAAGCTACCCCGACCCCAAGATGTTGCAATTTAAAAACTGATGCCTTGCAACAGAAACAAAAACATCAAACAATCCATATTTTCATATGTGCAGGACTATAGGCTGGAAATCATTCCTTCCATGTCTATCCTTCTTCTCCCTGGGCTTTTAATCTCAAAAGAGAGAGATAACATTTTCTGCATGGCCATTAAATGAGTCCTTTCCATTAAATTTGTGTTGGCTGTAGCTCTGGATCCTCTATTGGAGGTGTCTGAAGGGAGGAAAAATAATCACTATCACTTGTTTCTTTCTGCTAATGTGTTGATGCTGCTGCAGGGCTCACGGCTTGCGTGCTTGCTGGTGTCTTGCCTACAGTCTCAGCTTGGGCTCCCGGCACTGCCTGCGGCTGAGCCCAGCTCCATAGCCAGCACCGTGCCGGCAGCAGGGCCCCTCCTCACTGGTGGCTCCTTGGAGGCCCCCAGCACCCTCCAGCACCAGCACAGCAGGCACAGCTCACCGATTCACATGAGATTTTCTCTCCCACAATGCCGCGCTCAGGCAGCACCTACAGGAGCACTTTAAATCAACAGGGCAAAAAGCTTGAAATGAGGGCTACAAAGATGATGTGAGGGCTGGAGCACCTCACATACGAGGACAGGCGGAGAGAGTTGGGGTTGTTCAGCCTGGAGAAGAGAAGGCTCCAAGGAGATCTTACAGCTACCTTCCAGTACCTGAAGGGGCTCCAGGAAAGCTGGAGAGGGGCTGTTCATAAAGGTTTGTAGTGATTGGATGAGGGGCAATGGGCATAAACTGGAGAGAGGCAGATTTAGACTGGACATAAGAAGGAATTTCTTCACCATGAGAGTGCTGAGGCCCTGGCACAGGTTGCCCAGGGAAGCTGCGGCTGCCCCATCCCTGGAAGGTTCAAGGCCAGGTTGGATGGGCCTTGGGCAGCCTGATCCAGTGGGAGGTGTCCCTGCCCATGGCAGGGGGATTGGAACTGGATGATCTTTTAGGTCCTTTCCAACGCAAACCATGCTATGATTCTATGACCTCCCAGGTAAGTGCTCAGAGGAGACCTGCAAAGCGGGTGCATTTCCAAGTGCCTTCCTATTTCCCCATGCCTGATCCAGCCCACAGCCAAAATGCCCCTAACCCAGAGCAAAGCCATCACAAGCCCACAGACCCTGCTTCACAAGGAAGGGTCCCTCATCATTCAGGGACTTCTTATGTGATGTTGAAAGTCACTTTACCATCAATGTTGCCTGGCTGAGACTGGTTGGCTGTTAAGAACAAACAAGAGAGTAATGAGACGGCCTCAAGTCTGCATAAAAATGAGAATACTGATCCAGTGGTAACAAACAGAAAGTAATGTTTGTCCTCAAGAACATAGCTTGGAATGTGCCTCCATGTGCACTGCACCCTGCAGGGACTTTGCAAGTCTGTTGTGTTATTCCCAGTTGAATATTATGAGCATGAATTCTGGGGGAATTTTTGTTGCACTTGCACTTGAAGCTCTTGCAGTCCATAATCTTGAAAGAATATTTTTTTCATTTTTGCTACTTTCAAAGAAGCTGAAAGCTACTGCATTCCTTCTTTGTACCGTTTCTTGATTTATTCAGCTTTTATTTGCTTGTGTTCTCTGTTGAGACGGTACCATGGGAAATGCTTTTGGTTTGCTGAACCAGATGATGCTGATAGAGAGTGCTTATGTACCCTTCCATTACCTTGGCTCTCAGATGTTGGCTGGATATCTGCGTAATTAAAACCAGGCTTACCCATACGAATGCTTATTTAGAGTCTCTGCTCAGAGTAGGGCAGCAACTTCTCCTTGTTACGATTTTTTAGGAGTGCATATTATCCCAGAACACATAGTATATGTTGTTTATCCCATGATACGTAGATGAGAAAATATCTAGTAGTTTACTTCTCCCAAGATTACTTCCATTTCATGCCTTCCCCAGCAGAAGGGAGGGCTTGTGCAGTCCCAACCCTCCCACCTGGCAGCACTCAATATTACCCAACAAGAGCAGTGGCCCTACCGCAGACAGGCTCTCACAAGAACTGTGTAACTCTCCAAAGAGGTGACCTTCCACTGCTGCTCTGGTTCGTGTTATCTCACTCCATCTATTTGTTTGGTCCTCTTGTGCTCCTGGCTCCCTTGGAATGGCTTTGGAGAACTGTGAGTTACTACCCAAGATAAAACAGATAAGGACAATAGTCTTGCCAACTGAAATGGAAAGGTCCTGAAATCACCTTTAGTACATTTGTATGTTAGCCAAAACTCATGTTCAGTTAGGAACACAACAGGTATTTTGCATTTTTTACAAATAAGGCACCTCATACTGTTAACAGCTCTTACCAAGTATAATTGCACTGTAGTTCCATAAAATAAAATGTAATATAATACTTAACACTTTCCAATTGCACAATGGTAATTGTGAATAATTATACAAAACCTCAGGCTTTTTTACAGCTATTTCTAACACTGAGTTTGTGTACACTATATAAACACCATCTGTAGAAAATGTAAGACAACTTCTGTTTGAGCACAGATAGATAAAACTGTATCATCAACTTTTCAGTGAGCACCCAGTTAAACAGTTACTGTCTACATCTTCCTCTAAACTACATTAATTCAGCAACTTACCCTTTTGGATTCACACTCCTGCTTCATCGCATCCAAGCTTACAAAGCCCCAGTACTTTCTGGTTTGTGCAAGAACATTTATGCATATGCCCTGAATCCCCAACTCCACCTCATCCAGTCCTCCCTGGGCTCTGCCTGGCGTGTGTACCACCGCATCCTGCCCCTGCCCCTCCATGCACGGGGATGATTATGCACAATTGGTGTTCAAATTCTTGCCATAAAAAGCTTTTGAGGTGTTTCAGCAGAAGGCTGCTAGTTGTGAATACCAAAGCAGGGGCTTTCCCCTCTGCAGAGGCCCCTTCTGAAGTATAAAGTACAAACAATGAAAACGAAAAGCAATAAAAAAGCGAGATCTGGGCTTTGAATGCTTCTTAGGGTCAAGCACTAAACCCTCTTTTGACAGCTACACAACCCACACTTGTTCTTCTCAAGAGAATTTGACCTCAAGTAAGGAACTGAACAAAGTGCATATTTTGGCTACAGTGTTCTAAAGCAACAAACAAACTTCAGATAAAGTACACAGATAACGACAGGGGGAAAAAAACCTCCCAGAAATGAAACTTCACCATAATTTATGCAAATTTTTAAAAAGAACAAAGTATTTCTGATTTCATTGACTTTGTGTTGTATGGCAGAAGGTTAATCAACCTGAAGTGTTACATTTCTCCTCTGTTATTGATTAACCAAAGTCAAATAACATTATCATTTTGTTTAATGCATTTAAATCATGACTATTTTCCCCGATGCTCTGCACAGTCACTTTGCAGATTTCAGTGGAAGTTGTTTATATGCTGAAACATTGTGCCTGGATAGAAACACTTTGCTGTGATAGCAACACATACCCAACAGTTTTCATTTTCTCAATTCAGGAGGAAAATTGCTGTTCCTCCCTCTCCTTCGAATCATCTCTCTTTCTGCAAGAATGTTTCCTACATCATTTGAAAAAATTACTATCAATGGCTGCATTTTTGTGTCCATCTTCAGCCAAACTCTGACCCAAAGTCCCCTGAAATCACTGGGATTATTACTACTGGCTTCATGACCTCTTATTTAGCCCTGACTACATTGGAAAGTTAATTTTTAATACAGCTGGTGCTCAGTGGAGTTTCTTATGCAGAGAATTTGGTTTAATGGCATAAAAGTGATCTCTTACCCCACTAAAGTGACTGCACTTACACACCCAATCGTGACAGGGCCAAGAAGATGCACTGGTCCACAACTAGCCGATCCTCCTCCCTTTGAAATGATCAGTTCCATCTTGCGTTGACTTTTAACACTAAAATGATGTGAAATGAGATGAGAACACAGGTTGTGTTAATGGACTCGCACCCACTGCCTGCCTTGTCCATGCTGTGGGCACCATGCCTGGCACACATTCCCAATGGGGATCTGCCAGCTGAACTGGCAGAGAAGCAGAATCATGTATCAATTAATTTTTGCTGATCAGCAGCTTTGAAAACAGAAATAAATAATAGGAACAAACTCAGCTTTGGGTTTAAAGCCAAGTACGGCTTCAGCAGACCTCAACAGAAGTGAATGTGAAATATTACACTTTTACTACTATTTTGTTCAAAGATTTTTAACTTGTTCAAGTCTGCTAGCAGCTCTGGCCATTTTCTGAAGTGAAGGATAAGGATTTCATTTGCATTGGGATGAAAAATTGCTCATTCCTTACAGAAATTGCTTATTCCTTACAGAAATACAAGTATCCCTAAACTGTCACTTGGAATTATTTGTATTCCACCGGGAGCTGAAGATTTGCCGTACTATACTATCTGCTGTTAAATGACCAAAACACTTATAGATTTATAGACTTATCTGCCACAATATCATTAGGGTGAAGGTCTGTTTTAACAAGGATAATAAATTATCACTAATTTCATCTCTATTCTGCCAGAGCCACAGTATGCCAAGCAGTAACCAAATCCTCAGCAGCCCATGCTGCAAAGCACCTAGAATACTACCCAGCACATCCCCAAATGCATGCCTCATTTTCACATGTTTTTAGGCATTTTCCACATAAAATTAAGTGCATGCATCTGGACATCTCTCTATTTAAACAAATTCGTATTCCCGTAGGTAGACTATTTCGTCAGTTCCTCGAGATCATCAGGAACATGAGGAACAAGAATAGGGTTTGGAAGAGGAGAAGGTCTGCCGCAGGAGCTTTCCATAGGTGGCCAGCAGGTAGGAGCAGGGTGCAAGAGCTGGCGTGAGGCAAGTAAGCCCTGACTGCCGCTGTGATCAGCAGAGCAGAGGGAAACACAGAAAGGGACAACAAGAAAAGTGAGAAGAAGCTGGGAGGAACAGTGAATACAATTTGGATGATGCCACAGTGCAGCTGCAAGCTGTTTGGCATGGTATCACTGAAGCCAATAGTAAAATGCTCCCTACCCCATGCTAAGGGCACACAGGGAAGGGCACTTCCGTGTAAAGCTGGAGCACATACATGGATTGCTCACTACTAGCAATTAATACTTACATACACACACACACACAAAGACATACATCGGTGCAGCACTGAGAACCCTCTGATCAACAGCTGACAAGGCAGATTTTTCCAAAGTGGCCTAGGATTTTCATCACTTCCAAAATCAGGAACAGGAAAGAAATTAAGTACAGCTACTTACTATTTTTTAAACATCCATATGTTTGGTCAATTCTCATGATTCATGGAACACCAAAACCAATTCCAAAATTAAGCACCTACAACCGTTTAAGAAAGGCTTTACATGGGCTTTACAATTTATGTACTTTCTGCTAACACAATGTGTATGTTTGTTCTCACTACACTATGGGATATAGCATTAAAAATAAACCAGCCTGCAGTAACTGTATCCTTTACAATTCACAAATATTGCCAGTAGGTATAATGGTGCTTTGTTTGCCCGCATTTACTCCTCTGCTTCGTAAATATAAATATTTGGTCAAGGCATCTGCTCAGTCAAGAGCTGCGACTACTGATCCAGGTACAGGTTTTCAGACCTGTGCACAGCAGAAACCCATCTAAATGACTGAGAATACAAATGACCCGTCAGGTGGTTAATTCTTTACACATTTATGGTCACGCATAGTCACTGAACCAGCATAAAGGTTAGATACCTGTACTTGAAAATCAGATGTGTGGCTTGTTTAGAATATACTTTAATCAAAGAAGATGCAGGAAATGCAAGGTAGGTTATGTTACTTTCAGGTTGTGATTATTCTTATTATCACTACTTGGAATTGTTTGGAAAATAAATACGTTTTGAAATTAGCCCCCTGATCTATGAAAGTACTTGAGCAACTGTATAATGAAACATATGAGTAGTCACTTTAATTAAATTACTACTTATATACGTGAATTATCCACTCATTTTAAGTGATTTGCTGGATCAAAGCCTTTCTGTTTCAATTAGAGCAGCAGAGTTAAAGTAATGTAACAACTCCAGTTTGGAGAAAATAACAGACCAAAGGTGGTTGTATCAATAAAGATATTCCCAGAGGGGGAAAAGAATAAACGGTACCTATAGGAAGTGCCCACATAACTACACCACATCAAGTATAATTATCCATTCAACTTGGTTTTTTTACGTAAAAGATTAAAATGTATTTCAAACTGCACTCCTTTGGTTTGAGTAGGGGATGAAGATGCTAATACTCCAAGAACTTGGACAAAACCTGCTATTTAAAATACCTCTTCTACTTTTTAACTGAGGTAAACAGAATATATTATAAACCTCCAGCGTAGTCTATTGAAGTGTCAGAACAGCTCATTCAAAGCACTACATTCTCTTCTGAAAGATTTTAGTATTATAATCAAAAATTCTTTCCCTCAGATGCACCTGAGAAGCATTAACTTCTCAGTGACTTTAAGAACCAAATCCTTTAATACAAACATAGCTTTTCCCACAGGCACTTGAAAATATTTAGCATTTTTTCAGCTGAATGCAATTTTTATAATAAAGTAGCTCACTCGGCTACCTGACACCACAGACACTGAGTGAGCAGCTCCTGCCAGCTTAGGCAGAGCATGACTACAACCCCCATTACATACGTAAGTGGGCTTTAAAACATCCAATTGCTGCAACAACTTATGTATTATATGTTATTGTTACATATTTTATTCATTATTTGTATCATATGTACTTTATTCTGTAACATCCAGACACAACTCTTGTACACCCAAAGTCTTTCAGTCAACCTTAAATGGGGATAAAACACATCTTAAATTTCTGTAACGTTTAAATTTTACTCCTACGACCAGCTTTGGAGACCAGGGTAGTCCTTTGCTACTCTAAACTAAATTTGGATGCCTAATTTTAATTCCTATGTTTTAGAAGCTGGTAATCAGAATTTCCTTAATATATACCTTCTGCTATGAGTTAGATTCCTCCAGATAAACACACACCACTTTCTGAATGGCACCAGCTCATCACTACTGATGTTGTTTCCTAGTTTTAGTCAACTGTTCATTTCAATTTCATTGGCAAACCTCTTGGAAAAGTATGAGAATGAGGTATATTTTGTTCCCTGCCAAAATACTCAGTCCAGTCTATCAAATCTGAAATGTTCATATTTAACTGCATCTCTGGCAGTTTCAAGGGTATAATTTTAAAACTACAGTATATTTTGTTAAATCAAGTCCTGCAATGATCCAGTTTTACTTCCATCCACTTAGCCTATTAATGCAGGCTAATACTGCATGTTCTCATGGCAGCAAAACTTAAAGTGTACCAGGAGACTCCAGTGATAGATTACATGTACATGCTGTGTCATATCCAATTAACTCAAATTGACTGTGTACTGCATTATGCTGTTAGTGCATGGAAGATCAATAAATATGGAGAAAATCCAACAAGGCTCTCTCCATTCCCATCCAATTCTACTAGGTCTGAGACAGATCGTGCTCCTATGATGTGTATGCTGCTGCTGAAGAGGGCAGGTGGTGCATAGACACCATTCAAACTTGGCCTATTCAATCTAAACTCCTCTAACTCGCCATTCATGCATAGCAAAACACCATCTGGTCCTATTTTGCCTCCAGCAATCACAGCTGACCAAAAACGATAATAACAGCTGTTGCAAAACAAAAGCCAAACAAAGGGGGGAGGGAAAGGTTAGAATGAAGTCCAGTGCTGCAAAATACTCCATGAAGTGAGAAATGGAAAAGGAGCCATTCAATATAGCCAATCCTCATTGAAAAGAGTCAGTGCAAGACTCCTGATTAAACTTCAGATATTTAATCCATCTGTCCTGCAAACCACAATGGTCAGGTGATAATATAAAATTGAGATTATGTTGCATAAAGGTATTTAAAGCTTTTGTTCGCCAAGTTAGAAACTAATGACCCCATGTCAGCTAAAAATTAAACCTTATGTTCTTTCATCATGTGTCAACCTGGGTTAATGCGAAAGTAGAATGTGGTTAACTGGGGTGATAAAGCATCTGAAACCCTGGGAAAAGAAGGTAAATGCTTGTAAATTATATGAAGAAAATCATTCTTTAAATCGTGCACAACACTGAAATCATGTGGATACTAGATTTTCCCCCGTATAAACTCCATATTTAGCAATTTAAATTAGCAATTTTATTTATGATCTATGATAGCAAAGTTATTCACTTTGACTTAGGGAATATGAACACCAACTTGTTTGAAACAGAAGATGTTCTGCAATATGCTATTGTGGGTAATGTAAAATATAATTTTGCAGCAAGCAGTGGGATGCTGCAGTTTTTCAAGATTCAAATTTTGATATTTAAAACGTACAGTCCCGCTTGATGATTAATTTTGTTTAGCTGCAGTAATTAAAACTATTTTTCCTGGAACTGACCATCAGTAGTTCAGCAGCTCTTAATCAAATGTGATAAAACCCAGGATTTATGAAATCATTTAATGAGTGTAATAACACCTGCTTCTCGCTGCAAATAGTTGAAAACAGACTTCAGTTGTAATTAACTCTTATCACTAGTGACATTTTTCCAACGATACTTCATAGGTCTTCAAAATGACAATTACAGAACTAATACGCGATTACTGTCACATGCAGTTTAGCAATTATGGCTGAAGACATTTGTATAAAGGTTTCAGAACGACTACAAAATGGTTCCCTTTGTTACGTAACATTGGTTAAAACCGACACACACAAAAATCTCTCGCAGCCAGCCTCTGCCGTGCCATTTGTAATGCAGGCAGGCTTCCTCACACTTGGAACATCCACCATCCCAGACATTATTAGGTATCATACTAAGGCTATTAGGAGCATGGGTAGCTGTCAACTAACACCTATTACGAAAAGCTTCAATTTATATATCATTTTTCTGCTCCAAGAAATCTATAAATTTATAATTAGAATCTCTTGCTGTTCACTATTTGTACATAATAAACAGAGTACCTGAGGATGATGAAATATTGAAAGCTGAATTCATTATTAATAAACTGACACAATATCGTACCTCTTCCCTCAAGTCTGGCTGCAACTTTTTGGGCATCTATATTCCATTTTTTTTTTTGGTTGTGGCCTGTGCTTGGTAGCCATGGACACCGCCTCAAACAGGATTAGGATTCTGCTCAGGTTTGACACTTGCTGTTTTTAATTTTCATTTTATCATAAGCAGTTTAAGATTGTTGCCAGTGGTAATTTGCAATTTTTATCAAGACCTCTTCATTATAGGTTCTGACAGGACAGATGCTGTAATTAATCATGCAAGACAACTGGGGATAGTGGTCAGACTGCACTCACCACACAACTATAGCAGGAAAAGAAGGGAAAGAAGAAAACAAAGGATTACTCCTCTTTCTCTCAAGTAAAAATGTATAAACAGAACTAATACCCTGACAAAACACTGGATGTGAATGTTACCAAATCCTTCATATAAAATACCTGCCCCCGCCACCTCTCCTCTATCACATATTACTTTTAAGATAAAAAATAAGTCAGACCACACGATATCAGTCAGAGTTAGGGCTTAGACACAGGAAGCCCATGCCAGTAGCTGCATTTACATCCGAAACGCAAAGATACAAAGAAAACCAAAACTTGTGCTTATTTGCACCTCTGAACGCTACTGCTGAGAGACAGGTTTGCTGTTCTGTTCCTGTGGATAAAAGTAACACAGGGTACCAGGAATGCTTTGTAATTCTACCACCTGCTTTCTCGCTCTGAAGTGGAGTGCAGAACCCTCAAAGCAGTTGCACGTAGCCCTTCAGCAGCGCATCGTTATGGATACAAGAGATGATCGCACACTCAGGTATGACTGGTACCTATTTATCCAGTATGTTTGATAAAATAAAAATCTAAAACATTAAATGAATTTTCCATGAACATGTTTTCATAGGGAACCATTTCTGGGGTTTGTATCAAAGACTTATGCCCATCGGTTTTACTGAAATGTGTTTATTCTATAGCAAGATAAAAGCATTTATTTTAGATAAGCAAAATACAAACAACTTAATTGCTGCTATCATAACTCATAAAAAAGTATAAAACAGCATAAAAACACAATAAGCAATGTAGCAATTAATAATTCATGTTACCAGTGTTTACATTAAAGCCTCATTTATGAAAACTTTACAACACATGATATGAAAACTTACAACTTTTAAAGAAAATATTTACATTGATTATTCAGTTGTGGAGTTTCATTTAAATATTCTACTGGTTTTACAGCGTATTAAAAACTCTTGCATTTTTCATCTTAGCTTTCTGTAATAACAGTTTTATTTAAGTGCATTTCCCTTTCAAAAATACAGTGTATTAAATCTGAAACTCATCACTTCGACACAGAATATAATATTCACATTTGTTCCGTAATTGGAATTAATTTAAGAGGGTAAATGTCAATATATATTTTCTTACAAACTATCGTAGGTTTATTTGGAGAAATTAAGTGAAAGGTTGGGCCAAACATTTAAGTTCAGTTACTTGCATTTGTTTTTCCAAAGATATTTAGGAGAGGAAAAAATTAAGAGCTTTGGCAAAAATCTGTGATTTACTCTATTCTTTCATGACAAAAAATGCCATCAACTAACTCATGTCATACAAGTATGATTGTATGAAATCAAATCATCATTTTACAGGTAGTTACAACTGTGCTTTAAGGGCTTCATGAGTTCATACTGCCTTGAAGTGCATTACTCACTTTTAGAGAAAGAAGGGTTATATCGTATAACTCTGGAAGGCCATTTTGCAGTCGTAAGGTCCAGGTATTTATTAGGCCATTTGATTCACATATTGTAGGTAAAGCTTAAATAAATTAAAAAGGCATCACATGAAAAAGAGCACAGCTTTTTTTTTTTTTTAAACAAAATGATTTATAGTCAGCTAAAAGATGATACACAGCTACATTGTAGTTCTTTATTGCCTATCTAATAGACACTTTAGAGGATCATTTGATCTGTTATGCATCCCTGCATAACTACCATCAACAATTTACAGTTTTCAGCCAAATATGGTTTACCCCTGCCCCCTCCATCAACACAAAGCCACGTTGCAAGATCATTTACCTTCAGAAAATACTGACCTGCGATAATACTTGAGTCTGTGTCTGAGATTGTATTTGTGACTGGTGCTGCTGAGGTGCTGGCTGAGGGCTCCCAATGGCAGTGATGGGAGAAGTGATCTGAGAGGCTACCGGAGAATGCTGCTGAGGAGAAGGCTGCGACTGGTGTTGCATATGCTGCATTTGCTGCTGCTGCTGCATTTGCTGAAGCTGTATGTGCTGCAGTTGCTGTTGCATTTGCTGTTGATTAATTTGCTGCTGAAGATGCTGCTGCTGCTGCTGCAAATGTTGTTGCATATGGTGCTGAAAATGCTGCTGTTGCATTTGTTGTTGTATTTGCTGATGCATTTGATGCTGATGTAGTTGCTGCTGTTGCATCTGCTGCATCTGTTGCTGCTGGAGCTGCTGTATCTGGTGCTGCTGGCTTTGCATTGAGGGACTGACTTGAGACGAAGTCATATTTGTTCCCATATTGCTTATCAAGGGAGCTGCAATGTTTGTTGGCATGTTTGGTGCAATGGTAACAGAAGTTACAATCTGATTCATTGGCAGTCTCATCGTTAAAGGTTTTGGAGCAATTGCTCTGGGAAGGGACTGTTGAAGAGTTTGAGGAGATGCCGATACTGTTGCATGTTGAGAAAGAGAAGTATTCAGAATAAGGGAGGAAGACAAATTTGTGGATGCCAGTGTTTGTTGCACTGAACGAATTGTCTGGGCCTCAGCGGATTCTGCAGCAGCCTGTGTTTGGAAAAAGAAATTCATTATATTTTTAACAGAAAAAACATTGTCACTGTTTACACAAAAATAAAAGTCACAGCTCCTCAGAAAGGCTTTTTCATCTTTTTTCTTCTTTCAGAAAAGATCTATCAGCAGTCTGAAAAATATCACTGACCCACCTCTTCATCTGTTTCTGTATACAGTACCTCTACATGCAGTCTTACTTGGACAAAAAAACTCATGTCCTTGTTCAACACCAGAAAGTCATAAATGTCATGTAGATTGCGGGGCTGAAAGAGCTAAAAAGGGTGCCTTTCTGTATTTATGTTTTCAAAATAATCCTGTACTTGGGAGATAAATCTGAGCAGATGCATAAGCCTCCACCAGTTATCATGACATAAGAGTAGTGTGCGAACAACAAAACTTCTCAACAAAACCTTAATTTTCTTGTAGCAGCTCTTTGCATCTAAGGCATCAAGATGTAGGTATCTACAACAGACAAAAGTCTAAGGGAACATTGTCAAGGCATCCAAATGAATACTCTGGAATCATGACAGTTGTATCGGCAGACTATCCTCCTTGGGGAATCCTGCCTATTTCCAGTGTCCTGCAGATTTCTGGTGAGAGATGCCTGTGGGACAACTATAGTCCAAAGAGGCATATTTCAATAAATGAGGTGTTCTGGTGCTTTTGAAGGCACAGTTTTATCAAGTACATTTAAATACATTGCGTATTTAAATTAAACATATTTAAGCACCAAAGGTAGGATTTGTGTCTCATTTTACACATCTGCATTGTACATGACAGGGAGAACTGTTGCCAAGAGTCTCTCTATAAAGAGAGCAGAGAGAAAGAAGTGTGTTCCAGCACAATTAACTGACACGTTTTAGACATTTACCCTAGAATGTGTCAAATTATGCTGCAGAAGTGTCTATTCCATCTCTACTCTCAGCAACAACCTCGGATGAAAAAGCTGCAGCAAGTATGTCTTAACTTAAGGAAGACAAATTCTGGACTTAAAGAGTGTAAGATGAGCAGTGACAGTCTTCCTAAACAGGTTACTTGGCAGCCCAGGTCCCGTGGATTTGGGGAGAAAATATGATTTCTGATGGTTATGAAAAGGGAATTTAGGACTGACAAAATAAATTCCCTCAAAGATATTTACAATCCCAGCTGCCACTGAACTTAGCATTGTGATATTAAAGGCTTTAAAACTATTATCTAAAGGAGAGGAAATCTTCCAGATTTCAGGAATGCATGTGTCTAATTTCTCCTGTTTCATTCCTAAGCATTAATTAAAAGACACAGCAACCTTCTGTGTGATTTACGGACGTTCTGCAGTTGTACATTTTCAGGAGCCAGAAATTATCAGTTTCTTCTGCTGCTTACTTGTGTTCAAATATAATTTTGTAATTGATAGTTATGAAACATTATTAGAGGAATAAGCACCTTGATTAGTTTTTACCCATATTTTAGGTGGCCATAAGCATATTTTCATTTACGGTATTGGATGCAACAGATATGCAATCAGTGCAGTGCCGCTGGTTAGAAGAGGAAATTCTCAAGTAAGACAGCAGCACTTTGTTTCCTTCACTAATTTTATTTTAACTCAGGATCCACTAAAATACCCCACGCGGCTCACTGCCAGCTAATCCATTTGTACGTGCTGTCCAAATTCAGAGCCACCACGCATTTTTTTCCCCTCACCCACAAGAAATACGTAAGCTTTGTCAAACAATAACTGTTCTCCAGCTCCACGGAAAACAAATCTGAATTTTGAGAAGTATCATTTGAGGAAAAACGAAACTCTGCAAATAGCTCACAAATGTTAATGTCAAAAGGTCAGTATATTTTTATGACTGAATTTTACTTTTATAGTGAAGTGCATTATTTTGCCTCCATAGATAATGTAATGTACATTTACAGAGTTATTGTCTGGTAATCACTACTGTGCCATTAAGAGAGATGAATTTTTTTTTGGCAACGACTAAGCAGGGTTCAAGCAGCAAGACAGCATCTTGTGGAGCTGTATCAATGAAATCCTGGGATTCTACCTTTACTTTGTGTAACCACCCGCCCCATTCCCTTTGAAACACCATTGCCAAAAGCTAAGTTGCATTACATTGCAGGCATTATTTGGCTTACCTTAGAGACAAGGCTTGCTCTATAGGCAGCAAGTGCCTTTAGGTATTCTTTTTTGGCAGCTTCAGTTTTTCTTTTATATACCTATGAAAAAAGACCACAATTTCATCAACGTGAATTATTAGACAGTTTTGCCAGAATACTTCCAAAATCACTTGCAAAGAAACAAAAAACACAGACCAAAAACCTTATAACGCCTCACTGTTATATGTGCTTGCTGTTCCCTGAAATATCTATATATTCTTGCAGGTGGTCACACTTTCAAGTTTACACAATGGACTTAGACCAAAATTTAAGCTGATTTATCATGAATTAAAAAAAAAGTAGCAGACAACTGTTTGAAAAGACTACCTATGCATGCTTTACCTCTCCAGGAAATAATATTTTAATGACTGTAAATAACAAGTTTTTTAGATTGGTGCAAAAATAATTGCCATTTTTACCCATCAGTTTTAAAGCATTGTATCTTTGCTTAGAATAAAATGTGTTAACCAAAGTAAGAACCATCAGAATCTATGCTTTTTTGCCAACAAGAAACAAGACTATCCTGGTAGAGTCCTTGACCTGATGAATTCTTCAAAGGTGTTTTGAGCTGCTGTTTGGTTGTGGACAACCATCTCTTGCAGGAAATTTTCAAGATGCTTGAAAATGTCATAATCGGTGGGAGAGACGTCTGGTGGGGAAGCTGGGTGAAGTAGAGTTTTGTAGCCCAGTTCATGCAGCTTCTGCAGAGTCATTTGTGATGCATACCACTGGGCTTTGTCATGGAGAAGCACAGGTCCCTTCCACTTGGCCAAAGTTGGATGTAAATGTTGCCATTCTTGGTGCATTTTGTTGATTTCCTGTGATGGTTTTGCCAGGATTCAAAAGTAATAGTGGATGAGTCCATTTACCAACCACTAAACAGTGACTGTAACTTCAGCCTGGGGAAGTGTTTTGGTGTTTCACTTCAATCTAGCCACTGTGTGGAATGCCACTGGTTGTCACATAGAATCCATTTTTCACATGCCACAATGCGATGAAGAAATGGATCGTTTTTGTTGTGCAAAAGAAGTGCAGAGAAGACTTCATAGTGGCAACTTTTGATTTTCGTTCAGCTCGTGCAGCACCCACTTGTTGAGATGTTTTGATTTTCCAATTTGCTGCAAATGTTGAACAACAGTTGAGTGGTCAATATTTAGTTTTTCTGCAATATATTGAGTTATTTCGTGTGGGTTCACCTCAGTAATGGCCCTCAGTTGGTTGTTGTCCGTTGCAGAACAACGGTCTGTGATCCTTCTCATCTTCAAAGCTCTCATTTCCATTATGAAATTTTTGAAACCAATGTTGATCTAAGCATTTGTTGATGGTCCCATGGCCAAATGTTTGGTTGATATTTCTAGCAGTTTCCACTGCTTTACCTCTCCTTTTGAACATATAACAAAATCACTTAAATTTGCTATTTTTTCCATCTTTAGTTTGACAGCATAATATGAAAAGGAATAAATAGTGAAACCAGAGCCATTAACAAAGTAGAGTTGATTTTGTGCTTTAAAATGGTGTATCTCATGAACACAGTTAAATAAAAGCTTAAATGAAAATAAAATTCACAGTTTATGATGAGAAAAACAGCAATTATTTTTGCACCAGCCTAGGAGAACATTGAATATTTCAGATGCTAAAACGTATCTGAAATAGTAGAAAATAACAAAAAATCCCTAGACAACATTTTGTTTTAAGCAAATATTTGAACTATATATCAAAAAAATCTTTATACTATTAGAAAAGGTGGTTCATTTTCACCAAAGCCTGTATGAGAGAACCTCACCGAGTTAAACAAGAACAGCTAGGTAAAAATGAATTAATCTGTATTTTTAATCATTGGTAAATTTGAAGTTCACCTTTAAACCATGTTCACCATCAGAAGGGGAGCAGGAGAGGGAAGAGAACTTGGAGCAAAACTGCTTGCATTTAACTGCCAGTCAGGCTGGGCTCTGGCTAAACCGTGACAATCAGACTAAAAGTTTCCACATGTATTTCACAAACAATCACGCATATCTTGCCAGAAGGAAGATATATTTGCTATACTGGAATCTACTCTTCCACTGAAGCTTCCATGAACTGTAACTGGGAGTTGCACGGAGTATCAACAGGCAAACAGCCTCGGGGTGGGGGTGTCCCCTTCAATCCATTGTAGGAGTTACATGTGTACAGAAAGAATAACAACCCTCAAGGAAGAGTAAAACTCATCATTCTGTACTAAGTTTGAGCTGGAGATAACATTTCACACACCACAGTGTAAGGAGGCACAGAGTATCTGCTTCAAAGGTTGGAAATAAACACACTTTGTAACAAATTCATAAAGCAGATCAAAGGAAAACGGTAAATGTGCTGTACTTTCCCCTTTTGTCTTCTAACTTCTGATTAATAGGAAACAAGAACTTTGAAATAGGAATCGCCAAAAGACAGTCTTAACAGGACTCTAGGACAGTATCACCCGAACTATTTTAAAAAATGCCCTTGAACATGTAAAGACAAAACCAGCCATTTAATACTACCTACTGGCTCTGTGTAATAAAAATAAAATTTTAGATGCCAGATCCTCAGCAAGTTAAATATCAATGTAGCTCTACAAAATAAGAGGTCTCCATCAGCAAATAGCACGGTCCACAAAGAGCAGAGGTAGGAGGCTTTTCTTTCAAGGGTTACTATTTCATTTCTTGTGAGACAACCCTGCATCAATTTTTTACCTGTTTTTGTTCTTCTCCTAAACCATCCCACATAGATGCCACTATTTTTGAAACGTCTCCAAAAGTAGCATTTGGGTTCTGCCCTTTAATTGCAGCTTGCGTATCCCTGAAGAAAAGGGCATATGCTGACACTGGCTTTTGTGGCTCGTTGGGATCTTTCTTTTTCTTCTTCTTTGGAGTCTTGGGCTTCTTGCCAGAATCTGGGGCAGCTCTTTTTTCTCCAGTAGCCTAAGAAATAGTAATAACAAGAACAATTAATATATCCATAAAATAAATCAGATTAATTCTGAAAAGTTATTGAGAGTCCGTAATATATGGATGACTGCTATGCAGACAACATCTTGGAAAGTTCTGTTGTGTAAGCATTTCTCCTACCAAATAGTACTTAGTTTCAGCTTAATGTCAATAGATCTCCTGGAACTAAGCGCATGAATAGTTACTACTCATCATGAACGCAGCTCAGAGTCTCAATCCTACACGCTTGACCTGAAAAAGTACACCCCAAGACTAATTTTATACAAAAACAAGTAAATATTTCAGCTAGTATAAGATTAAAATTAATTTAAAAATAAGCAAGACATTCTTATTTTTAAATACAAAATTAAGATTTAATTTAGTATATTTTGACTAGGTAATCTATGCTTTTCCATCAAGATGTAATTTCAGCAGTGGAGACTCAAAAAACAACAGTCTGGTGGCATTTCCTAATTCCCAGACTTAGGCTGTCAACTTAGAAGTGGGTCAGGGGTTAAAACCCCCACCCTTTAGACAAAAAAAAAGTCACAACCCTGCTGTTTCTAAGCACCTGCGGTGAACACATCCTGTGTCCACCACCTGCCTCCACCACCCCCTGTGCAGGGTCAAGTGCCCGTGCAGCAGCGCTGGGGGCTCCACGTTAGTGCCAGGTACCAGCCCTCCTACTCCTCTGTCTTTCTCTAGTCTTCAGGCTGGGGAACCCCAAAAGCAGTGTACCCAGGACCACAGGTAACCTGCGTGCTCCACCTGTCCTGGACCTTCTTTTGCTGAACTACACGTAGATTATTGCAGCAGTGACTCTAAATACACCACTCTAATAGTTGTTTTACTTTGGCGTTTTGAGGATCCTGTACACTGATCTTTATATGTGCACAATTGCCTTTAACTTAATGAGAAAACCTTTCATGGAACAGTAAAAATCAGTCCCTTTAAATACATTGCTGTGATAACACCGGTACTTTATTTTGTTGATAAAATCTTCCTTTCATAACAGATTTATTTAGAGCAAAATGGAAATTAACTAAACTTTCAATTAGAAGAAAGCTTATTTTATTTCTGTCTAAATGCATCTATATTCTACACCACTCAAGAGAATATCCAAATGACAAAACTGCTCAGAGTTGATAAGTACAGAGACTCACTATATATATATAATTTGAAATGAATTATGGATGTATTACACCAAATACATACATAGGGAGTGAGAGAGAAATGCATATTCTTACATTTCTTATTACGGAGGTATTACGGAAACTTCTTAAGTAAAGAAGATACAGAGCAAATGAATCATATTTCACTATAACACAACATTCATATATTTTATATGACCACATTGCAGCTGAAATGATGCTGCCACATTCAAGAAAATATACTATAGAGACGTGTAAAGCTTCTTCACCAGAGCACGCAGAATAACTTACTCTGTTTGATTCATCTGCATCTTCTTCATTTATAGAGCTGGATGGCGAAGGAGTGGCTGATTTACTTGCAGGAGGGGAAGGAGAAGTGTGTGGCAAATTAGTGCCTCCTAAATTTAGCCCCAGCTGTGCACTTAGCTGAGACTGGTTAATGGTGGTCAGCTGGGAAGGAGGCATAATTCCCGAATGAGCAGCATCAGTCATATGGACAATGGATCTCATGATCAGAGAGTGATCCTGGCGGTACTGGGAAACTTGTGCATGACTCTGATCCTAAAAGAAATTGAAACATTATTTAGTCATTAGCAGTGACCGTATAGCATTATCAGATAAAGTTATTTTCACAGGCTTACAGAACTGATAATGTCAACTTGCAGTTTGTTTTGTTTCTTTTTAATGAATCAAATGCATTTCTAATAAATTAAAAGCAGCAACAGTTACCACACTTGGCTCAGACTTCACTTGTCTCTAAGTAGGTTTGGGGTTTTTTTGTAGGCTAAAAATTGCATTTCTCCTTTTTGAAATGTTCCTTCCTTTGATGCAGTGTGAAATGCCCATACAAACAACAGGGAAACGGGGTAACTGATGATACAGGGAAAACATTGCAGCTGAGAAGACAGAAACTGCTGTCAAATGCAGGAAGTAAACAGAATCAGGGATGGGGGGGTGTGCGTATGCGTAGAGAAAGAGAAAAGCACCTAGGTATAAAACAGTCATGTCTGGGTGGGATTTTACAGTTGTTTTAAACAAAGAACATTGCCCTGCCAGGTCTTGAGTGCGGACACTGTGGAACACTAGAGAACCATTCGAGTAATCCTAATCACTCCTAAAAATCCTTTTTCACAAGTACCACAGAAAACTATATATTATTATCTTTAATCCAACAATCAAACACATGTGGAAGTTGCAAGCTATGTACCAATCACCGACTTTATTTTTCTTGTACTACATCTCTCAGAAACTCAAGTGCTTGCATAGTTTTGTTACTGTTTCTTGAGGGCACAACCTATGTCTTCTTCTACATCTGCACAACACATCTGTAAATAAAAAGAAGTGAGTCCCTGAAGGTAAAGTCAACTGGAATCTGCCTATGAACAACTCAGTTTTGTTATTTTTCACCACACATGGATCAATACACAATGAAGTACACTTAAATAGAAAATAAGATTTTTAAGACAGTTAATAAGTGAAGAGAATAAATACCTCACAAATTGGTTCAGCAACCTGATTAATCTGCAGCCATTGTTTGAACAGACAGAAACATGAGAAATAAATTACATTTTGAAAACTCTTTCATTATTAATAACCTACATCACAAACAGTAGCAGATGCAATGATTCTTAATGAAACAACACAGAACAAAACAGCAATGCTGGGAGCCCAGCGTACAGGCTACTGGACTCCCACAGCAGAGTCTGACCTCCCTGGTGTTCTCGTACTAAGCGTGGGCAGTTTTCAAAAATTTGGGATAGCATGGAGGTAAGTTTAGCTCAAATGGCTTTCCTCTTACTTGTTTTGTCAACATGTTTTTGTGCTCCTGAAAATCTCTTCTTGGTTGGGACAAGTGCAGCCGTATAAAGAAGCAATACACGTGTCAGAGATGTGCACTCTGCCTCATCCATCTTAACATACCAGTGCTGCAGCACACTGCTTCCCTACAGCAATAAATCATATTAATTCTGTATTTGGCTTTCATGTGTCTTTCTGCTGAAGTCTATACAGATAAAAGAAATCCTTCTTAGCATAAAAGTACATGTAATGTTGCACCTGGATTCAGTACAAATTAAGTTAACCCCACAAGCTCGTGATCCAGATCCTATGCACCAGGTCTCACCTTCATTTTCCCCGTGCTTTCCAAGCCATTGCCAGCTTGGCTCATCATCCATACTGTACCACACTCCTTTCCCTACTTCTTAAATCATTTTAATATTTTCGGTAAAGGAATGTAATTCCTTAGAGATGAGTGCATGTGCCAATAGTGGAGCACTTGATACAGAAAGATCAAAATATCAGCCTTACTGGCTGAAATATCCACTTGCTACAGGGCACCGTTCTGTGAAAATTTACTACTGTTAACTATAGGGATATTTTGATTGTGACTTTTATTGGCAGTGGCATCTGGAAGTCATTCAAAGTCTTTTGTAACTTTCTGCGTATCACTCCGTTCATTTCAGTTTACGTACATTATTGCATGAAGAAAAACTCTGCTGGTAAAGCAAAGGTAGTGATCATCAGAATGACCTCCTCTCATAGAAATTAACCTTCTTCGTTATTTTGCAGGCAGTAGTTTCTCGGAGGTGTTCTACCCCTAAAAGTCTGGCTTTTATTCTCTGTTTATTGTTACACAATATAGGCCTTTCTGGCCTTTACACCGAGGCAACAAAATGTGATGACATAGGTTACAAATGATTTACTCCAAGTCTTGTCATTTCGGTTGCATGTATGATTTTATTGAGACTAAATTCTCTTGACTTGTGCTGACCCAGAATCTAATTTTATACACAAGCCTATGAATTCTTAACTGTCCCTTCTTCTGACACTATTTGATGCTTGTGTGGCTTTTTTCATCCACTTATTTAACTCCCATTTTTCTTTTCCTATCTCTTCCTAATTTTTTAAGCTTTTTATTTTTAATCTTAAAAACTTCAGTAAAAGCTAGAAATGGAAACAACAATATTTTGTAACAGGTTATCTAGGAGCAGATAGATAAGACATATTATATAATAAGAAAATATTTTGTATCTTTTCTACTCTCTTATTTACATTGTATGTGCATATGATAAGAACAATATCTTTTCTGTGCTTTGAGTTTACGTTGTATGGCTAATCAATAATAAAAAAAAAAGAAATCACAAAGAAAGGAACAGGAATTTGATTTTTTACGTTGTGGTACAAAAGGGCCTCAACAACTTATGGAACGCATAGAAGAGCTTTCAGATTAGGAAGTATAAACCATTTTTTATGTTTGTACACTGGTTTGGCAAGTTGCAAGAAGTCAGGGGAGCTAGGCAATGGCAACATTTCAAGTCCACAGCATTTGTATATAGCTGATAAGCAAACAAAATCTTCTAAGGAGGAATCTATAATCGAGAAAATAAAATTTCCATCAATTACTTTAACTCTTATTTTTTCCCTTATACTACAAAGATCAGTACTGAACCAAAACGATCGGTAAAATTTCATTATGTACAAAATGTTAATCAAAGAAAAGTTTAACAATGAAAATTATCTTACCTCTGGATCATGTATGGAAATAAAAGTGCGCTGAAACATCCACATGACATCCTAATTACATTACTACGTGGAAAGTGAAAATGCTCATGCATTCAAAATAATCCACTGAGAATATTGCGAAAATTTCAGAGAATATCACAAGCTCTTTTATATAAGCTTGAGCAGAAGTAAAAGTGATACACAAGTATTATGAGCATTCAGAATTTTTCTAACATTTTGTAAAAATGACACACTAGTTCTAACAAAAATTCATGAACTTCTCAAGCGGACAGAATCAAGTTTTGATTGAGCTTGCTCTGCTTTACAGCCTTACACTGAAGCTGGGCAAAAGTTGGTGATTTTAATGCAAGTCAGGCAAAACTCAGCAAAACTGGTTTACTCAGCTTGACAATCAAACAAGGACATAATGTGTGAAACGGAAAACCAAAGAGAAAAAACTTGTGTGATTCCTCTGCAGACTGAAATGACTTTGTCTCAGCTCTCTCTGTTCTTATTCTACACAAGTATTTCAAAAAACCTAAGATATAGAGACATTTACTGAGGGGAATACCAGACGCCTCCCTGTTCTCTCCTTTCATACGTGTAGATAAAAAAAAAAAAAAAAAAAAAAAAAGCAGAATATGGTCCAAAATGCTTCTGCCTCTCAAAACAACTTTATGGTGACTTTATCTAGGCACACTGGCTCTCTGTCACTACTGTGCTGCACAGCTCGAATTGCAGACATTATGAAGACATTCAGCATTTGGTGGATAGAAGGCCTCATCAAAGGAACCACAAAGACATCTGTTCATCAAACTATCCTACTCCCAACTTTTCTTATCTATTTAGATAGTCATGCCAAAGAAGTCATATTTAATCGTATTGCCAAAGGACACACCTCGTGGCATATAAACAGCTTATCTCACGTTGATTTGTAGAAGTACAAGTTCTCAAAAACTGACAAAATATCAGTTCTTCAACAGTCACTGGAATGCAAACAACAGAATAATGACACTTAAAAAAACCAATGTGCAGACTCACACACTTTTATTTATAGAATATTATCAAACGTGTTTTTCAACAATTACTGTACCTGAGCCAGCCAAAGCAAAACATACCATTAGGCACTAAGGGAGAAATTAAGGTAATAAAAGACAGTTTGTTCTTCTGTTATCAACTCATTAAGCATCCAGTAGTTAATGCAGCTAGTGTTTATTTTGACAGATAAATGCATTAGCGATTACATCAAGAGGTGCCCTAATTTCCTCTTGCCCTGCATTTTGAGAATTACTTACATACAATAGTTTTATACTGGATTTCTACCCTGATGTAATTTTAATCTCTAGGGACATGATATTTAAAAAATATAACTAGGAAACTACTTTTTAGAATGTTTTGAGTAATATTGAAGTCTCGATTAAAATCAGTGCCTACAGCCTTCAATCATTCAAATAGGCAACACCTCCAGTAAGACTCTTTCTAGCCCTGTCAAGAGTGAGCCCACAAAGTGCCTACAGGAAGATGTAAGGCTGGGACTGACCCTACAACGCATGACCTAGCCTTTAAGGAAAGTGAGAAATCTGCCAGTAAAAATAACTATGGAAACCCCAACAGTTATGGTTATGTTCACTGTGCCCTGGTTTCAGAAGTTGACTTAAAACATTATATATTCTATTCCCTTAGGAATTTGTCACTGTCAATGTAACATAAGCTGATGTAATATTTTAAAGGATATATTTAAGTTGAAGCAAATACACTGCAACGTAAAGAGTGAAATCCTCAGTTGTCGCTATCTGTAAATTACTCCCTTTACTTTTGGGCAAGTCAGCATATCTCTAGAAGAAATCCTCAATATTCTTTCTCTCCACAAGTAAAGTACAGATAAAAGAATCCATTAATCTAAATTTTTACAAGATTGGAATTTACTGCCAATCAAAACAAATCAAACTAACAGGATGCTTTTCTCTGTCAGAGATTAAATCCTTGCTTAATAGAATACAAGCCAGTTGTACTTGGTACTGCCACCACTGGAGAAGTGTCCCTCCTCTCCCCTCCTCAGATACTGCCATCAGTAATAGATCTGTCAAACTGCACTTATCGGAAGATCTACTATAGGCAGCAGCTTCTTTTCTCTGGCAAAGAGAAATTTCCCATGCTTTCCTTCACGTCTCTGTAAAAAAGTAAACTTTACGCAATTTAATTTCCAAATAAAGGCTACAACAAACAGTATGTGTCTGTTGGAACAAAGTTCTGTCTGCAGCTGGATGGAAAAGGTTGGTCGGTGACAAGAGGCTTACACACATTCTGCTGCCTGAAGATGAACAATATACAGTTTCTTGGTTTGTGTTCTCCCTCAGCTGCGATACCTCAGAAATTACTCTTTTCTGTTCACACATAGCACACAAGCCAGAGAAGAGACATGGAGAAACAAAACCAAACCAACAAACATGAGGGCTCACTGATTTATTCCTCAAACCTGAGCAACTATCTCAATTTTGTTCTGGTAATCTCAGATGTCTCTAGAAATTAATGTCCTGCTATATGATAGAATTTTCTTAGATGGCTGCAACCTCCAAGTTAGTTCAACATGTTTTATAGGAATTGTTCCGATTTACTGTCCCTTGCTTTTTTGTCTGATGTGCAACATTTGCAGTACCCCTCCACGGGTGTTCCTCATAGTGCCCTGGGCAAGCTTCCTTCAGAGCAGACAGCCTGGCCTGCTACAGGGGATGGTAAAAGTGTTCAGAGACCAGCAAATCACAAGTTAAAACCATTTCTTCCATGGAACCACATCTGGGGATTAGGCAGTAAGAGCACACCGATGCCAGGCAGTGCAGCAACATCCAAGAGATGCAGCTCCCAGAAAGCAGGTGCCAAGGAAAGCGCCAACCAGGCTGGGCACCTGTCAGACCAACAATGTCTCTGGGTCCCAGGACTAGACACCTCTGCAACGCTGCTCTGTGGCCTCTGCTGGTGCTAGCTCATTCACACCACGCTCAACTATCTCTAAAAAAATGCTCCATTAACTGGTGAAGAAATACTAAAAGCTCACAGTTAGACCAAAATCACACAACTACGGAACTGAGAGACTAAGACTTTTCTATGAAATGCTTATGATTCTTACCCAAGACTTCCCACCACCCAGGCATGGAACATTTGCTGTATGGAAACTTTGGTCTTCACCATTTGATCTCCTGTGACCCTGCAGGTTCCTCATGCAGTCCCCAAAAAGGGCTGAAGGGGTAGTGCTTCTCGCTTGCAGTAGTTGCTATTGGGTCCTTCTGCTCTGGAAAGCCTTCCACTCTTGCAGACGGATGGCACCATAAAGGCTTGCTTAGCTCTCCACCCATCCACAGAGGCTGTTACTGATGCGTTAGCATCACCTAATTCACAATCTCTTCATAATTTAATTTTGACACCATTTTGCAGAGGCATTTAAAAACAGACTCTTGAGACTCTTCTCCCCAGACATCCACCATACTTTAAAGCATATTGAATCACACTCCTTTTGGACAAGATACCCAACAGCCTGATCACAATACATGTGTGACTCAGATCACAGATCTGGGCTCTGATCTGATGCGTCTGTTGGCATGAGAAGCTTCTCTCCAAATTAGCAGTACAAGCTTAGGTCTGCTGTATGCAAACAGCAAAGGCACATTGCAAACAAACCCTGGATAGTTAAAATTAAGTCCCAGAATGTCAGATAAATGCTGTTAGCAGTTTTGTTAAAACTCTGCAAGTTCAGGTGCTTCAGCTACAAAATCAAAGGCAGACTTCAAAGGTCCTTATGCAGTAAGCAACATGGGGAGAGACTGCAAGGAAGCATGACAACTAACAAACGTTATCAAAGGTAAAAATTGTGCAAGGAATTGAAGGCACAGAGTTGGGGGTTACATGGCATTTATTTGTTTAAAAATTGCTACAAATGTTGCTGGCTAGGTTTGGGGGGTATACTTTTTCTTTAGGTTCTGGAGGGTTGGGTTTTTTCATTTGGGTTTTCTTTATTTGTTGTTAGCTTTTAAAGCAAATCAGAAAAGTAAGGTCTCATGACCTTTTGTATTACCAGTCAGGTTGTTTTTCTTCCAGCCATTTGACAACACAGAATAATTTAAAACTCTATAGAGAGTTAGCATTTCTTTATAGTTTGAGAACTTGAAATGGAGTATTTGGTAAGCTGTCCAAGGGGAAAACACAGGTGATAACAGCAGAGAATAGCAGGAATTCCAAAGGAAGTTTCTCAATGAGCCAAGGACAAGGGTGGCTGGACCCAGCAAAGCCTTTGGCCAGGAGCAACATACCCAGACCAGTGGCAGCATCTCTCTCATCTGGCTGGCTTAAGAAAGCTGCAGCTCAGGGTTTGCTCACATCTGATTTTAAAGTTTAAATTCAAGAGGCAGAATAGTTTAAAGCCATGGCCCAGGTTTAATGCACAGCCGGTGTCCTCAGTCATATATGTCCAGGTTCCTTCTGAGCTCAGTTCTTACATACAGCAGAGGTTCATCTTCCATTACAGTCCCCAAGAGCTTTCCCAGTAGAGTGTATCGTTTTTCACATATTCATATGGCACCTCACAATTTCTTCTGAAGCTGATAGATCTTGAATTAGGCATTATTAATACAAAACAGTCATAGTCTTTTTTTCCCCCAGACTGTTCTGCCAATGTTAGCATATTTCTACTCTTTTCTGTACCTGGAGAGGTAATAACCTATTTGCATAATTTATTTTTTTTTTTTAATTTTTTTGTTTAAACTCCAGCAGTACCTGCTATCCAGACAGGTGACTTTGGCAACTGCTGCCACTTTGTTTCATATGGACAAGTCCTTTCTTGCAGTTACTATGAGTTGCTATTTTTTAAAAGAACACCAGGACATGCTTCCTTCTCCAACCATAACAACTTATTAACAGATGGCCCATTGTGTCTGTATAGATGAGAAAGGAGGGAAGAGCACATCTCTCAGAAAAGTGACAATATTATCTGCATTAAGTATTACAACGTTGCTAAGGACATGAAAATCTACACACTATTAAAACCCTGTTATTTAGTACATCATCAGGTTAGCACCATCTTCATATTGTGTTAAAGTTGCAGCACGTAGCTTCTGTGCAGCAGCAACTGCTGTCTGTTTCCTCCAGGGTTTTCAGCCTATTGTCCCCCTCCCCCCCGAGTCCCCATGAGCTGTGCATACACACTCTCTGAAAGGTTACTTAAAAATGTACAACTACGTCATTAGAGGCAAAATAAAATATTTAACTATACATCAATCAAAAAAAAAAAAAAAAAGGACTCTATAAAGACCATCAGAGCATCATTTAATTTGGGATTACTTAGTGCCGAGATTGATTTTTCTGGGTACCAAAAATTATTAATAACAGTGCTGATAACAGCTACCATTTCTGCTTGGAAAGTCCAACTCAGACTAACCCTGTTGATAATTGGAGAGATATAGATTTGATGGGTGGACGGTACAGTGGATAAGAAACTGGTTGGATGGTCATATTCAGAGAGTAGTGGTCAATGGCTCGAAGCCTGTTGGAGATCCATGACAAGTGGTGTCCCTCAGGGGTCCGTACTGGGACCAGTGCTGTTTAATATCTTCATTAATGACGTTGACAGCGAGATTGAGTGCACCCTCAGCAAGTTTGCAGATAACACCAAGCTGAAGGGTGCAGTTGCCACACCAGAAGGATAGGATGTTATCCACAGGCACCTGGACAGACTGGAGAAGTGGGCCTCTGAGAACCTCATGAGGTTCAACAAGGCCAAGTGCAACGTCCTACACCTTGCACAATTCCTGATTTCAATCCAAGATTGGGGATGATGTGATTGAGAATGACCCTGCAGAGACAGACTTGGGGATGCTGGTCGATGAGAAGCTCAACAAGAGCCGGCAATGTGCGCTCGCAGCCCAGAAGGCCAACCATATCCTGAGCTGCATCAAAAGAAGCGCAGCCAGTAGGGTGAGGGAGGGGATTCTGCCCCTCTGTTTCTATCTTGTGAGACCTCATCTGGAATACTGTGTCCAGTTCTTGACCTCAATGTAGGAAGGATATGGAGCTGTTGGAACAGGTCCAGAGAAGGCTACCAAGATGATCAGAGGGCTGGAGCACCTTCCCTACGAGGACAGGCTGAGAGAGTTGGGGTTGTTTAGTCCGGAGAAGGCTCCGAGGAGATCTTACAGTGACCTTCCAGTACCTGAAGGGCCTACAAGAAAGCTGGGGAAGGACTGGTTACAGAGGCTTGAAGTGATAGGATGAGAGGGAATGGCTATAAACTGTAGAGGGGCAGATTTAGACTAGACGTAAGGAAGAATTTCTTCACTATGAGAGTGGTGAGGCCCTGGCCCAGGTTGCCCAGGGAAGCTGTGGCTGCCCCATCCCTGGAGGTGTTCAAGGCCAGGTCGGATGCGCCTTGAGCAGCCTGATCCAGTGGGACATGTCCCTGCCCATGACAGGGGGGTTGGAAACAGATGATCTTGAAGGTCCCTTCCAACCCAAACTACTCTATGATTCTATCTAAGACTTGAGTTTAGTAATCCACCGTAGTAATCAAACAAAAAGTAGAAATAAGAAAACTGAAGGTAATCTCTCTCTCAAGTAAGATAGTTGCTACTCCTACAAATGTCTAATTAAAACTGTCCAGAATTAGTTGTATGTTTTGTATTAAAGATGACAATAAATATGTTCATAACAATAACAAGGGCTTGTTTTAATAGACCTTTCCAGGCATTAAACACATTAATGACCCATGAAATAACTGTTTCATCTGCAACACATTAAACAATGTTATAACAACACTGCATTAATTGAAAACTCACTCTATTCTGTTTGGGTATTATAGAAGAGACTTACAAATAAGTTTCTTTGTAAAGCAAAATTAAACATATAAATAAGAGGCACACTAGGCAAGTAGTGAAATACCTGTCTTTTGCCAATTTTAAAGCAAGTTTTTTAGCTTTTATTCTTGCAATCTTCTGTTAATTTAGTCATTGAAAGTTAATTAGCAATTTGGGAATTTAAGTTACTAAAAAAGATTCAGACCTTTAAGTAAAAGACAGCACTGTTCTGCAACATTAATGATATTTGCCGCATGCAGCCTTTAATAAGCTCAAATTTGCAGCTCCGCTGTTTAAAGCCACATCACTGAGCTGTTTATTTTAAAAGTCCCTTCTTGAAATAAAAGCAATAGTCACCATCGTGCCTTTGATTTGAGCACAGTGCCACGCCTAAGTAGTAATGTAATTAAAGATGAGCGTATTCCACTATGAATTAGCCTTATCTGTGCAGAATCCTGAACGCACTGACAGCATTGCAACAATTATAAAATGTAAACCAGCTCAGATCTTCATCAAATAGGGAACACATTTTCTCTAGCAGCATAAGTAATACTGGGAGCAATATATGTAAAATTATCAGTCTGGTTTTGTAACGTCTGTGCTTTTTTGAATAAAAGAAAAAAATCAGACTGAAAAGAGACAATTATTTTACTGTCTGTTTCTTAGATATCAGAAAGAGAATTTTGAAATTCATCAAAGCTAACCTTCTGTTATGTACAACAGGCTAAGCTGAAAAGAATGTTAACAAGTTCAATTTTCATTCAATCAGCACTACTGCTCTCTGAAATGTTTCATTGCAGGAAAGAAATAAAAATAATCTATATGGTAATTATGAGGATGAATCCCCCAGTAACTTTCAGCTACATGAAAGGTCAGTTCTATTCAAGATATTTTATCAGTCCCCTGCACATACTCCTGTCCTGTCATTTTAAATCTGAACAGCATTTTATTTTCCCATTTACAGCTACCTGCAGAATTAAGTACTTAAGCCAAATAAGAAAAAAAAAAAAAAAAAGAAATGTTGAATGCTGGCAAAGGCTATAATAGCATGGAGATAAATCGTTCAGCTGCTCTCTCTCAAGCCTCTGGGGCTGCAGATTTTTCTTCTCCTGGTGCACTGTGGGTATTCAAAACTTGTTCAACATGATTTCATTTCATTTCAGGCACTGCCTGAGAAAACTAAATTACAGAATCAATCATACAGAAGGTCAGAGTGAGACTTCATTACAAGTATTGCATGCTTGCATGAATATCTTTCATTTATGACTGACCCAATATGTCACAATAGCTGTCTAGTAAAAATAATCCACTTTCTGAAATTGATGTACTACTGATGTCAATGCTACTCAGCAGGCTGGGCAGATTATAGAGAGGTGTTAAAAAAAGGAACCCTCAGGAGCACAAGTTGTAGTTTTATAGAATTGCCACAGTTTGCAGATTAAAGTAATTTTTCTATGGTCAGCTCAACAGAAAACAGAGCATTAACGGGAAATATTGGGGGTTGATTTTTAATGAGGATATCGCTGCTGATTTCCACTTATTTATATTCAAGTATTTATAGGGATAATATTTGCATCATGTAAACCCTTGTGTTCTTTGAAGTAAAATGTACAGCAGCATTTCATCTCTCAGTGACTCGTTTTTGAGCATAAGGATTTTATTTGCATATTATTAAAATATGAAAATTAATCAAACTGCCTCCATTTTATCTCCTCTTTTCGTTGCCGTTGCTGTTCTTAAATGTAGAAAAATACTGTTAAGTAAGATAAATGTAATGTGTTTGTTGCCAATAATAATGAAGTTAATCAGCATTGTGACAAATTGTCATTCTTTCCATGGTATAACCAGTGGCCTGGATTCAGCTCCTATGTATCAGGACAAAAACTCGACCTTCTTAATACCATGAACAATTGTTAACTCATCAATACAATCTCTTAATAATTGCTAGGCCACGTTTATACTGAGAATAAGTATCTTTCCTGTACCATTAATGATTTTTTTTTCAATATAATAATATAAAAAGAACATGTTAAAAAGAGATTTCTTTTTTCTTTTTTTGGTCTTCCTATGGGAAATACGTGAGATACTTGCAGAAGAAGTATTACAAGGTAGCCAGCCAACTCCACACCCTCAGGGAGACATAGGAGAACCTTGACATAACCTATTTTTAACTATGCCTCTGGCGATTCTGCATTCAAGTTTATAGGTGAACATGTCAGGTAGTACACAGAAAAAAGCCAAAGACACACAGTATTAATCATAATTCTGTCCAAGCCCATTTTATTTTTTCAACATTTGTGATTTAAAATCTCATGGCATTTCTTCAAGGTGAAATTCTTCTACTGGACTTTTTAACAGGGGAAGACTACATTTATCTAAATTAAATATTGCTTACAGTAAAGCTCTCTAATGCTTCACAAGATAACCAATAAACTCAATGCAGTGCATATTGAAATAATTTAGGTTTGTATTCAGCTAAAGAAGCTTTAGTGATTAGGAATACACTATTAATACAGCCTTTAAATAAGACTATCCTAGTATCGCTGGATAAGAACATTGTTCTGTAAGTATACGAACACCATAATTATTTTACAACCCCATCTTTAGTTCTTTCAGATATAGTAAATTCAATTGACCATGAAATGAAATTTCATAGTCAAAATGCCTCCTTTACATTTTTTTTATTGCTGCAATAAAGTTTTTATAGCTCCAAGGCAAGGTAATTCATGAAATGTCTAATTTAAAGATGAATTCTAATATTATTAATAAATATTTACCAGTTTAATAAAGTGCACATTTTTCACATAAAATATGATATAAAGTTTTCATTTTCTATTTTTGAGATACAGATTAACTGCTGGAAAATTTGAGTACTAAAGAGAGCTATGCAAGTTCAGGGAAAACCTATGTAAGGACTGTCTGTTAATATTTTTAAACTTCCTGAAGCTGCTCAGCATTTATGAGCAGAAGAGAAAAAGACTACTGACTAAAATACAGTGGCAGGGGTCACTCCAACACACAATATAAAACAAATCAAGCAGTTCTGGGGAAGCGTCTGACGCATAGACCTCCCAGTGTAGCTCTTCCATATCAAATCACACAACTCCTCATCAATTTTCTGCAGCAAAACTACACACATGTTCTCAACCCACAGCTTTGAACTGGCAATCACCTTAGGAAAAAAGCACTGTACTACTGGGGTGAGAAGGCATGAGGTTCTCTACATCTTCTCATTGACCTATACAGGAACAAATTCTTACCACTGAAGTCAACGTAAATTGTGCCATTAATTTCTACATTGCACACGCTGGAAAAAAATGAGAAGATGTTAAGCCTCCCATCCAGTGCAAGAACAGATAAGAGAAGAGATACCTAGTCAGGAGGCCTTTTCTGGTTGGAACTGTGGAAGTGACAGCATTTACTCATGGAAAAAAATCACATTCAGTGAAAGGATGCAAAATTAAAAGGCACGACTAGGTGAGGCTACAAACCATCTGATAACATTAAGGGCACACTCACACACATAACACGACACTGATCCAGCGCATGATATTTATTACATATTTCTGAGCAATTTTCATTGGATTCAGTGTGCACACTCTCCACTTTCAGGCATAACCACTTCTGACTCTCAGATTTTATTAATCTGTTCTTTCTTTAGTAGTCACCCACGATGTTCAGTGCACATAAAACTCCATGCAAAATGAGATCTGAAAAGAACCATCATACCCTTCAGGGCCTGTTTTAGGCTGTCCTTTCTTTGTATCTCTGGAGTTCCTTCCATCTAAGAAACCTGAACACGCACAAGTCCATGGGACCTGATGAGATGCATCCACAGCTTCTGAGGAAACTGGTGGATGAAGTTGCTAAGCCACTATCCATCATATTTGAGAATTCCTGGGAGTTCAGTGAAGTACCCACTGACTGGAAAAGGGGAAACATATCTTCCATTTTTAAAAAAGGAACACTCAGGACGCTCACTCTCATCTCTGTGCCTGGCAAGATTATGGAGCAGATCCTCCTGGAAACTCTACTGAGGCACACGGAAAATAAGGTGATTGGTGACAGTCAACTTGGCTTCATAAAGGGAAAACCATGCCTGATGAGTTTGATGGCCTTCTACAATGGGGCAGGGATAAGAATAACTGACAACATCTACCTGGACTTGTGCAAAGCATTTGACACTGTCCTGCATGACATTCTTGTCTCTAAATTGGAGAGACATGTATTTGACAGATGGACCACTTGGTGGATAAGGAATGGGCTGGATGGTGACACTCAAAGTGTTGTGGTCAACAGCTCAACATCCAAGTAGAAGCAGAGACCAGTGATGAGTGACATTCCGCAGAGGTCAGTATTGGGACTGGTTTTGTTTAAACATCTTTGTTGGAGACATGGACAGTGGGATTGAGGGCACCCTCAACAAGTTTGCTGATGAGACCAAGCTGTGTGGCACGGTCACAGACTTGGAGGAAAGGCATGCCATCTAGAGGGACCTTGACAGACTTGAGAGGTGAGCCTGTGCAAACCTGATGAGGTTCAACACGGCCAAGGTCCGGCAAGCTGGGTCAGGGCACAATTCTGGAGTCCTCAGAACAGGAAGGACATGGATCTGTTAGAGCGAGTCCAGAGGAGGGCCCCAAAGATGTTCCAAGGGCTGGAGCACCTCCCATATGAGGACTGGATGATGAGAGAGTTGGGGTTGTTTAGCCTAGAGAAGAGAAGGCTCCAGGAGGACCTTAGAGCAGCCTTCCAGTAATTAAAGGGGGCCTATGGGGAAGCTGAGAGGATCTTTATCAGGGAGTGCAGTAATAGGGCAGGGGATAAAGGTTTTAAACTGAAAGAAGGTACGATTAGATTAGCTATTAGGAGGAAATTTTTTACTGTGATGGTAGCTAGGCACTGGAACAGGTTGCCCAGAGAAGCTCCATGCCTGGAGGTGTTTAAGGCCAGCTTCAATGAGGTTTTGAGCAACCTGAAGGTGTCCCTGCCCGTGGCAGGAGAGTTGGAACTGGACAATCTTTAAGGTTCCTTCCAATCCAAACCATTCTAAGATTCTTTGATTCACTGACTCACAGCTGTGTCTCATCACTGGGAGTATGAAAGTTACTGCACAAAGCCTAGCAAAACCCAAGCAGGGAGATTGCCCAAAGCCGAAAGGGAAATACAACAAGAAACTGGAAACTCTCCCTATACAATCTCCCACTAAGCTGACAGCCATACAGTGAGTATAGATTCCGGAGAAGACTTGATACAACCTTGAGTTTGATTGTTTGAATTAACAGGAGGGGTCACTGGAAGTAAGTTAACAGCCATTGTCACTCAGCCCTTCCCCACAGCTGGATTGACCCTCCCATTTGCTGGAAACAGCCCAGGAACAGGAAAACAGGCTCAGCTCATCCCAGTCTCTGTGGTCAACAAAAGCACTGAACAGAAGAAAGACTTGACCCAATATTTCTAAGTAAAATCAAGTTATTGCATCCCTATCTCTGCTGTTATGAGTTTAAAAATAAAAAACCCAAACAACAATTTTCCATTTATCCCATGGAATATACAGAATATAGGGAAATAGATGGGGTTTTTATTGCTGGTGCTGTGTGTCTGGGTCCGTTTCTGAGCAAATCTCAACACTGCACTTTCAAAATATCCTGATGGCTGTCATCAAACGTGGGTCCTGTACAGACAAGCAATTCCTTCTGAATGTTATAGTCCATCCTGGCCAATGCAATGAGCTTTCAATTCTTGATGCCAGTGTCAAATGTATAACGCGTTTTCGAACTTTAACAGCACTTGGTATATACGTGATGCCAACGGATATAGGCTTCCAAGGCTATTCCCAAAATTAATATTCTGTGTTTATAAAGCCTGACTACTTCTTCACAAAAGATCTGTCAACACACAGTAGAGCGTTGCATTGGACATTAACAGCCATATTTATCTTCCTGGATCCACCAATATTAAACCCTTAACCATTTGCCAATTGCCTTGGGGAACCGAATAATAGCATCTCATTGTTCGCTGTGTAGCACTGACAACACATGTCATCATTCATACAGAATGTGCTTGCACATGATGCAAAACATTGGCAAATGCTCGGTCAGGCTACAACACCACGACATCCTACAGTTCTTCTCAGAGGTCAATTAAAACTGATAGATGACAAAAATCTACATTACTGTGCTTTGACAGACAATATTAGGCAATGGAAACACACAAAGAACTGGACCTACCATATGCAGTCCATTGCTGTGGATGACACTGTCTTGCTCAACGAGATTTCGGGATATTGTAATAGAGGGAAGATCCAAGCTCTGGGGGGGAAACTGAGGCGTAAATTCATTTCCTTGTGCAGGCAGCTGGTCACCAAGGCCCTGAAAGGGCAGCAGAATATCCGCCATCCCCAGCGCAGGGTCTGACTCGGGTGGAGGCGTAATCGGTGGGATTTCAAACTCCTCATCCCCAAGGCTCGGTGTATGGAATGTCTGCTAGAAAAAGGACAGAACAAATCAAACCACGTTAGGGCACACCACTCTCAGAAACCACCTTTGGACCTGAAGTCCAAACCTTGTTTTGTTCTCAAATGTAAACTCTATAACGTAACAAAATTTTCAAGTTTTTTATACTTGAAGGGGTTTGTGGATCGTTCTGATTAAAGATTTAAGTCTCATTATCATATGGCTTTAATGGAGTATCAGTATTAACAGTTTTTTAATGCGTACTTAATTAGCAACATCTGTCTTTGTTGTTAGTCTGAATATCAGCCACACTGGATTTGGCTGTATAACAAATTGCCATTTTATTGATATGTTAGTAAAATATAGCACAAACATCTTACTCCCATGCTTCATAAAATACTGACAATTCTGTAGCGCACACACAACATTAACTCAGCACTGACCATTTCAGATCTTTTGTTTCCTTTTTATCCACTAATAAACATGAAACATTATAATTCTGGGCTTTCTTTTCCATCCCGAAACTACAATGCATCCTTTCAAACAAAAGTTGGATTTTGGAGGAGAGACACGTACTAGGGAGTGAGTGTGATTACAGCAGCTTCCAGTGCTTTCTGAAGCAAGCCAGCTTTGTTTGAACAGTAGGTTTGTTATGAACTAAACACCTGTTAAGATGCCTTGAGCAAAACATTTACTGCCAGTTATCTTCAGGGTTTGTGCGTGTTTGTACGTGTGCATGTGTCTGTCAAAGATAATCTTTATACAAGTAGATTCTGTATCTGGCTTCAACACTGCTGACTTTTATTTGGGAAACAAATGAGCTACGCTTATTCAAATTTCTTGTGAGTTAAATGAACTTTCATGTATTATTTCAGGTCCACTGCTACTTAATAATAGAAATTCAGTGCTTGAAATTAGGCCATTTTAAATGTACCCAAATCAGGACTGAATTGATCAAATTGGGCAGTTGGCAATCCTAAAATAGGCACTCTTGTCTTGTTCTGGACATGCAAGGCTGCTCTGGGATTTGTTTGTTTGCATTAGTTCAGGATTCGAGTTAGGAGGGTGGGGAGAATTTTTTTATGTATTATTTACGTTGTTTGAAAGAGTGACTTAATGCCAGTTAATTTAAAAATGATATGTTCAGTGAAAGATCTCATTAACTGCTGCAAATTGTCATCCTTCAAACTGTTAATGATGATATAAATTAATAACCGCTTGAGAGAGGATGGAAACCGAAACACAAAAAAACCTTTTGCTTGCATATAGAACCTGTCAGCTGTCATTATTGGTCTCACACCAGAAATGATGAGGTCCCAGACTGCTGCAGTCTGCAGTATCGCCAGAATCTGCGGAGATTCTACCCATCTCGATCTGCAAGACTGTAACTTAATTCTGGATGTGAAAGATGGGCCTGGATTAGGGAGACATTTGACTTCCCCACTGCTGTATTATAAAAGGTGTGAATTTTTCTTCCCATGAACCCCTTAGTTCACAAACACAAAGGATGGATTGGCCAGGAGAAGTGGTTGGCTAATGAACATAACCCTATGGCTGCATTTGCAGTTATTTTGGCACTAATGTGGTCTAGTAACAGATGCAACTGTAATTTGTGACTCATTTGCTACCCCATTACTGCTTAATGAAATCTAACATATCACATTAACAATACGGATAAACACTCATTCTTGATATGTGGCATTTGGCTGTTTTCATTACCACTGTAATTAACACTTGAAATATTATTTCAATAAATATTTAAGGTGCTTTAAAACGGGTCATAGTAATCATGACATAGAGACAAGAAAACATAAAGCAAATGTGTGGCTTCTAAGCCCCAATGTGCTCTCGGATTACACTCTTAAGGCATTATTTACAGGAATAAAATGGGCTTCTAGCTCAGCAGCACCCAGGCCCAAAATCACAGTGAGAAAGCTACATTCATGTTAATGTAAAAACACTATAATTAAATACATTATAATGCAGTAATTGCCAAGTTAGTTTCACTCTTTAATGCAAACCCTAACACTTAATCATATTTTTTATTCCTTGTTCAAGCAAAAGGGTTGAATGAAATCAGTATTATTATAGTATACGTTTGAACCTCTCTTTACCTGACATATTTATAAGATGGTAGTAATTATAAAAGCTGGATCTTTTTCCCCATTTAACAGAATAACCCTAGGACAGCTGTATAAATATATAACACATCTAGATAAGAATACATTTGACTTAGAAAAGCAACATTCATCTTAATACTGAGAGCTTAGTAGAAATTGGAGAGTAAATTGATGAATACCATAACATTTTTCAAATGAGAGTTTAATTCTCACAATATAATTTGCCCAAACATGTATATATCTCTTTTAAAAAAAAGTTCTATTGGACCTGAGGATGAAATAGATGTAATCTAAGAAGAAAGAAAGCCCCTTAGTGAGGTAGTCTTAAATCCAAATCCCTGGGCTATTCAGTCTGTAAAAAGAGCCTGAATAGTATGTAATTTGGGATTGCAGAAAGGTGCTGTTATGACCAAAAGATGTTATAATATTTGTCGGATTTATCTTACCAATCACATTTTTTAAAGTTATTAACTTTTCAAATATTTATATCTTACACATTTTTAAAAAAACTGTATGCATGGTTAAATGCCATCTGTACTGAAATGTTCAAAACATTTGTTCCTTTTGATAAAAATGCAAATCTGGAGAACTGTTGTATCAACATATAACAGCCAATGTCTGACACGGTGAATTATCACAGCTGGAATTAAATTGTCTCTGAACAGCTGCTGGCAGCAGAGCTTTCATCAATGTTTGATTCAAATGTAGGAAAGAAATTCTACAGAAAGAAACATCATGTTGTCATTACAGATGGGGTTTGTGTTCATTATCACAAATAACACTGGAGCTAGTGCCAAACAATATTCCCTTATCTAAGCAGTCTTGCTGGGTAAAAAAAGGATGGTGACCATTGTAAAAATGATTCATAAAATACAGCTCTTAATTCTAACCTTTGTATTTATTGTTACACCTTTCTACTTATTTTCTCCAAGATCACTTGATGAGCAAAAGGTGTTTCTGTCTGGAGCTGGGGTCGGTATTAGCATATTGATAGTCTATTAACTGACTGTAAGGTGCCACTGCTGTAAACAATACATGGAGAGTGCAGTTGCCGTACCTCGCTCCTTTTTCCTTTTCAAAGGCAGTGATCACAGACATCACTCCACAACCCAGACAGCCTCTACCAGCCTGGCCCCTGGGTTTGTTCTTGCTCCTCGTCACAAGTAGCACATAGACTCAGGCAACAATGCTGGGTTTGGTTTTCTAACTTATATGAGTAATAAGAACCCAAATAAAAATGTTTGTATCTTGAACAGAAATTAGCACATAAGCTAGCAGTGACTATTACTAAGCTTGCTTTCAAAATGTACACCTACTGTGCTTTTCATTTGTTTCCTTCTGTCTATAATTTTTTTCATATATACAGCAGATTTGTTTCTATTGACATGCTATGTAAGTAACAGCCTTATGGACAGCTAAATTGACTAGTAATGGAGAGCTGTCAAGTTATTTTCTTTCTCATTAAAGTCTTTATTTTGTGCTCCATAAAACACAAAGAAATTCGACACTTCACTCTTCATCCATTCAAAGTCTGTTAAATTATCAAAGCTAACAGCAGAATATGAGCATAGATAAAAAAGAAAAACATCTACCTCATTTGCAGCAAGAAACGCATTATTTGCCTCTGCCATGTTCATGTAGTTGTTATTGTTTCCAAACTGAAAGAAAAATAAATATTTGGATTTTAATGCATGCCATGATAAACTTTTCTTTACCTCATCACTGTCACAGATAAAGTTGGAAGAAAAAAAGAAGCAAAAGCAAAACAACAAACAAATGCGATGTCATTTTGCAGATGTTCTTTAAAGTCAAAATTAGATTAGATTCAAAACTTTCATTGTTATTATTATATACCCTGCATTCCCAGCTCTGTACATGGAAGATATCCAAGCATATCTCTGCAACTTTCTTTGTCCATATAGCAAAACCACCCCACGGGCCTCGAGGTGACTCTGGAAATTACATATCCATTAGAAAAGAGACCGTTCTCCAGAAAAGAGATTTTGACTATACGATATCTTCCCCGACATGCATTACAGTATTTCTGCAGATGATTCTGAGCAGAAGGACTGCAGCACCTAGAAGTAGCTGGTGCCTTACAATTCCAAATAGACCTGTTTTTAAAGAGATAAAGGTCAGAAAGGGGAAGAATGAGAATCTGTGGCATTGTTCTTAAGATCTCATTATTTCCACAAAATTAAAAAGCCAAACAATCCCCCTTTGTATATCCTTCATTCCAGTTGAGCTTCCACACCCCTAATGAACATTAACACCAGAAGATTTTGCAAATCAGAGAAACTGTATCACACTGAGACCTTGAGATCTACCCAGAGTGGAGTGGCCAAGTGCACACTTGCTCCCACTGAGGTGCAACTCTTCTCGCATACAAGCAATCTGAAAGGATCCTCTCTGAAGCCAGAGAATTATTTTTCCCAAAATCTCAAGTATGAACATTTGTTGATGAAGGTAATTACTTCATATTTTGCAGACTGAGCATAGGAGAAAAGAAATTATCAGCATTTGGTTAATTGGCACTTAGAGTGTCTTATTCCCTTAAATGTCTCTTTGAAAAAGCAAGTAGTCTGGTAAGAATTTCTGTCTGTGTTCCTAGACCAGGCAAGTGCCCAGGGTCTTTGCTTCAAGGAACACATACCAACCATGTCATGCAGCTACCATATAAAACACTAAATCACAGGCTTTCGCATTTTCATATTTCCATTATCAGGCACAGTGCACACTGCAAAGGGTATCAATGAGACCAAAGTCCCCTTGCTGTCCCCTATAACGCCTTTCCACTTCACCGCTGCTAAAGCCATCCTAAGCATTCCTTCCTTAACTCCCATTTTTGAGTTATGTAAGGCTAATATTTTTAGGAAAGCTTTGTTTTACCTTTCCATATCTTGGTGGACCTGCACCCCCCAAAACCACAACAGCAACCACCACCACCAGCAGCATGAGCTCTGCAACAAGTGCATGAGGATGGGTAACCATGTACTTGCACAGAATATTCTCTTTATACAAGAAACTCTATTGTGCTTCAAGAGCAGCAGAACTTGTCCTGAAAGTAAACACACTTTGCTCCAGCTCAATTCACTATTGCAGTACTTGGTGCCTGACTGTTTTCAGCAGGGAAATGTTTCAGACCCTGACTCTCAATTGCTCCTGCAGCATGCCAGAGCGATCCTTTCCACAATCCATTTCTGAAAATAAGACCAAAAGTTAAAAGGAGAGGAAAACAAATGAACAGGAGGAAACTATAATGATAGAGAATGAAAAAAAAAAAAAAAAAAAAAGGAAGATGGACACAAAGAATTGCAGCCTCATGCAACTGATGAATTATCTGATTGACAAAATAGGATATCAAGAAAATCAGAAGACAAGCATGGGAGGAAAGGAATATGAGATGAGATTACTCATTCTGAAGTATGAAATTCCATTTGTGTACTTAACATGCTGAATCTTTCAAACTATAACACATGTTAAGCAATGGAGGCCTCAACACAATATGCAGGCTGCCTCGTAGCTATTAAAACTCTGTTATCCTCAGCTATGCAGATACTCAAGTAAGGTCATCCATTTTTTTAAGAAAACCCAGATGTCACCCCTTCCTGAAGATTAAAAATTTAAAAAAAACATTGCACATTCAAATTACTGTTTTCGATGTGTGCATGTGGATTTGTTACACAAGGACATACTACTTTAGCTCAACAGCAAGATTGACAGGATAGATTTTTCCTGTCAGTTAGCGGCAAACTAAGGATTTACACGAAAAACTCAAATGGCTCTGTCTGTTCTTTCTACAGTAACAAGAAAAATTAAATCAGATTCTCAAATTATATTATAAGCGTAAACATACAACAGGCAAGCATAGCCCTAATATTGGGTAAATAAGTGGGAACAAACCCTATCTTATTTTAATGAGCGTAGCATCCTACGGTCTCCAGTGCCTCGAAATGGAAATGGAGCCGATTTTTTTGTCTTGAAGAGTAAAACTCTGTATTAGCTTGATCTACGTGTATTTCTCACACCACTGCTACTGCTCTGGTGATTGCCAAGTGTTTTTCTTCCTTTATGTTTTATTAGAGTAAAAGAAAGGGGAAAGTGACAACATAATTTTCTGTTTCAGTAAGACTGGAAGTAAATGGCATTGCGAGGATTCTCAAAGATAGAAGTTGCAAGTACATATCATCCTTAGATTCATTCTGTTCTTGGGCTACGGTATTTAAGACCCTGTTGCGTATGACTTGGGCACTGATGTCAGGACCTGGCATATTTAAGTTTTTGTTAGTTTGGATCATAGCAAATATTATTTAAATTTATTTTTTGTCTCTGAATTAGAAAGCCATTGAAGGCAAACAACAATTATCAGTGAGTATTTCTCAGATTAAACTTCCATATTATCTAATGGTACCTATAACAACAAAAGAAAATAAAATGGTTATTATCTTAAGGACCTAAACAATTCAAAAAACAAATTAAGCTAAGAGTGAAATAAGAACTGGGTTAGAAATCCTCTTCTGAACAGTTAGTCTGCGAATGTAATTACTGAAGAAACTACAGTTAATCAGCTGTGAATTGTATCCATTAATTAGTATTTGCCCTGGAGAAATGAGAAAAATCAGTAACAATGTTAACACTGCAATGCACTGATGAGTACTGAAACACAGGGCCCTCAGCATTTAGTCAAGCAGGTGGCTCCAATGGTCCAAGTAATTTAAAAAGCTCTCACCTGAAGTGCAGAGCTGGAATTACAAAGCACTTCTTGCATATCTTTGTATCTATATAAGGCTATAATTAATGGCTTTTAATTTAGAAACACTTTGTGATCAACTGGGAACAGTTATAAATCATTCTAAATAGAACAAGGGGTTCTTGTCTATTTTAGTAAAATAATTTGGGAAAGATTTTTTTTTCTGAAATTACTTTTGTTGACTGCAACATTTTTCTCTACTTATTTTCTAAAGGATCAGACACCCCATAAACATCCGGCATTAGAACTAAAGGCAAGATCCAACAGCTTGGTCTGCCCAGGTACACTCCTGTGGGGTCCCACATGTTGGATTTCCTTGGAACAGAGAGAGATTAAGATGCAACATGTAGTGCAGTTATCTTTTTGGTTTGTGCTGGCTTTGGGATGCTTTGCAACTTACCAAGCCATAGCAATTAGCAAGGTTTTGCATAAACGTTTGCAACTAAAGATTTCAGAGCACTCTCGTTCTGGAACTACCAAAGAGTAAACTTTTTCAGCTGCCTTTGCCAACACGGCCCATCAGCCTGTTTAAACAAAATTAGTTTCAAGTTTTGCCCTTTCAAGCAACTTCTACAATGTCATCTAAATCAGGGGCATCGTAGTTCTACAAACTACTATTTGCTTCAACAAACTCCAACTTACGTTTTGCTAACTAAATTAAGCGTAAGTACCACAACTTACTGCCACAGCAAACCAAAGGAAACCATAAGCATACACTGATTTCATGAAACAGATTGCAAATAAACCGAACCGCTTCTGAACTTGTTGTGAATCACAGCTTTAGTTCTTGATGCAAATCACTGCATTAAAACTATGACAGTTCAGTCCTCTACTTGTTTATGTTCCAAGGGCCCTTGAATCCATACGAACCAACACAAAGGCTGTAATGAGAGACTGGATGTTTGCTTACCAATACTTTGAATTAAGAAGGTCAAGAAAAGTGATTGTTTCTAAAATAGCTTGTTGAAGATCTCTTATCTTTCACTACCAAAACTGAAGCCTAACATCTAGTCTTATTCATCTTTTCTAGGAAGGGTGTCTATTGGCAGTACTAAGACAAAATTCATGCCCTCTATTCCTTCCCCAACACACACCCTAATGAAGACCAAACCAACTTCTGACCAGGCTTGAGGATATAAGAACTGTATCACTGCCCCACTTCTACAAACTGCTTATTTCCATAGATCAAACCTCCTAAGCCGGAGGCAATGATACCTGTTAGGAAATGAAGGGATCCACCACTTGGAATCAGCACAGCACAATGCTACTTCTGTTTTTAAGCTACCCCTTGCATTCACCAGAGCTTAAAAATTGGTTGGTTATGAAAGCTGAGACCAACGGACGATTGTTTCAGAAAAGAACTCTGATATGGCAAATGTCACAAAAAAACTTGGCAGTTTGGGAGAAAAAACAGTGATTACGTGTCCACAGAGTCTGAATTCCTACTGAAAAAATCTCCAGAAAATCTTAAAAGCTTAAATAGTAGCTACTGTCTGGGTTCTTTTCTTGCAAATGTAATGAGTTAAAAGCCACAGTAAGAACTAAAACATGCAAAAGAGACTTTTTTTCTCAGCATCTCAATGAAACAAAAATGATTTTTATACTACTAGTATTTTTATGCTCAACAGTAAAATCGGATTCATCAGGTGAATGCATTTCACTTTCTAAATAATTATTTTTATAATAATGCTGCTTAATTTAATAGTACAACCACAAAAAAAGAAGAAACATTGGAAGGGTTATTGTTCCAGGACAGACCTGTACAAAATCCATATAACGTGAATGAACGCCCCAAATGAAAAATTAAAACAAAATATACCCAGAACATTTTATCATCTTCCCATAACTAAACTGGAGACTTATGACTTCTTTTAAAGCAATGATTGCAATTCCGTATGCAAACACTACATATCATATACGTGAGAATACATGAAAGTAACAGTTATTACAGAAACCACTCCCTCATCCACTTCTATATTGTTAAAGTAAGCCCTATCCCTACACTTACTGCAAAACAGAATTCAGACTTAGCTATCATGACATGAAGAGTCCTTTCACTATTATCAGTTAGTGTTTAGTCAAAATACACATTTAAAGTTTCTCTGGATAGCACCTCCGGATAAAATTCACCCTGGCTCAATGCATGTTTGCAGAGCTAGCTCTAAACCAGTTCTGTCACAGCACTACATATCCACTTGCACGCATTACGCATCCAAATTCTGTCATTTCTGATGCCAATTTCTTGCTTACAGAAAAAGTCAGCCTCAAGTAATCACACTTCCAGTTTTTCTGCAATGAAATTAAAACCCGTATTTTTAAAAATATAGCCATTAATAAAATCATTCTTTTATGGTGTGAGCATGCTCATATTTTTTATATAGAATAATATCTACTTCCACAAATATGTATTATGGCAAAGATCTCAGTTCTATCTTCATATTTGACAAATTAATTCCTCTGAGGTTACACTATCCTTATGAGTAAAAAGAAAGATAATGATCCCAAAAGATGTAATTATAGACCAAAACTAAATTACTTTGCAGGTCTAAGTACTGTATCTTAATAATTTCACCAGAGAACATCTTCACTGCATTTGGGCAGATTTGATTTTGCTGCCTGACCAATAATTACAGCTCTGGCAAATACAATGTCTGATAAGGACATCAATTAAGAATGAGCATTGTGTTATTTAAAAAAAAAAAAAAAAAATTCATCATGTTCACAGCCTGTCTGATTGAATGAAATGCCAAATTAAATTAATGGAAATTGCTAAGTCTAGCTGGCTGGTGGGGAACCATGCAGAAAGTGGGACAGCATAGACAATAAACTGTCTGTAATTAAAAGATGAGAAGCTGGACTAATGCTACTTCAGCCTGATTACTCCAAACAAAACAATATACACTAAAATTATTCTGGCAACAGAAGTAGATGGAATGGGAGGAAGAGGAGTGTTGGGAGAGGGGACTTCTTTTTTTTTCTTTTTGTCTAAATAGTATGACCTATCACCATCTATACACAGCAGCGTCCTCCCCACATGTATTAAATCAAATATTGGTTTTTTTCTCATCAGGAAACACAATTTATTTTCTCAATGAATATAAAAAGAGAAGGACTCTCCAATCATTTCTGTTCTAGATGGATATCCAGCTAATCTCTGTAGAGTCTTTACTTTTAAGTATGAAGTGTTCATAGCAGGAGCAGAGTGTTCTTTTCTGGAAGAGCAAGTCCTTCATGACAGTTTCAATACTTCAGAAGCAGTAAGTGGTATTCATATTATTTTATAAAATACAAGTATTCTATTTTATTTTTGCTATTAGAAACAATGAGGCAGATTTTAGTACCTGGGTCACAGATGCAGTATCACTCAACTTGTCAGGGATTTATATTGTTATAAGTGAAAGAAACATGTTTTAAGTGCTGAATTTAAAAACATTTTAAATAAAGAAGTAATTCTATTGGGGAAGGAATGCAAAAGAGTATCCTTGATTTTGACACTACATAGCTACCCAGAGCAATTTCTGTACTCCTCTGGCAGGATGCTAACATTTTGGAAGAAGCAGCATGCACCGCCAGTTGCAAGAAATATTAGTTTACCATAGACAACATGCAGCCACTGGAGTTTCGGGATTGAGTCACTGAGTGTAAAGGAGATGAAAAGTTGGACTAGACGCAGCCAAAAGGCCATCCATTTGGGTCAGCCTTTGATCAAACACCAATAAGATGATACCATATCCCAGGTACATTGAAGACCAAATCACTATGTGTGTGAATGCACAATGTATATATACGTACCCAGAGACGATGCTTTTCTCAGCAAAAGATACCATTTTTGAAGAATTTAATGAAGTACTGGGCCACTAGTGAACATGTATTATATATGCCAAGTTTATACTTGAACCTTTCCATTCATGTTCTTACAGCGGATTTATGATTAGTGATTATTATAGGATAGCACAACAGAAATCATCTTTCCGAGACAGATTACAGTAGAATTCTTATTTTCAGCACATATTTCCTGGAAGTGGGTTCATTTTGTGGTAGGTTCTTCCTACAAACTCTACTGGAAAGCTTTTCGTGTACATGTGAAAAACTATCCAGGAAGCGTTAGCCTTGATGACTTTGGCCACCAGAACTTAATACATGACAGTTATTTCTCTCTGTTTCTTCCACATTGAGATTCTCTAACACACCATATCAGGGTCCTGCAATAATCGGGAGGAAATACAGGCCTCGTTGAAAACAAAAGGAGTTCTTACATGGGATTTCACAGCAGAAAGCTTAATTTGCTTAAAAACACACCACTGATGAGCAACTAGCCAACAACAGGTAGGAGCACAAAATGTTAAAATTTTGTAAGTAATCAGTTTTGCAGTCACAACCCTAATGCCGAATTTTAGGCAAATGAAAAATCTCATTAGTGGTTCATTGATTACTGAATCTGTATGTAAGTGTCTGTACTTGACAGTCTCTTGATATTTAAAATCTTAGAATCTTTCAGGGTATCGTTTAGGTTCCAATTTTTGAATCTTAAATGTCTGCCACAAGTCGTTATAAATACGTTTATATACATGTGTCTATGCATGTATATATGTATATACACACATCTTTCTTTGCTTAGAGGCAAAAAATTCTCAGTGGGATAATATCCTTGAGCAAGATGCGTGAGCAGGACATTTATATTTTATTCATATACCTTCAAATCTTCACCAGACACACTGCAGATAGTACAGACTTAAAAGTTTTAGGAAAGCAATTAGAACGAAAATACTTGAAGTTATTTTAAAAGCCTTCAGCCAGCAAATAAAATCTTCAACAATAACAATAAAAAGCACTGACTTAATCTCTCTAATGCCAGCCAAACACTTTACTATGAACTCCTTCAGTGGATCCCATGGCCAAAAGCAGTAACTAAATGATATTTTGCCAAGTGTGATACTGTTTGAGTCTTAGGAACAGTAACGAAGGAAATATTTAATGGTTTCACATCAGACATTTTCAGATCTCTTAAGAAGGATACAGTCTATAAAAGTTTTTATATGCAAGAAGTAACTTTGTATGAATATGCACAATACCATTATTCTGTTGACTGGCAGTCAAGGCAGTTCAATACATGCCAGATTTTTAACGCCACTTATTCCCTATTTAAATGCATAAATACTAGAAGGTGGTCCAAAATGCAACCCTGGTCCTAATATTTATACGAGAATAAGGTGTTATAAAATTAGTCTGAATCTTGAAAGTTCTCTCCAAGACAAACATGCCAGATGCTTTGCTGTTGCACGTTCCAAGAGTTTCAGTTTACCATTTTGGCTCTTTGTAGACAACAACAGATTTTTCCACTCTGCCCACTTTGGCTTCAAAGGTAGTAAAACAGAGAATCAAACATGGATTCTGGGTATATCTCTGCATCCACCTACAAACACTCAGACTAATTTTCCTTTGTAGGAAGCTAATATAAATATCAAACTTAGACCAAACCACTACGGTGAAAATTAAAAAACAACTCCACAAGATCTACAGATGTTACTTCAAAGAGTTCTGAAGTACGTTCATGATCATCACACCTTGTTGTTGCCTGAAGCTTAGAATATGTGGAGAGACCAAATGTTAAGATAAACACATTCAGTAACAAAGCCAAGGAGAGGCTACTGTAGTTTCAGTATTTGTTTAAAAATATATGAATATTTAAACAACGTTTTCTTTCTTTGCTTTTTAACCTAGAGTTGTTTGCAGTGATGAACTATGAAATTATTTTCAGGATCACTCTGAAGAGCACATACTTGCTGGAATAAACCAGATTAGACATAAATGTAATGAAAGGAATATATTGCTAATGCAGAAAGAACTTACAAGGCTAGGTCTCTGGTTTATGTATATTTTTCTACAATTTTGTAGCAGTTTAGATTTCACATGAGAAAGGTCTTATCAAATATGCAGTTTCATAGCATCCATTCAACGCATGTATTTTGAGTCACATTTATCTGAACAGCTCACATTACATACAAGACCTAATTTCTAACGACATCAGAGGACAGCAGTTAAATTACACTTTTTTCCACAACAGCTCTAAAGAATCGAAGCAAAGGTAAAGCCCAGTTGCTCCCTTTCCACGTCCTGTGGAAGGGTGGAAATGTATCAACTCTCCATGACATTTACCAAACAGAAGAAGATCAGCAGCCTCTCAGAATGGCCTCAGCAAGTACACCTGACACTGCAAAATCACCTGCAAGGAAGACCCAAACCAAACCTGTGGACATGATTCTGGCATTGCCCCTCAAATCTACCTTCCCACACACCTCTGGGTTGTGACAGAGCACTGATGCCAGCACGTGCTGCCATGACTGGCAGCCACTAGCTCACGCTCTTCTCAAGGACAGGAGTCCTCCAGCCCATATGGGACCTGAACGCTAGCGAGGTCCTGAGGCAGAGCAGCCCCATGCCCCCTCATGCCCTATCACACCAAGGTCAACATTAAGGGCTCTTCTTTGACATCCCCTCTACATCTCTACTTGAGTATCCTTTTGCTCAACAGTTTATTTTTAACTGCTATAAGGTATATTTTAATTGGGTTTTTCAGGGAAAAAAATCCACATAAATCCAGAACTTGTTCTGCCATACAAACTTTCCAGTTTCACCTTCCTCTTTGAGGCATTAAGATCATACAACCAAGGTGTTAATCAGTCTACCTCCCGTATTTATTTATATAAATTGTCTAAGCATTGAATCTAAGCATCTAAACATAATGACAGCATTTTATTCTTAGAATCCAAGGAAAGAGATTTATATTACTATATTCAAGATTACTGTAACATTTTCTCACACAAATTTAAAGTGATGTGATTATACTGCAATTGGGCTGTAAGTAGCTTTTCTTAGAATCTTATATCAAATTTCACTCACTCCAGTGCAAATCATAAATTCCATTCTAGACTGTGATTCAACTCTACTACGCTAGGAAATTATATAAAGTTTAAAATATAAAAATTGATATAGAGAGAGTGAAGCAGATGTAGACACTTTATAATAATCATAATGGAGGATTAGTGAAGACACTTTCAGGCTAAAATCAGTACATGCATAAAATCTTAAATATCTCTACTCTCAGTCATGTTGATAACATGGGTTCCTGTGATTTTCTTCTGAAGTTAAATACTTTCCACTTTAGAAATACTAACCATAATCAAATAGAAAACCAGCTTTTTTTTGAAGTCTATATTTGCTCTACTTCATTATATGCAAGGCTGTAGAAAGCAAGCTGTCCGTTGCAAAGACAGTCTGCAGAGGACATCAGAAGAAAACTTTTCACAGAAAGGGTCACTGGGCACTGGCAGAGACTGCCCAGGGAGGGGGTTGAGTCACCATCGCTGGAGGTATTTAAAAGACAGGTGGATGAGATGCTCAGGGACATGGTTTCGTGGTTGATAGCAATGGTTGGACTCAATGATCCTGGAGGTCTTTTCCACCCTAGTGATTCCGCAATTCTGTATGCAACTTTCCTCTTACGACACAGATATCCAACAGAAATACACCAACTCCAGTGCTGGAGACAGCGATGGTGACCCAACACCAAAGGTCTAAGCTGCAGCACGTAATAAGCAACACCCTTCTGTGTGGGAAGAACAGGAAAGCACATTTGAGGCCCAAGGATTTCATACACTAACATTGTAGGGGTTGTACAAGGAACCGACTGACTGATTTGGGGATTTCACCTAGACGAAGAGGTTATCTAGTTTGGAAAAAGTATGTGTAAATGTAATACAGACTATAGAAGCATGTTGGAAAGAGGCACATAACACATTGCTTCCCACTGTTTCAGTCCCTTAGATCAATCCTAAACCTGTAGGATTTCTCTGCTATTTTTAGTTGGGCTTGGATTACAAATCCCACAGCAGGGAGGCTTCTGGAGAGTCTTCAGAAACAACCAACTTTAAACATGCCAGACTGAACTGGATGCAATGCTGTGCAATAGCAGTAGAGAAGAATTAAATTTAAGAGTGGAATAATCCCTCATGCTAGTTTGTATTCTTAATTTATGCCACTGAGACTAATCAGGCTTCATTTATCTATCTTTAGCTTCCCACTGTTTCGTTTCAACCTAAGGGCAACGTTTTGGGCAGCAGAAACTTTATTTTGTAGGTGAGTAACCTACTTTGATTGCATTTTCATCCATTACTACAGTCTAGCATTTTCTCCACTTAATTGGGTCAGTGTATTTCTTCTTGTAAGTGGGCACAGAAATTACTTCTGATATTGATTGCAGCCCCTGAGGTTCTGCCGACAGTTGAGGACACACAAAAGGCACATGGCAAATTCCATTTATAACAAGTGAAATGAATAAAGTTTCAATCAAAACCCAGCAATGAAAAAAAAAAAAAGAAAGAAACTCCTAATGTTAAAATACTGAAAACTTATATTAAGTAAATTAATGCTGGTTAAGAAAAATCAACCTGACCAATAGCCTCACAAACGCAGGGCTGGAAATGCCTAGCACCATAAGAAAACCAGGCCTCTCAAGTCTGCAGGTGATCGGATGGTTCAAAATACTAACAACTAATTAATGTTAGAATTAAGTGCATATTAAAAAGCACACCCGGCATCTCAGTAATGTAATTTCTCATAATTTTCAGATGCCACAGAAAAAAACTCTGTATTTTTTAATATATGCCTAAAAATTATAATAAAAGCTCTCTTGAATAGTCAAGTACTACACTTCATGTCTTGATGCAAGCAAGCCTGAGGTTTGATACATGCTAATTCTTGAGTTTCTTTTATTGAAGTGTAAAAGACAACAGATCCTAGTGGCATTTCTGATGCTGAGCTGTTCTACAGTTCCACTTATGCTCTGAAAATATTCTCCTAATTTCGTGGATTGAGACAATTCCGTGTCTTATGCTATTCACAGCAAAGATGTGCAAGTGCTTGAATACTTATTTGAATTTAAAATAAACAGTATGAATTCAAATTACATGTATGAATTAGCTGTAATCTCTTCATGAACTTACTTTATCTAACGTTCAGCAACTATGCAAGATATTCCTAGAAATACCTATTAATTACAAGCCAGGTTAATAACTAGAGGTCAAACGGGAAAAGTCACAAGCTTACATTCAGAGAGCACTCTTAAGTTTTCTTTATCAGCAAATGCCATGATGATGATCTGAATATTTCTTCAGGTATCTCTGTCATCTGGTAATATTTTTGACACAGAAACCCTTCTGATATAACCAAATAATACTTTGTACCATAACCACATGCTTCTGGCTAGCACATGCCTGCGACAACCAACTGCAAACTACTGGGAGTTCTCTCATTTTTATTTTATATCTTGAACCTTATCATTCCATCTCACTTTTAGAACAGAAAATTTCCCAGAGAGCAAAAGTCTTTGGGCAGTAGCAGTGAGACTCGCACTCAGTTCACTCTCCGAAAATCCTGTATATTTAGGGTGGGGTTTCCAAATAGCCAGAGCCCGAGCCGCCTCATCACTATATTATAATTTGGATCACATAATAACTTTAGCCGAGTTTTATGGCACAGACAAATTATGTTTCTGAACAAAACATAAAACTTATGCAAAGTTGCACAAGAGCTGAGAACTATTAATCTCACTTCCAGTTCTGGTGAGCAATGAAATGATGCAAAGCCATACAAGTACAGTTGGACTCGATGACCCAGTTGGTCCCTTCCAAACTAGTGATTCTATGATCCTATGAAGTGTGATTCATGAAATTGCTTGATATGTTCACAGTAGAAACAATTCACAGGAAAACCACAAGATTGGTTGCTTCATTGTTGACAGAACTGGGGAGATTTTGCTCTACCATAACATTTCTCAATCAATTTTTCTGTCTGAATTGGGAGACACTGTGTACTGTTGGTGTGAACACAATGAAGGCAGCAGGAACAGGGGAACAGAATGTGATCTTCTGGCAGCTCTCTTGCCACCAAAAGAGGAAAATACCAACCAAGGGTGGGGAAATAATGGTCATAGTAAAAACTAAATGGGATTATAAATCATTACTTTTTTTTCTTCATTTATATACGCATCTACAATAGTTCCTATGTTTTATTGTCCAGTCAGTTTTAGACTTTAAAAATCCCCAACTCAAGCCAACCCATCCTCAAGGTAGTGGCTTTGCCTGTAATCGCTTGCCTGATCTGCCCTGGAATTACTATCACAGTTCTCAAGTAAAAGAGATTCCCTTTGCTAATCAAAACAAGGTTCTTCAATGGTATTTTTAAAACCTGTATAGAACATTATGTAAATATGTCTGTAGATTTTAATGTCAGAACTGAGTTTTCAAATGTGATACACACAATTCAGTTTTGAGAAGAATAAAATTATATAAGAGTCCTATAAATTCATGTATGAGTGCTGGGTACTAGGAGGTAGAGAAAGGCCCATAAAAGGTACAGTAAGACAATGATTATCAGAGCAGGATAATAAAAAATAGCTTATCAGATAGATAAAGAAAAGACAGATGGATAACTGGTAAGAGAAGAAGGATGAAAAAAAACTTGGAGGAAAGATTAATACATAGGGAAGGACAGATATTCAAAACCAAGGAAAGATATTTAGAAGTTTATGATATCTTGTAAGACATGATTTTGAGAGCATCTATAAGCAACTCAAAGCATTTGTATTTACATGTTCTTTCAGATAAATGCAATTTTTTCACAATTTGAAAAAACGTGCAGCTTATAACAGTGAATATGAAATTAAAGTTCTTGCAATTCCGGACCACTAATGGTTCTAGAGAAAAAGGTCTTTTTCCTTTGTCTCCCATACAATCTTATGGGTTTTTTTCCTTTGCAGCAGCATTGAACAGTTGTTCATGTCCAAGGTCACATACATTCGTGAGAATCTCTAGGTAAAATGCCATGATGATCTTTCACACATTTCTGCAAGATCTTTCTTATCACCACCAAAACAAACAGCAATTACAAGCGCCACAGGAATCTCTTCTAGTGCTATAATCTCACCTTCTTTCAACCATATATACACACAACTGGTTACAAGAGACACTGCTACGTATGTAAACCAAAAGCTAAAACTCTCACACCTCTCATAAATCAAAATGTAAATAATAAATTGTGTAAGAGCCATCTATGAAAACCAGAAATCTGCAGTGGTGCTTACCAGGGAAAAAAATGGTGAAGGGTTATTTGCCAACATAAATCAGTTTGTGCCATTTGATTCAGATGGTGATGGTGGTTGTGTGCTACATTCCGGTAAATGGAAAATCATCTGTAGCTAAACTAGCTACTATAAAAAAAAAATAATAGGGCTATCAATTTTCATGTCAACATATAAATAGATCATCTTCTGAGATAAGAAAAAGTTTCTGCCACGTTGTAACACTTAACCATGCATGTGTGAAAAGGGGATTAAGGAGTGACTGAGAATGTATGTATTGATCACATTCCTTACAGAGGTGGATACACTAAGTGCTTCATAAACAGAATGCTAAATTGAAAGAATCCCTAATCTCTGCAAATATGACAAGTCTCTATAAAACCTTCACGATTCTCAAATGCAAATTCTCTTTCTACTGTGTCCAAGTCTATGTTTTGCTCCATAAACATAAATTTCGGCAATGCTGGGCCCCTTTCCCATCTCTTCTTTCCCTTGGAAGCACAACCCATGCTGCTGGCTCAGTAACCTCTGTCTCCTTCACAGATAACAGGAAGGTGTTCAGCTTGTGAACATCTCAGCGCTTCAAACTCATTAATGGGTTATTTTTTTTTTATTATCAGAATCTAAACATGGCAATTTCACACACTCCCCTCACACCAGGAGTTCCCAGGTCATCTAAACAGAGTCATCAACGGTTAGAATGGGTATCAATAACAACGAAGGAGATTTACGGCATCTCCAGCTTCCATAAAATAGTTACATGCAGGATTCCATTTCAGCTATCAGCAGCACTGGGAACCAAACTAAAGGATGCTTCAATGACTCAAAGTCACGATATCAGCATTGCCACCTGCAGCCACGTCATTAAGTGACCTCAAGTTCCACCAAAGATATAATTGTGCATCATGCTTTAAACCTCCACCCACTTGTTTGTTTAGTTATTCATTCTATAATTCAGTATCCCTTCGCTTATGCTGATACAACTGTTTGCGAGGTCCCACTGCAAAAATTAAACATCAAACTCATTAGGATTTGGGGAGGGAAATGCAATTCAAGTGTCTTTTACATCCTGTGCGGGAATAAAGACTGAAGGGAAGAACTCCTTAGGCTAGCTATAATGATAAACCTGGCACATTATGAAACCACACATTTATTTACCAATAGAAATGGTCAAATTTTCAGTAATCATCTCGTTAGCTACAAGGGACTTCTTCAAAAAACTCAAGCTTTTACACAGCAGCTGAATTATTAGAAAACCGGGCTGGAAGGGACATGCTGGACACTTACAGATCATATTTACACACCGAAATACACCCGATATTCTGTACACAATTCACTCCTGAGTAAGGAATAAAATGCACATGACCTAATGGAAACAGTGATTATTAAGATTTATATAACCAGTAGATAAATTATGTTTCACTGTCGTGCACTACCGAGAAGCTTACGAGACAGAAGAAGGATTAGTTCAGGACTAGGGAAATTATACATGTAAGAGTTAATGCTTAAGAAAAGAGACCTGGCTTCTATCAAGTTGACGCTTCAGATAAAAGGCTGCATTATAACAGGTTATAGTTGCAAAAATAATTTTGATTGGCATATCATTTGTACTAACTACAGCTTGGAACCCACCCAGAATATGCAGATTACTACAAACTGTCAGGAAATATATCTGTGTATTGTTCAATATTTACAATGTGCTTTATTTTGTAAATATAAGACCTGGCAGGAAAAAAGAAGTACAATATTAAAAATAGTTCTGCTTAAAAAGAATCTCCTTTTCCCTATAAAAAGAAGCATTTCCCTAACAGCAGTTTATAATTTTTTTCATAAATGTTCACAGTGAAGCTAAATAAACTTTCAATGGAAAAAATTTGATTGCTTTGTTCAGCTGCTCAAACAGATTTTTATCTCTACTTATTTGCATATTTCTGAATATTCTCTTTCAGGCTCACACCATTTTTGTTAGCAAAAATCACTTTTCTGTTGGACATAAAGTGAGATTTGGTCTAATGATTTTAAGCTTTTAAATAAACATGAACCGAATGGTGTAAAGAGCTCTCCTTTTAAGAAAGGATCCTTGCTGTTTGGAAAGAAAAGAATTCTTTGCATTCACAGATATCAATTGACAGTAACAGATTTTAACATGAAGAGAGAAAAAAATATACATGGGCAAAACAAAAAGAGCTGCAACCTAATTACGTAGCTACAACACAGACTGATGCCAAGTCTAATTTTTAAGGGATATTGCATGCACATACCCATATACAAAACACAGGAAACATTAAACTATGATATAAAAGTCTTATTATTGATTTCCCAACGCTCAAACAATATTCATGTTCATTAAATTGTTTCCTCTGCACCTGAAGAAAAGGATTGTTTTAAAATCCAACAGTTCTGCAGAATCCTTAGCAAACATCGACCAAACAGATTTTTTTCCTAGGTCTGTTCAGCTCTGCTAATAGTTATTGTTTGCACAACTGTAACTAAGTACATTACCGACTAGTTGTTCAATCTATATAAATTTAAGAAACACACATTGCCAAGGAGTGACTCATATATCAGTCTATTATATGCTACAGAGCTGACTGTATTAAACAAATCACTTTCCCTACAGCTGAAGAATAGAAGCTATATACAGAGCAGAGGTTATTGTCTAATTTAAATCTTGGCTCCCTTCCCAGAGCTGTACAAGATTCCAATTTGTGGAAATGTTACTCTCTGCTACTGCCAGAAAGGCTACAGAAAATGGTATTGGGTGCCTTCCAGAAATATGTCTGCAAAATGCCAATCAACAAGTCACTAAAGATTAACAGTATGACTGTACCAAATTAATTTAAATTATAGAAACATATGGCTAGGATGTTTGCATTGCACTTAACACAACACCTGCTTCAGAAATGGCTAGGTTTCCTTCCATGGTATAAAATAATATATGTCAAATGCCTTGAACCCGATTCCTACAAATGGGGGAAAAAATTAGTTAATAAACAGTAACCAGGGGTTACCACTACTAGCTGCAAGCCACCATTTTGTAACAATTAGATCCCTTATTTATTTAAAGTTTTACATCAACCCAGATTCAGTGGTCTTTTCCCATCATAGAAAAGTAATTAGCAATGACAGAAATGAAGAAAAAAGATTACAAACATCTATGTATTCCAAATAAAAAAATATCAAATTGCAAGTTGATTTTGCTAGAATACCTAACCTTATAACAGTCCTTCAAATACAGTGTTATTGTGTCTTCTCTCTCTAAACACAGGTAAACTTGACATTCTTAAGCAAAAGCCACTCCTGAAAAGCACTATAAGCTCATGAGAAGTTAAAAGATGAACAAGCACGCACCAAAACCAAAGTATTTTCTATTTCCTCGATTTGTTTTTTTCCATTATTTCTATAAAACTCCTTAATATATATGATCGTGTCATCAAATGAAAAAAAAATGTTAAAAGAAATTGGTGACAGTCTTAGAAATATTTACACATTAGTGTATGCCATATTTCAGCTGAAGTGGAAGGGAGCTGTTTTATGTTTCTCTCCACTGCTTTTCTATTATTGCCTAGCTAATGGAAATACATCAAACAAATGTTCTACAAGAGCAATAAATATTAAAGTTGACCTATCCATCTGGAAGAAACGAGAACAATACTGCTCACTTTTAGCCCAAATATGACACTGATAAATGAAGCTGTGAGATTCCATCACACTTTCAGCAACCTGGGCTAAGCGCCCACCACGTGATTCTTGTACCAGCAATTTTCTCCATTCATCTTCATTAGGCAGTCACTTGACCTGCCTCCTAACATCCCTGTCAAATTTGAACCTTCAGGGGGCTTGTTGTACTTTCGAACAATGCACTCTAAAAGCTCTATTCCCTTTTGGAAAAAAGCTCGGATGAACATAAAAGAATAGATGAGCCACTTCCTCAGGAGAGACAACCATCAGATGTTAGTCATGATTAAAGAAAAAGACACTGCAGACCCGTAAGTGTGACAAGAGGAACAGTAGTGTTCTTACAGTCCAGAACCAACACTACAGCCTGGCAAAAAGGACAAATGGGCAAAGCAATCACCGTTTCAGCCATCAAAAGACAATTACAGATTCTAATGAGAATGTACATAACCTCTTGCCACAAACGAAACGCCCTCCATTTCCTCTCAATCACTGCTTGAAGCAAGCTGGAACAAGCAGCCATAGCATTCTTAACCTAGCATAATAAGAGTGCTTCACCACAATTAGCAGTTTTTCATTACAACCCCATTATTTTATTTTTCAACAGTATAATAACAGCAGCCCTGATTTGATTATTCTGTAATAGTGAAAATGGATACCAATTCAATATGAATTTGCCAGTATAATAAAAAGCTCCTAATAGAATTCTTGAAGACCTCCTAGAAAGACTGTTCATAACTTTATGATCACTTAGGGAAATCAGAAAGGCTAAAGGAAACAAAAGGTGTTAAGCTTTTGGTATTAAAACTATCTCACACATTCATGTAATGGCAATACCTTCGTTAGGGTAGATCAACAAAGTTTATCTGACAAACACCTTATGTATTGAGTCTGTTTTCCCACTGCATGTGAGCCACTCATCTCCCTTTTTTCAAAAAAGTCTTTAGAATACTAAATATTGTAGACTGTCATAGTAACATAACAATTAAAACACACTCACATAGATTTCTTTTAGGCAGTAAGTTGTTCAACCTTTTTTCATGTTGATCAGCTCTTACATGAGTGGTTCCATACAGCTGCTAAGCACACCAGGGACTCATCCAGAGAAACACTGCTGAATGCAAGCAAAGACTGAAGAATCAAAGCAAAAATACAGACGTACGACACAGAGGTAAGCTGTGTTTCATTACGATCACCAAAAAATAACCAGAGACTTTTTTTACGCAGACCAAATAGAATGCTTTCATGAACAGATACTTCAGTCATGCTTCATAACACTAAAATTTTTACTCTCTATTTTAAAAGCATTAAAACCATATCTGACTTCTAGGTAAAGCACGAAACATCTTATTTTCTGTCATTATTTTACAGGGTTCTACAAGTATCAGAAACCACGCTGAAATACCAAGAACATTTTTAGAAGTGCAGACAAGAAAGATTACTAACAGATGTTCAATTTAAAATCAAGACCTGGCATAGGTGTAATTATGGTAGGAACATCAATTTATTTACTACAGAATGCATTACAGGTAGTAACGAAGTAATCGCGTATATAAGGCGGTGCGCTTCCCTGCACAACGTAAGGAATGCTTGTGTATGAGAAAGCTGATCCAAGCTTCTTTTTATTTGTAGTTATATGTTCTTACATCAGCTTTAGAGCAATCACACAATTCCTGGCAACATTTTCATCGGGCTTTTACAAGACAAGGGACAATTCCCAAGAAAGCCATCAGTGGCATTAGGTTTCACTTGAGCCAACCCAGTACTACACTGTATTGGTATTACCTGCACCAGTAGCTGTATATCTACATCAGTATCTGTGACTACAAAGCCTTTACCAACACACACTGAACCTCTCTTTGGAAGGAACAAAGTGGGTTCTCTCTTACTTGCCTGTCTGAGATTTCAGGCCCTCTACACTGATTTTAAGTTCAAAGTTTGTCATGTTTCCTTCCTTCACTGACGACACAGGCTTTGGCCATTTTCTTTGTATAAACAGATTCTTCTCAAGAATGACTGAATGTCTCTGTGATGACAGATCTTTACAAGTGGTTTTCACGTGTGGTTCAGCCTATGGGTGTAGCAGGCAGTTGATTCTCAACATAATGCAACTCGAAAAGATCAGCTTGTAAACCCAGTGGTTCTCAAAATCAGCCACGTATCTGTAATCTACCATTGCTCTTTGTCTGAGATGACTTCTTCCAAAAGACTAGTATCAAGTTAATAGTGGAACAAACTACTCTAAACAGGGTCTCGAGTTACAAGACAACATTCACTTTCCAATATTTTACTGAATTCAGTTCCTGAATGAAGCCTAATTCCAACAAGATTAAAACAATTGTTTTGCCAAGGTTGGGAGCTAGAAAAATTAAAACACTAAACAATGAAAGAAAGGCCTCAGGTGGATTTGAAGGAACTTTGGGGGGGGGGGGGGAAAAAAAAAAAGAGAGAGAGAGAGAGAGAGAGAGAGAGAGCTCTCAGAACAGACCCAAAGACAATCCTATGTACTACAACAGATAAAATGTTGCATGGAAGTATAAGAAGGCATGTCAGAAAAACTACTTCTAGGTCTCAGAAGACCTGATTAAGGAAAAAAAAGAAATCATTTAATCTGATTTCAAGAAGCCACACGCATATATAGGGAGCATCCCTATATGTTAGAGTCAAGGGGGAGAAAAAACCCAAGCAAACAACAGATACTCCAAGAAGTGGAATTGAACAAGAAGCAAAGAGGATTTCCACCTCAACTAGCTAATGTTTGCTGTGGAACATTTAATCAAAAGTGATGATGATCTGTTATGATAATGTCAGTTTTGCCATCACCATTGTCTGCCATGCCAGAATTATTCTGATAATGAAGTAGCTTTTTGGTTCTTCAAGATTGAGAGACGCTAAAGTAACCTGTAGAAGTATTTGCTCAACACCTTCAGAAAAAAAAGAAGCAAAAGTATTCCGGTTTGCTTGATTTAGGCTATGCATACATTAGCGCAACACTCCAGCTGGAATTAGCCTTTTTCTGAGTAGAAACTTCAGTAAGCAGTTCTGCCTTGACAGCAGGCAACTCATCTTAAATTTCATTAACTTTTCTTCTACATTACTTTCTTAACTTTATTCAAAATGCACTTTCAGATGCAGTTCTGCCAGCAACTCCATCATTTATAGTGCAGCACAGCCTGTGTCCAATCCTTGCAGCAGGGTTATTGCTACAGGTTAATGGATTTGTGTTCTGAGAAACCATGATTAGAATAGGTTTACCAATATTGACCTGTGTTCTGCGTTATACAGTGAAAAACGTATCTAGCAGCTTGTTATCAACTGTCAAAAGAGATACTGAAAGCTGTGCATACAGACGGCACTAAACTCGGATGGTTTTATTACTCTATATAGATACTGTGCAGTGTTTAAATTTGAGATGTACAAATTGCTGAAGTAAAGATTTGCAAAATAAAAGTATCCATCAACGATAATGGCTTATTTTAGAAAACGACGTGCGGGATTTCAAGCACAGCACGAATATGTATTTTCAATATTTGTGACACTTAAATGGACATTTTCATTTGCAGAGGTTATAACAATGGCAAAAATCTGAAATTTTACACAAGTTGTGAAGTGATTACAATAATTCCACAAAATTTTAAGCAACACATTCTTATTGTTGGAGAAGACATTAAGAATTAAGACCCTTGCTCTTGCCTCCCGACACAGTCATTCCAGTAGAAAAATCAAGCAGAAATAAAGACATAAATTTTCATAAAGGCTTTGTATGTTTTCTTGTCCTGTCTGTAACACTTTTTAAGCACTGTTCAGTATAAAGCACTAGAAAACTTAAGCTGTCATGGCTTTTTTCTTCCTCTTTTTCATTTTGATACATGAGCTGACATGAAGAAGAAAAAACACAAAAAACTCATTTATATTTTAAGTGGGCTATAGAGCCGCTTGCTATACCAGCAGAGCATCAGAAACAGTGATTAGGAGAGCATTTAACAGTAACTATAACATTAAAAAGAATAAGTAGTACATTCAAGGTAGAAGGCCAACCAATCACCTCGTGAACAATAACACTTGCTGTCAGAACAGACTGCACATACAATGCAGGAGAGGACTTTCAAACCATTATGTATGCACAGCAACAGCCTTCCCTTTTTCAAAATTGGACTTTTACGCATTGATTCTTTTAACAAACACCGTGATACTGCATTGTGATACAGAACCCATTCAGTTATGAAACACGTATCAATAAAGAAGCTTGCAAGAAACGACTTTGATTCACAGGTTGAAAATTTTAGCACTTCATAGCATCGTGCCTAGAAAGTCATTGACTTTCATGAGAGCTTTACCTAGCCTGTTCCCAGTTCCTGCAAAGGAAAGAATTCTTTCCAAGTTCAGTTTGCTTGGAACAATTTAGGCTATGGGGAAGAATGATTTCAGACGGTCTGCATCAGCGTCCTTCACAGGCATGGCTCAAAGAAGCCCAGCTTTTGGCAACTGTTTGTCCACTATTTCAGCTACTTGCAGGCAGGCATCGCTGTACTTCCCAAGAGTAGCAATGACTATGCATTCTAGGTACAACGCTTCTGCGCTCTACACAGCTGAGTCCTAACTGTGATACTTTAAAATTCAAGTTTCTATTTTTCCCCCAAAAAATGATCAGCCCTGAATTGTCAAAACAGTTAGTCAAGCCAACTGTTTATTATACTTAAATAAACTTTAAAAAAAAAAAAACACCCCGCTTTCCTTTAGACGCAGTAATAGAGTTGCATCTGACACATGTTGCCTTCAGGATATAATTTCATTGAGCATCTCTTCCTCATTTAGTGTAGTAGCTTATTCTGCTTCAGTTCGTACTACAGCTTGTTTAAACTGTTCTCAGATTTTTTTCTACATAGCATCTATTACAGAGGCTATAATACTTCTAACATAATATGCTGTGCTGGAGTTGGAGATGATCATTTCCATTGACAAGTTTTCAGTAATAGTCCTAAGAGCTCTTCTCTTTAGAGAGACAGACATTCAAAAGGTGCTAGAAAAGGTCCTTTTATTATTGTCCCTTGAATACTTGGTTTACATGGAATTTGGCTGGTGTCTCCATACAGCATACTCACCTGCTTTGAACCAAAATCTTCATGACTGGCCAAGAATATAACTCCTTGAAATGCCATCTTCCAGATCTTCCAATATGAACCTCTGTTACAATAAAATAAGGAGCTCTGGGATAATAAATCGCTCCAAAATAATAACCTCTGTGAAATATCCAAAAGTTCAGTCTTTCTGCAACTGTCCTAACTTCTGCTGTTATCACAGTTGGATAAACTGCCCTAAAGGCTGTGTTTTCAGACCCTGAAAGTTGTCACACGACTGGCAATGTATTAACCATCACTTCCTCAATGTGATAGGACTATTCAGCCCATTCCACTCAAATAAGCAGTTTCAGGATTCTGTTCCGAAGAACATTAAACTCACTTCTGCTGTGAAGATGGTTAAGTACTGTCTGTAGAAGAGCAACTTCTTACATGGACCCACACTATGTTGGGGGGGAAAAAAAAATGCATAATGGAGAATCCTGGTATTCACTGAATTGAAGCACCAACCCATACCGAGTGTTTGTTACCTAAACATCTACAGGCAGAAAAGGCCTGAGATGTTATTGACTATGAAAAGTGGATTCTTTATCTTCAAATATCCAGATGCTGCACAAAAACTCCCTTGGAAAAAGCAGTATTTTGAACGCCATGAAAAGAATTTAATGTAATGCAATGTAGAACACACACTTGAGTATTTTTCAGGAAAATATTCATAAACGTTACCTTTTTTATAGGGTTTGGTCTATTTTGAAGAAAAAACCCTACACAAAATATTTGATTTTTCAAAGGGTAATATATTTGTATTTTACTCCTTAAGCAAATAGCTGGTAGTTCAAATATGTTTTTAATTTTGAGGAAATTAATGTGAACCCAAACAACATCCAGTTCACATAAAAAAACTTACTAAAGTACAAACACCCTATCAAAAACTCCACATAACTCTGCTAAGATTAATCTCTCTGTCTACGTAAGTTCATTTTGAGCTTTTTTTGAACAATGTTATGTGTCATTTAAGTTAGAACCAAATCTGAAAGTGTCTCTGTCCCTGAGCAACAACGAACAAGAACATATTCCTGTGAATTTTTTATTTTTCTGGCACAAGAAGTTATTCTCACATCTGTTAGGGTTGATTTTGAATCGCTACTCTTGGAAGACAGATTCTTTTATTTATTTCTTGAGCATGATTCTCTGAAGAGTGAGCGAGGCCTCAGACACACAAATGGGGTAACCTAGGAAAACCCAACCTGTGCCAAGGGGCAGGGCCATACAGTTTTAATGCTACACTCCAGCTGGAGGCCAGTCACAAGTGGGGTTCCTCAGGGCTCAGTACTGGGCCCAGCTCTGTTCAATGTCTTTATCAATGACCTGGATGAAGGCATTGAGTGCACCCTTAGCAAGTTTGCAGATGACACTCAGCTGGGTGGAAGTGTGGATCTGCTGGAGGGTAGGGAGGCTCTGCAAAGGGATCGGAACAGGCTGGACTGCTGGGCCGAGACCAATGGGATGAAGTTTAACAAGGCCAAATGCCGGGTCCTGCACTTGGGGCACAACAACCCTATGCAGTGCTACAGAGTGGGGGAAGAGTGGCTGGAGAGCTGCACGGAGGAGAAGGACATGGGGGTGTTGGTTGACAGCCGACTGAACATGAGCCAGCAGTGTGCCCGGGGGGCCAAGAAGGCCAACGGCATCTTGGCTTGTATCAGAAACGGTGTGACCAGCAGGTCCAGGGAGGTTATTCTCCCTCTGTACTCGGCACTGGTGAGACCGCACCTTGAGTACTGTGTTCAGTTCTGGGCCCCTCACCACAAGAAGGATGTTGAGGCTCTGGAGAGTGTCCAGAGAAGAGCAACGAAGCTGGTGAAGGGGGCTGGAGAACAAGTCTTATGAGAAGCGGCTGAGAGAGCTGGGGTTGTTTAGCCTGGAGAAGAGGAGGCTGAGGGGAGACCTTATTACTCTCTACAACTACCTGAAAGGAGGTTGTGGAGAGGAGGGAGCTGGCCTCTTCTCCCAAGTGACAGAGGACAGGACAAGGGGGAATGGCCTGAAGCTCCACCAGGGGAGGTTCAGGCTGGATATCAGAAAAAAATTCTTCACGGAAAGAGTCATTGGGCACTGGAACAGCTGCCCAGGGAGGTGGTTGAGTCGCCTTCCCTGGAGGTGTTTAAGGAACGGGTGGATGAAGTTCTTAGGGACATGGTTTAAGGGAGTGTTAGGAATGGTTGGACTCAATGATCCAGTGGGTCCTTTCCAACCTGGTGATTCTATGATTCTATGATTCCTGAGGCTGGGGAACTGTAATCAGCTTGGGGACTTCTACTGATCACAGCCCAATGCAACTTCTTAATTTCTTCCCTGGAATTCACTGATACACACCCTAATAATTTCAAGGGAATAACCTATAATTGTTGCATCTTAGTAGAAACGCTCACTAGGAAAGGAAAGATGGAATTATAGATAAGAAAAGACATGTACAATTCCTAATTCTGTCACCTGAGACTGCATGACTTTGATCAAGCTATTTAACTTCTCTGTAACACTTGGCCCTAAGTATCTAACAAAAATAATAAAATTTCTAACATCACAGGGTATAGATTTTGGGTAACACCAAAATGTAAGTAGGAAAACTTAAAGGACTATTGTTCCAAAGGCAAAGAGAATAAGCCAAAAGCACTAAAATCTGTAAGTATAAATGAGGAATCAGGCTCCAAAATTTAATCACCAGGACATATGCGATATTGAGTCGGCCAGATCAGTTACCAGAATAAAACCCATCAGTCACTTCTTACGAGTGGTTGCTTCATTCTGTGATTCTGTAGTGCCAAGAACTATTTCACTAAATAATATCCAGACGGCTATCATATTCAGGAGGCAAAAGAAGTGGCAGTATTCATAATGCCTGTATTTACAAAAAGAATTGCCAATTATAAACTAATTCTTTATATTTGCTTCTACGTCTGTTATCTAACATTCGTTAGAGAATCAGAAACAATAGAAAGCCACATGCTTACAGGTTGAGTTAAAATGTAATAGTGTCTTTGGAGATACCCTGGCATTTGTTTCTTATGTGTAACAGTGCCACGTTCAAAACACAGAGACCCCTCTGTGCTTTCATTCCTACCTTTATATAACTCGTAGGCATCCGAGTCCCAGAACAGAGGCTACAGCCCCAGATGAAACTAGGATTCACAATTGCAAAGTTTCTCTTTGATCTAGGTCTTACCAAGCTGTGGTCATCCATTTACTATACTTTCTGCAAAATGGTGGCATTGTTGGCTACTTGTAGAAACGAAGGAACGTTTTCTAGGTGTAAACACTTCTGAGAAAAATTGCAGGTTCCTACAGGCTTTAGCGAAAAGAACCCAAGTAGAGATTTTTAAAGCTCACACTTCTGAATTTAGACACTTTCTGTCTAGACGCTAGCCCTGCACACTAAGGTATAAATGTCTAAACCATTTATGTTTTTAAACGACAGAAATATTATTTGGTGAGTTAGTTCTGGCACTACAGAATCACAGAATGAAACAACTACTCATAAGAAGTGACTGATGGATATTTTTTTCCCCTGTAACTCATCCAGCTGACTCAAATAATTTAAGACTATTTTTTCCTTAGTACAAGGATGACTGTACAATGCAGAATATTAGCGGTATGAAGCTATTTCAGCTGTACATGTAGTATTCATGTGCAACTCAATACCTCCCCCTACACATGAATATAACTGCACAGAGAAGCAACTGCTGCTGCCTACAGCAATACTGGAGCAAGCCAAGAATGAAGGTTTATGTTCTTTAAATATTTGCTTAATTCTCTTGCACAAAAACTCATGTCCATTATTTACCTTGATCATTTAACATATAAGTGATACTGACTCTGCACTTTGAGTTAGTGAATTTTATAGAAAGTATACAGAGCTTAAGAATGGCTGATCTTTCTGAGCCAACAAACAATGGATGTTAACAGTGGTGTGAGATCGCAGTCATTGTCCAGAGCCATTTCTTCATGCAGGTAAGAATTCAGAACCCCCTTCACTACCTTTTAATCTAGTTTTATTCTGGTGTGAAGTTGGCTTCATTTTAATCTAGGAAGTACTTAAAGGTTTATTTACACTGCATAGCCCTGCATGGACAATGCATAAAAACTCATAAATGTTGAATGTGAAATAATCTTTTTATCTTAAACTAAGCCACTTGTATTATATATGCTATTTATTTATATTATTTGTGGCACAAGTATCAGACAGATCTCATTGACCCTGAAGCCAGCACTAATATGCAGCCTTCCTGTAGATGAAAGCCAATGCCTTCCAGAGCGAGAAGCTTTCACTTCATTCCTGTGAACTAGATAAGGTGACAGTGAAACTTCCGAAAGGTTGCCAAGGACAGAGGAAGGAATCGTAGAAACTGCTGTGCTGGAAAATTGCACTGCAATAGAATAAATCATTGGAAAGCCACAGGAGTTGCATTTGTCTCCTTTTCATTTTTGCTAAAAGAATGAGACTGAGGTTGGCCCAGGAGAGACTCCAGATCACCACATAAACTGTAGACACCAAAATTTAAGACTTTTATTTATTACCTTGCTTACACTGTACATTGCTCCTCTATCTAAAAATGAAGAATCTAATAGCTAACTGTCTTGTTTTTATTAGAGGTTTGTATTCTGTTTCTCTTCTAAACTATGACTTTAAATACATTTGTTTTGACACAATCTTTGCAACTCTGTTTGGAAATAAAAACGCAGAACTATTTATAATGCTCTATATCATGAGTTTACAATGTTTGTTTTCTTATTGAACTTGCTTCACTGCAAAAGGTATGTTGCTAAAAGAATGCTTCCCTGGAAAGAAAGAAAATCAGAACGCACAAAAGATTCTACCTTCACAAAAATACAGCATTCAGATACTAGACTATAATCAGGTTTCTATTCCAAGTATTTCAGGGCACACTGTTAACCTTAGACAACTGTGCATGAACCTTTTAATTAGCATGTTATCTTTGGTGCAATTAATGTCTTGTACCTCATATGTTACCTTCAAATTAAAACTTTTACTATCTGAGCATTATTAATTAATCAATGTGATTCTAAGAGGGAACAGACATCATTCAAGAGAAAGTCATTGTTTTCAGAACGTCATAGCCACTGATTTTAGAACAATTACTTAGCTCTCTTCAAAAACTACAAGGCTATTACTTTCAGCTTATGCTGTCTTCGTAGAACATGCACAAAACACATGACGCAGTCATTCTTTAAATTTTTCTACACCTGTAAACGTTTATTGCATTATATAAAACATCTATTTTGTGGCCTATTGTGACCAAGAAAATTTTAGTAAAAAAGAAAAAAAAAATCCTTACTAATCCCCTCAATACTATCAAGAATCTTCCTCTCCATTAGGGCCTGCAGAAAAAGCATATAGACAGCAGCATCAACCTAATGTAAGAAGCAATGTGATTGTTTGACCCTGAAGATATCAGTATAAAAGATATTTTATAAGCCACTGTGAGAGCTTGATTTAGTGTGATGAATGAATACATTCATAGCATAATAGCTTGTCTCAATATGTTTGATATGAGACGTTAAAAGAGGAAATAATTTCCAAAGATGATTGTCCTTATAAAATAATTAAAAACTCCAAAAGATTTACAATTTTTCTATCACCTATCAGATTTAACAGAAGTAAACACAAACCAGCATAATGTGGCCAGTTTCCATCAACAAATAAAGCTATCTTTTTAAACAAATTTCCTGTTCTTAAACTAGAAACTGTCTTGTGTCTGTTTATAAGCAAAGGACTCCTCAATCTATACTGCACCAAAGGAAATCAGTAAATTCCCAAGAATACACAACATAATCAGTCGCAAAACACTGTCTTTTATTTAATTGGCCTAGAAAAATAAAAGCATGACCTAGAAATATTTAACAGACAAGATAAAGTCTTTCTTAGAACTGCAGCACATCAGATTCCCAGTATTATTCCACAATTACCATGCAGCCTTAAACATGAAACTTTAGGCTAAATGGGCAGCTACCTACCGTACCATACAGTTAACTGCATAATGATGTAAGCAGACTGCTATTCTAGTGATTTCACTTTGCAACTCCTCTTTCTAGCATAATTATTCAGTTTTTATTAACCCCACATAAATTAAAGTCCATGTGCATATTGTTACAGGGTACCTACTTTTAAAAAAAAACACAATCCTGACACCCACAGAAATAGACATTCTGAGTCCAAACACCTGCAGATTTAGGAGAAAGAATTTCCTCCTATTTCTTACATCTTTATTCTACTATAATCATAAATGGAAACAAAAATGTCAGCAGTGTCAGAAGATGACTCATTAATATAAACTATAATTACATAGGATGCTAGTCACACACACTGATACACATTAGCTAAACATACATGCTTCACACGTAACAACATATATTACGCCCAGTCATAATATGCATGAACATCTAGAAACATCTGCAGTAGCGCTTGGGCAGGTCTCCCAGAGCCCTCCACAGATAGCAATGAATTAAGCTTCAGAGTGCTACCAGGAGGTCCCTATATATTACCATCTCTATTTTCATAGAAAGAGTCAGTGAGGGACAGGCACAATAAACGGCTTGCCCGAGGTCATACAGCAATGTAATAACTGAAATGAGATTGAAACCCAAATGCCCCAACTTTTATTTTAACAAATACACAGTGTTCTCCTTTAACAAAGGACAGAAACAGAACATACAGATGTTATAATAAGAGAATACACCTGCCACCTTGAAGTAATCAGGTTCCATTAGTTTATCTAGAAAAATCTTGAACTATGTTTGGAACCACAGGACAAAAGAAGAATAACAGGAAAAAAAGACTAATAAAAGAACCACCACCAATTTGATAAGGAGTGAACTAGATTTGTATACATAATTGTTTAGGCATAAACACTTCTACCAAAATTAATCTTTGACAATCCTTACCAAGATATTAGACAGCTTTCACTAGATGCTAAGAATTAAATCCAGGAGTATTCTGATAGTACTTGTTTTAAAGCAAATATAATCCCTATCTAAATGCATTTTCTTTAAAAAGTTGCTTTCTTAATACAATAAGCCCCAAGAAATACATTTCCTGCTGAAATTAGTAAATTCCTTTCACGCCACAAGTTTAAATGGAAGTAGAATAGTCCAAATGAATTCCTACTGGTTTAAACCATCTCTAGTGAAGTCCGAAGGTCACATTACTGCTGAACGATATGCATGCACATACATAACTGATAGTCTGTTTGGATACTGCTAACTTTCAAACATCCCGAACCCACAGAAGTCATGATAATGGCTTATTACAAATTACTACAGCACAAAAAAATACTGATTTTTAGCTACTGCTTCAAAACCAAATCAATTTTAGATTGAAATGATCATTAGAGAAGATGGATGGAAAACAAAGTAGGAAACTCCATATCTAAGTGAAGAAACCAGTGTGGTATCTGAAAAGGTATCATTTTGGTCTTCCAAAGAAAAGTTATTTGGAAGATCCAAACCACGAAAGACCCAGAACCACATAGCTTTCCCTTTCCCTGAAAGCACACGGCAACCACCCCAAGACTGACAAATTTGAATGCATCTCTACGAATCCGCCTGTTCTAGCACACAACCATGAATCTTTCTGCCAGTGGCAGTGACGACAGGGACAGGATATATGTTGTTGCCTTCCCACCCACCCACTGATGGTTTGTTTGTCTTTTTTTCCATGTTTAGTAACAAAATTATCATTTTACATCTCTCAAGCTTTGAAATTCCTAATAGTTATAACACAAAATATAAAAGCTTCATCCAAACCACAACTATGCCAGAAGTCACTGCTTTTACTGACCCACCAATCAATTTTTCACTCCATGCTATTGAAATTACAGCATGCGATAATCTAAAAGGTTAAAGTACCTAATCTTAAAGCAGGCCAATGCTGAACTTTGGATGAATTATGAACATTATATAATCTATTTTTATCATTAAAAAAAAATTTGATTAATTTGCAACCATTACTTTGGATTTTTCATTCCAAGGACACGATGATTCTGATTAACTAAATTTACAAAACTTTGTAACAAACACCATTTTGAATTACATTTAATAAATCTTTGGTATAAATGTGAATATGTACTTATGCAGATGAAGAGCACTAAACAATTAATTTAATGCTACGGAGCAAATATTATTTTTTGAAGACTGGATGAATATTAGCTTTGTTGGTAAATGACATTTTGAATATTCAGGGTTTTATAAGAGTGGTTCATTTCTTTATACAGCAACAAATCTTCAGACAGTCCTTCTGTCTGGTTGTGAAAAACTACAGTTCATATCTTTTCCATACATACTTAACCTCCTACAGATTTATTTGATTCTCAATAATTACTATTCTCTGGTAAGAGGCATATGTTATTACAGCACACTGCACTCCCACAAGCTGTCCACTCAGTGTATTTTAATAAATCTCTGCCAAAGCTGTATAAATTTGATCCTGTTTAAATTTAATAAGGATCAGAATATATCAAAGCACAAATTCCCATGGGAGAAATAGATATTTTGCATAGTTATTGAGTGCCCTATTCATAAATACAATGTGTAAGACCCAGACCATCAACCTTGAATTAAAAAGAAAAAGAGATTAATGCGTGCAAAGCCAGCTACTTCTTAAATAACTAGTGAAATTAGTGTTTAATAAAACATTTTCCCCTACACTACTGTTAATGACAGCAGCATTGCTTGAGCTTTAGTATTAGCATCCTAATATCTAACTATTGAATATCTGCAGTATAGAACAGAATACCTTTTCAGGTACCTTTTGCAATTCTTTCTTTCAAGATTTACCTACAATAGGACACAGATTGCTAAATGCGTCACCAAGTGTTTCTCTTTGGGTTACGTCTTATCCTTTTCTATACCACGGGATCACTTCCTTAAGCAGAAACCAGAGCAGCAACCAAGAGCCACGACTGTGGAAGAACCCAAATTCATTCCAGACAATGAATACCATGAACATGCATTTGACATCCATGTTCTTCCTTTTTCTGGAAGGATGTATAGGAGAGGAAGAAATTCTTCAATGCTCTACTAATTCTAGGTACATCTTGTTGATTTTGCATAGTACCTCACAAAATTTTATGTTCTATTAAGTAGACCGTTTCAGTACTTGCTCTGGCAAAATACCAGAAGACATAGCTATGCAAATAGATGCTGATCCAGCACCTTATGAAGAATTTTTGAGGACCCCTATCATAAACATAAATACTGCATGTCTGCCAAATATAAATACATTTATATTCATATAATTAGTTCTTCAGATAGCAATGTTTTCTTTTTTCTTGTTGTTGTAAAGAAGAACTGTTTGCATGTAAGGGAAAAAAAACCCAAGTACCTAAACCACATTCCCACCAACACATGTAGAGAGTGCATATGATAGCTGCTAGTTACAGAAATGATTCATTAATCTTCTGTAGGGAAGCTGCATTTCTTATCAGTGGTTTCTATTAGTAATTGCATATATTGCTGTATTTACAACCTACCACTTTCAAAACAGCTCCACCTTCTCCCATCATTGACACTTACAGGATAATAGGTATGGGAACAAAATCAGCCTACATTTATCCTGAATTAAAATTCATATTTTCAGATTAAGACCATGAAAGTCAAAAGACAAATCATTTTACATGGAGTAAAGATCTTTCCCAAGGGCTGGGGGGTGTGTGTACTAAATCAATTCACCATTGTTTTACAAGTCAGCCACTGAGAATGAAATCACAGACAGTTGAATTAATGGGAGCTTTGCCATTGACTTCAATGGGCCAAAGAAATCATCCTCAGTATTTTACTATACACAGAAGCCTGATGTCAGAATTAGTGCAGCTTTATGAAGTACTGTACAACACAATTCAATCCATAAAATTGAAGCCAATCATACCATCACTCAGACATCATTCCCACCACATCTATGGTAAGATTCATTCTAGTTTAATTTTCCCTTTATCATCATACACGTGTTGGAGCTGGGAAAATCTTCAGCCTTGTTTGTCAGCAATATTCCTTTATCTATTGTCAACATTATGTTGTTATGGTGAATATGCAAATATAAAAATGAAGTAGAAAATTCAAATGATATCAATGGAAATGTGTGAAAACCACAACACACTCAACTTTGCTTTGCCAGAATATAGCCATCAAAATCATAGCACTTTAAACACAATTACTTTGAATTAAGATCAAACAATACCATGATATAACTATTCATCCTGGGTAAACACATGGCTAGGTCTTTTATGTGCCACCTGTAGCACAGGGTCACAATCTGTCTTCATTTTCAAGAATTTTAGAAAATATTGCACATTGAATGGTGATAACAGTGGATCCATTCATTTACGAGATTCAGAGCTTAAGCACAAAGAGGCTGAGTTAAGAGTAGAGTGACTTCATTTCCTTGCTTTTACGGGTTTGTGTCTTTCAAATTTAATGTTATTTCAACAAAGTGCTTTGTGTTTATTATGGAGATATTCCACTGTATTTCCCTTTCCTCAGTTCATGAAATTTTCAATATAACAAGAAAAAAACATCTCAAATTCCTATTTTGAAAACTATATTGCCATTTTTATTCAGCCTGTATTTTAATATAGCATCAATATTTAACTACTTCATTAAATGAAGTGTGACTTTTATAGTGAAAATGTCAGTCTTTGCAGTTCATTAAATTCATTTAAAGTATAGCTGCTTGATTTTTTTTTTTCCTGGAGGAATAAAGGACTATTAACTGAAGGCATAAACTTAGCCTTAGCATGTACTTTTCTTCCTTTGAATTAACATTCGAGATTTGTAACAGTCTTTACAAATTTAAGGGATTGTTTGTATCTTTTTGCATTATCCTTATTTTTATAATAGGCGTCATTTTTATAGCATATACAACTGTTTATCACAGTTGGATATGACCAGTAGGATGTCACAGAGGATATTAACATGTCACGTGCTATTATGAATCTGTAGAATTCTGCAAGTAGTATTAAAAATACATTATTTTGAACTACAGCATGGGAAAAAATAAACTGTATGCGATGTAAAATGTAACAACTCTTGGAATCCAACAGGGTTTATGAGTACTGTTTTTCTGTTTCATAAAACATTCTTTGATGAGTATCCTTTTTCAAGAAGGGTTTCTATTAACTAATACAAAAGAACACAGGGATAACACCATTTCCAGAAAGATAGCACTATTTTTTTGCCAGATGTAAGAAACCCTGGTCCATATTCTCAAAGACTTCTGTGACTAATGCCTATAAAACTGGAAAAGCTAATTATTTCTGATTAATAAATTATGCGATTATAAAATACTTCAATAAAAATAAAGAAGCTGCTTTGAAATGTACTAAGACAGAAAAGTAATTCTTTTCAAACTACCACTCCTTTAAATGTTTGGAATAGATCTCAATGACAGTGAAATCTTTGAGTTTGGAAGACAATCATGAGGTTTTTTCAGTTTTAGTGTGTGAGTGCTCCCCCTCCTCTCCCCAAACAAACCAATTTGATTAGACTGCTCTCTTGTAGTAATGAACTGAATCGCTACCATGATGATTCTCATCTCGTGGATTCCAATCCTCAGACTGCACCAACTGGTCAATGCTTAATTTACTACAATACAGATGGTGATTAGGGGGAGAGGGTTGGACATGGACACGCGACATTTTAAAAGATTTCATTTTTACAACTGTAATATCCAGCCTCCGTAAATCAGATACTTTTGTAGTGTCTTAAATGCAGAATCCACAATACCCTACTGCACGCAAACATTTATGGGATGCATTTTGGGTACCATTACGTACCACAAAGATTTAGTTTGGAACTAGGACTTCTAAAAGTATTAAATCATTCAATCTATGATTTTTAAGTTCACCATATTCCCCATTCCTCTCACAGGTGGGCACTTTAGCCTCCATGCAACCAGCAACGGGCACCAAACTAGAAAGAAAGAAGAAATTAAGAATGTAGTAATAAGCGCTTACTAAAGTTAAAAGCTTCTTTCAAGAGACATTCTTCAACGAATGTTATGCACTACTAGTTTTATTTTCTAGGAAAACTACTCTGCATCTCCAAATTTGTGCTAAACTACTGTGACTTCTTTTTCTCTCTGTCAAAAGCAAGAGGGTTTATAGGAAATTCTGGTGCTTGAACTACCTTCCTTTGCATGAATTTTCCTAAAGAGTAATATGGATAATAAAAATTGAATTATCATGTGACTATAATTCTAAAGCAAGAAGAAACTCCGAAACTTAATTATCAAAGCAACCGCCCTGTCACATATAAAAAGCTAACAGGTACCAGTGGCGCATATTCCACACTGGAGTTTGAAAGAATCTTTACACATTTATTTTCTATGTCATTACATCTGCCAAATCAAACTGATGGGCTCTAACTAGCAATCCCTCACAGCAAGAGTACATGGAGCTAAACAAAAAATATTTCTTTTCAGATGTCATGAATTAACACAGCTACAAGGGGAGAGGTATCCAGCTGCTGTATTAAATCCATATGCTCTAGACAGGTCCCTGCAGGCCTGGGGTCCTCATCCAAGTTCTTCAACTTGAGAGCAAACTCTTCACCAACAGAGCTGAGATGGCTATCCTGACTATGAAACAAGCTCTTTGTTCTCCCACTGCGTGGACCTTTCAGGCAAAGGGTGAAACAATGTCTCTCTTTCATATCCACATTCTTCTGAAACACTACAGGGAGGGTCAAATTAATCTTTGCTACCTATTCACCTTGTGCAATCATAAGATCGTTCAGTTGGAAAGGACATGAGGAGATCTCTATAATTCAACCTCTTCTCAAAGCACAGGCAATACTGAATTCAGCAACTATTTGCTTAGAGCTTTTCTTCAGTCAAGTCTCAAAAACCACAAAGGATGGACAATGGTGGCCCTTTTGGGGCAACCTCACACTGATTTTTTTTTTCCTCCCTTTTTTGCAGTCTGAACTTCTTATTTCAACTTGTGCCTGTTGCCTTTCATTCTCCCACTCCATTCTCCCCCATCAAGAGCCTGGCTCCATCTCCTCGCTAACCTCCTCGCAGGTACTGGGGCTGCTGTGAAGTCCCCTGAAGTCTTCCCTTCTCCAGGCTGGACAAGACCCACAATCTGAACCTCTGCTCACAGAACAAGTATGCCAAGGACTGACCATCTTGCTGGCCTCCGTGAACTCGCTCCAGATTGCCGATTTATGTTACTATCCACCAGGACCCGCTGGTCCTTTTCAACAGATGATCTTCCCAGCCAGTCAGACCCCAGCCTATATCTCTCACCAGTACACCATAAAAAGTTTTTGATGTATCAGGCTAAGGATAAATGCACTGACATTGAACTTCAGGGTTCTGTGATGCTAAAAAAGATCTCCCAGCCCCTTTTCTAAAGCCACTTTACAAGAGAAAGGAGTAGTTTATTTTTCATTTTTTCACCCCAATAAAATAATTACAAATTTGATGTATGAGCATAAACAAATAAACACCTATTGTTAGTATTAAGCAGCTGAAGTAGAAATAAACAGTCACCTGCTTCAAAGTTCAACTCCAACAACAAATGAAGCCATGTTTCAAAAAATGACAAAGCTAGACATCTCTTTACAAATTTCTTTGCATAGAATTATGTGCCTGTCCCAGAATATATTAAGAAATCGCAGCAATAAAAACCCAACAAGAATTTTGCACTCAAACCGCCTTATAACCAGGTAGCACACCTTCAAAGTACAATTCAGACTCAATTAATTCCCAGGAAAACATGTTGCAAATGTGAATAAAATCCCTAAAAATGAGGGTAATTGGTGCCCAGGAAGAGCCATCCAATCCTTGAAAACTCAAACCTAGTAGATATGCGTTATACTTCAGGGGGTTTTTTTTATGGATTTCCAATATTAATCTACAGATTTTCAAGTTCCACCAACCACTTCCAAAAAAAGCTTAAATTTAGGAATGAAGAGGCTATGTTCTACAATGGCAGAAAATACCAACTGTACAAGGGAACTGGATTTTTGCCTTTGCCACACAAACCTACTGGGTCAAGATATGAGTAATTAAGTGTCCAAACTTGGGGTGGAGGAGCAGAGCTGCAAAGAACCACGTAGTTGTAGTAGCTGCTCTTGCTAGGCTGGAATATTTACAACAGTGCTGGCAGATGGCACTTTTTACACAAACACGACAACATACCCTGTCTTCATGGAACAAAGGCAAAATAAAGATACCCACTACCATAATTTTCTATTCTTATGACCTGAGAAACAAACTTGCTTTGCTTATGAACACAAAAGGACAGTAAGAGAGGCTGCATGTTTTTGCCAGTATTTCATAGAGCCCTCTGAAGAGCTGCTTAGTTCCACTGCACAAACAATTTTTGAAAATGAAGTTCTCATTCAGATCCCTGAGACTAGATTATTTTTAGAAACTTGGAAATAAGGCAGTTACCAGTTAGCAGAGCATGGGGCTAAGAAAGCAGATTACTATCTGATATGCACTGTCAAAACACCCACAACAAGACAAACCATCTAATAATTTTGTATCATGCTTCTACAGACTGTCAAACTGCTACGAGATGTGGGTTTTTCCATCACCTCTTTCAGACATTTCAAGGCCCTTCCTGCCCCACCACCACCAAGGAAAAGAATGCCATTTCTGAAGGAAGAACTAAGTAATCTCTCCATGTTCACAGATACTAGGTAACATCTATAAATCTCATTCTAGGTAACATCTATAAATCTCATTTACAATGTATTATAAATCTCATTTATATAGATTTATATAAATCTCATTTATATAGATCCTCATTTATATAGATCTCACTATAACATTAGACTTCAGAAATGAATTTTCTTTACTAGCTAGTATGCATAACTCCAAAATTACTGTTGTTGAGTCTGTAAGTAACTATCACGTCGATAGTTGCCTTGTTCAAATCAAAGACTCACTTGGGATCACAGAGTACATAACAAAACTTCAATATCATATGTTTAAGAGCGTAATGTGAAGCCACATTAAACAAGATTAAAAATACAATCAACCCCATGGTCCCTGTTTCAGGTAACCACAGTATATAATATTTAGCATAAACTCAGAGCCCTGAAAGCGACTATTACTCCTTTAAGCCCACTGTTAGAGGAAGGCTGCCTCAGTACCTTACACCTCTGGAAGCAAAAGGCTTTCTTCTCATTCCCAGTCTAAGCTCACAGACAGCATTTATACAGCCACGCTTGTAACAACACTGTCTTCTCTCTCACCCTGCTGTTTCCAGTATTACTGTTAAAGCACAGACACTTCAGGTCTCTTATGTCTTCTTTTCTTAGGAAAAATCAATTTTCCAACTGCAAGGTACTTATTTAAAAAAAAAAAAAGAAAAAAAAGAAAAAAATCTTTGCTACCAGACCTGCAATTTTATGTGTCAGTTCTTTCACACTTCAGAGATGAAGATTATCTAGACCTTCCCAACTTGTAACAGCCGAATGTAGTTTTTTGCTTGATTTTCATTTGGTATCTAAGCTGGCAAAAACATAATAATGATTCATTTATTTATCAAAAGTTCAGGCAAAACCAGGTGGAGACCATTTTTATGATTCCCAATCATATTTATTATTTCCATTTTTTCATTACCAGATGTGTTGCTTCTGGTAAGGATGAGAGGCCAAAGAGAACTGGTATTTTCAGCAGCCACGGCAACGCTTACCAACATTACAACCTGTCCCCACGTAACATATTATCAGTACTGATTCCTTTGTTTTGTCAGCAGGTACAAAGAAGTGGCTATATCCTTTTAGGAAATGAATGGTTCAGTGCCCAAGAAACTGCTACTTCAAAATACATCCTCCAAGCTGATTTTTTTCCAGCAAGTTTATGAAGCTCAATTCAAAAGCAGAAATATATCTCTTCTTCAAAGAAGGTATATTCCTATGTGCAAGAGCAAAATTGCACCCATTTCTTTTGAAACGTTAGAACATAAGGATGAGAAAGAAAAAGTAGAGTATGCTTTAAATCAGTTCTTACATGAAGTTCAGTTTGTTTGTCTCATTGATTGTTAGGGTTGGGGTTTTTTTTAAGATAAACATAAATCATCTTCACAGGGAAAACTTCAGTAGCCGGGATCAATAAAGCAACCAGCCTTGCTCTAGCACACATACTGAAACTCATCATCTAAAACCTTGTTATTTCTGCATTCAAAGATCCCTAGCAACTAGAGTTTGGGAAAAAGGATGCAGATAGGTGCTCCTTTGCTTGGGTGCCACAAACCAACTGAATGGATAAGCAAAGATGAACTTGTCTCTTTCTTTTGATTAAATACCAAAGATCAGTTCTCCAAAACCTATAGGAAATCTTCAAATATGAATGACTTGTACACTCACCCTCTTCACTCCCTCCACCCAAAAAAAGGAAAAAAAAAAAAAAACCACAACAAAAAAACAATGCCTAGAGCTGCAGGAAGTTCAGGAACTCAAGCAGAATGAAAGTACTCAATCCTCACATTGTCAATGTTCAGCAGTGTTCACTACTCTTTCTCATTGAGGTGTTTCACAGCCACTTCTCTATTCTTTTTCTAAATAAATGTGAAAGTAAAAAAGAAGGAACAATTTCCACAAAGGAAAATAAATTTTGGTCCTTCAATCATGAACTTGAATTGATACTTCGTAGCTACAGTGAATACAAGCAATGCACTGGGTACCTGGCGCAGAATTTTGACAGTGAGAGATCTTTGTTCTACTTCTTTTTAAACTATGTTTTTTCCATTTCTTCTTATTTTGTTCAGTCTTCCCGTTTTGCTTCATCTTCCACACTGCTGTGAGGGGAGGCAGTTGTTACATTCTCTTTTGCCAAAGGAAATGGACATTTGTTGATTTAGAAAAAAAAAAAGGTTACATGCAGGGGGGCAGAAAGCAAGGTCTATCTTGATATCGGTACTAACCCGTGCAGAGAATAATCGAAATTCAGAAGATTTACAAACACTATATATAGACTAAAATTACATGGATAGCTATTATATTCATAAGCATTTTAAATACACTATTGATGTCATGGTATTTTAATGGAGTTCATTATCATTTTTTAGTCTCAGAAATACTGTGAATGAAGCATAGCATAATATTCACCTGCAGTTAGTCATGATACGAATCAAGCTCTTTATAATCACTCTCACTTACGCCTCATGATGGAATAACCTTTAAAACTTTTATTTAGAAATAATTCTGCATAAACATACAAATAACACAGAATATGATGCGGAAAGAGCTACAGTGGAGCAACCCAGAAGTTAGAAGCAATGATGATAAGCCTCATGACCTCCAAAGAGGATGGACGTATCCTGATGTATGTGTCCCAAACAGCAGCAAACAGCCTCTCCCCACATTTTCTAAACAGTGGAAGACTGCTACAATTGCTGCAGACCAATACACGTTTTAAACATGGGTAACTGTGCAAGAGTCACGTTTCTGATCCAACATTTATTAGTGACATGTATTTCAAGTAATATCTGCCAATCTTGCTCTACAAAAACCAACATAAAGCTCAAAAAAAACCCCTTTTAATACATTATCAAGTGAAGAATCGGGATTCTTTTCTGGAATGTAAACTCTCCACCAGACTATTAACAAAAGGGCAAATTCTGAGACCTTTCTTGAAAAACTGCAACTTACTAGAAACAAGAATACAGGATGATAGGCACCATACCTGTATCTTACGTTATCACCAGCAATATATTTGTGCTGATAGAAGTCAACGCCTATCTTTACCATCCCTCCTCAAACACTTTCTAACAGAGAAGACAGAAAAAGGCTGCTCTCCTATCACAAGTTGTTTGCCAACTACGTTTAGAAAAACACTTTGCTACTGGGCAAGCTATAGCTGCAGATTGAGGCAAAATAAACAAGAAGCTTACCATGCAATTTTATAACTGTTTTTTTACAAGAATGACCATGGAAGAGCAAGACTGATCTCTAAACTGTGCATAGCACAGATACGCGCATGCAAAACACTGAAGTGCTGTTTGCGTACTCGACTAAGTATTTAATGAACAAAACCATGCTTTCCTTTCATACGATCTTCGATTAATCTCTCCGAGTTATATTTAGGCCTAGATTACACTGCCTGGCTTTCACCTTGTTCAGTCAGAGCTGCACATCAACTGAAATTCTGTCCCAGCTGTGAGTGGCTCGAAGAATTTCAGGTTTTTGCTGTGTGCTATCAGCAAGCAGGCGCAAGCCTAAGCAGGCAGCAGAGCGAAAGGGACATAAGAAACGTGCCCAAGGAATGCACTGAGGCAGTGCGCGCTCCAAGGGTCCTCTCACAGAAAAGGCACCCACAAAGGCAAAACCTCAGAAGTAAGTCATCATCTCCGTAAGGCATGACAGCCCAGAGAGCATGGGGTACTGAAACACTTCACTGAAGCCACCAACGCACACATCCGATTCAAACGTTACTTTTTAAAGACCAAGGTAAGACAACGATCAGAACCAAGAATGCACATATACACGGCTTGTCAAATTCTTGAAACAACAATCAGGTATTTTCAACAAGCCAGACAACACCCTATACACCTTTATAATCATCCAAGATCCGAGTGCCAAGCAACTATGTTAAAAAAAGCTTAGATAAAAGTACGAGAACAAAACAAAGGTGGCTTTTCTTACCAGCACTTCTGCTGAAAAACAAGCAGATATCTATCATGGAAGCTATGATACAAGCCACCACTGAGTAAGCCAGGCCACTTTTTATGACATAAGGTCTGATTTGCCACTCTCCATCCACTCCTTGGATCTCAGTCACCACCATGGGAGCACAAAGATAACTTCAACGTTATAAAAATGTGAGAAGGAAAGGACCACAGAAGCACTCGTTACGTCCCTATATTTAATCATATCTTGCGCTTGTAAATTGTTTGGCAGGACAAAATAAATTTATACAAATTACTTCATTTTATCATTTGAAATACAGTTATTGGGCACTCTTAGAAAACCACAGACGCTCACATAGGTATAAATAGACGATTTACTTTAATGATGACTTTGTATACATATCTAAATTAAGCTCTGGTGTTAGCACCTCGCAATTCATTTAGATTTGTGGAATATACAGTATACAGTATTGAGATCAGTCTTGAACTTACAATTCTGCTGCAAAAAAAGAGCAGAAAATGCACTGTAAAATCTTGTTTATTTTACCACATGTACAGAGCAGGCTTTTTTTAAAAAAAATGTAAGGTTAATGTATTTCAAACTATATTAAACAAAATAATAGGAGAAAAAAAGACCCATGTTGGGTTGTGGTAGGAAAGCAAAACTATCAAGTTTTTCACTAGAATACATCAATTCCGTCATATCCCCATATTTACATGGCTGCCTACTATTACTGTCATTTCATCCACACTTACCAAGAACCCACAAAAGTAACATTAATCTACTAAAGCAAACAGAATGACTATTTTCCCATGCCTAATCAAATTCTTATTTATTTAAGAAAGCAAATTGCTTAAAAAATAGAGAACCATTAATCCTTTATCACTAAACTGTTTTATTGATAGAAGTAGAGTTTAACAAAAGCACAGAATCCTAAACCATTCGAAATCCAACTATTTCTATAAACCCTATGACTATAAAAAGCATAATAAAAAGAGTGGCAAATAAATATTATCTACTCTGAAAATAAGTCATCCCACTATGCAGCAATTGATTTTTGCATGTTTTTAACACCATTTTTCGTATCAAAATTAGACAGCTAATCAATATAGAGGTGTTTATATTGAGATGTCCTGAACCTACAAGCTATTATATATCAGTGAATTTAAATATAGAAGTTGTCCCATTGAGATGGAAAAGATGATTCATAGAGCTCAGGTTGTTTCAATGCACGGACTCCTTGGGGAATAAAAAAAAATAAAAAAAAAAGAAAAAGGAAAAACAGAAACACAAACCCCACACATCAAACAAAACAAAAACAAACGAAATCCCACAATACTAATGCTTTGTTCATTTGTATTTCTCTCATATTAACTGTTTTCAGAATCAATCACAATCAAAACTGTATCCACTTTGAGGGGTAACCATGGAAGAGTTTCTCTGGAAAGATGAAGACAACCCACTTCAAGGGACCAAACCTATCTGCATGTAGACTTCATTTTCCACAAAGCCTACCACACTGTTTATTTTCAATATTTGCAACCTTTAGTTAGGTTGCGCAGTTGATCAGAACTCTTCAGAATATTAAATCTAAAAAAGAGAAAATCCAAATGTAAATGTGTTTGCTCAAGCAATATTCTGTTTTAACATTGTGATTTTACATAGTAATCAATTACATATTTTGTAATCAGGAAAGTGAGGAGATAGCCATGCTATTACCTCTGCAGCTCCAACCGCAGTCAGTAGCAGATGAAGTCATGCCAACAAAACAAACAAAAAAAAAAAAGCAAAACCAAAAAAAAGATAACTTACAAGAAGCAAAGACAGACAGATCTCTTACTTCAGAGGCTCCCAGTCCAAATCCTGCCATTTAATCCCAACACACTCTTCATTTCTAACTTCACTATGTCATAAGCCACCTCTTTTCTGTAAGATATAGTCTTAGCTCTCAGAAGTCTTTGGCCAGGAATGATAATATATGGTCACAGTGACCCAGACAGTAACAAGGGCTATAACTTAACAACAGCAAAAATAAAATGTTGACTTGCTAACAATTTCTGCCATGAAATCCTAAGGGCAGGACTCATCTAATGCCCATATAAGTAAGTGAAAGATGCCCACAATGAATCAGCCTTCAATGAGCATAAAAAAAGCTGAGATACAAGTGCCATTATTTTTCTTTTTTTCAGTCAAGCTAAGAAGGATACTAGGGATGCTTCCAACTTGCTGGTTTTGAGGACTGACTGCTTTTCTTTTCCTTATTGATAGTAATACAGGATTTTTCAACAGAACATGGGCTGACGGGCAAACTGGTCATGCAGGAGGAAACACTAATGCCAATTTCTAGCACGAAAACTATACAAACAAGCTGAAAACTAGTTAACTTGTTTGTTTAAAACATTTTTTTATTTTCAATAATAAACTACATAGTCTAGTTTTAGTAGCATACCTTTTCCAACAGATTTGAATCTGCAGCATTGGTCAATCATATCTCTAGCACTCCACTCATAAAAGTCAGTTATTTTTACTGCGATGAAAATAGCACTTTCAGCCTGTCTGCCCATTACCATGAAGTGTCAGAAAAAGTTAATGAAAACATCTGTTCAGGTATCCTAGGTACCTGTGGCAGAAGCAGTTGTATAACAACAGTTTCCCCTTTTGGTTTTGCTAGTTCAGGAGCCCCGTAACGCCTGTAATTTTTTTTTCAATATAATGTTTAAGGTACAGACAGAGAGAACACATTCAAAACAGAATTTGGTTTGGTTTGACAGGTGCTAACATGCAGTGGAAAAAATATGAAATGGAAATCTTGTTATGAAAATAAATAATGAATAACGTGGCAGCAAGCATGATCTCATCAAAGTCTTCATCTGAACGGAGCGTAGTGGCAAAGACCAGAAGGCTCTTGTGTGACATTGTTATCTAAAGCCCTGATTAGATTTTCACCTCAGAGTTCTCAATTTTGGTAGCAATCATCGCAAAGATACTATGGTAACTGGCACTCTATAAATACATCACACAGACAGGTAACAGTATAGAAGACAGCTATCAGATAAGAGTTTGAAGCATTTGAAAATTCAACCCTGCCATTAGGTCTGTATAGCAGTACTCAATTTTACAGCAGAAGAAATGTGATTACAGATAAAAAGGTAGAATTAATGCTGTACAAATTCTTCTCCTCCTAAATTAGATTATCATCATTCAATAGCATTAGTTAGGTTTCTAAGAGTGTCAGAACTCAACAAATACATAGGCACGTATTAACTGTAAATTTAATACAAGCCTGCAGCACAACCCAAAGGTTACAGTTTGATCAGCCTTGCTTTGCCAGATGTTGCACAAAACTCCAACAAATGAGTCACACATCTTCCAGTCAACCAAACTCTTCTCAAGTATCTGCCAAAGAGTATATGCTGTTATTTCTTGTGTTTCTATTTTCGATTTCATTAGAAATTCATAATAACTCATTAGAAGGATAAGCCTGGTCTCAGCACCTCTGCATGAAGTACAATGTTTGAGGCAGGCAGAGCTACCAGAGTGAGGCTCTTGTCCTCTCAGTATATTTAGTCAGTATTTCCTCACTCTAGAGCCAGACCTGTGTGTGGACATCCATGGCATATACATCAGATTTGTGATTGCTACAAATTATAACTATTTTTAAAACACACCCACCAGTCATTTCTGCACAAACCTTAAGTACTCCAGATTACCTCTAAGCATTAAACTCAAACTCTACATATATCACTTTACACTACTACAAGTACCTTGCTCATATAGTTGTAACCTATTCTAATGCAAAAATCTAAAAAATATTTTTATAAATTGACGCCTACTAAGCATGCTTTGTATAAACCAGCTCCTCCTTATGTCTTGATAACAAATGGTACATTCAGTATAGGAGCTGCATTATATTGCATTATATGAGCAACAGAAAAACTGTACGCTACACAATCCAATCAGTATCGCCATCATACAAGCCCACTATGAGTAATACAGGTTCTTGCGCAGTTACCACCTTTGGCATACAGGGGTTTCCTTTCACAGCTAGGTCTTCAAGTACGTCACAAAACCTGTGAGATGATTGCTCCTGAAAAACGGCATAATGCAAGCAGTGGTGATGATACAAAATATAATTTGCATTCTCGTGGACACGTTCATCTGATCATTGCACTTCCTCTCCAAAGCACTGGGAATCTTATCTAACATCTTCAATGCTGAACTGGACAGCCAAATATTTCTGGAACTTTTTTTGCTCCCTCACAGCAGTTGCCTGCATAGTCCTGAGGGGTTTTGATCTTAGAGGCAGGGGAGGGTTGTTCTGGGAAGGAAGCAGTTCAGCACGCTTGTGACATGCACCAGAAGATCAACGGGAAATACTAGAGATAAAATGGCATTTACCAAGTCAATAGGGCAAATACTTAAATTTACAGAGTTGATACTGCTCGCTTACATTGTGTCCAGCAAGACCCATATTCATCTCTCTGTTTATGCATGTCTACTTTGTGAGAGCTCCTTGGTGCTTTCTGGCACTCTCTCATCACCTGGGGCCAGCTTTGGCAGGGTCAGACAGTAGGTAAACACATGATGACAGCACGTATCACTCTCCAGTCCACAGACTAGTCTTATCAGAAAAGAAATAAGTGTGTCTGCGTCACAGCAGAGCATCAATATATACGAACATATATGTAGGGCAAATGATGACTGCGCAGAGAGTGTTTTATCTCAACAGCATCCATGCACCCTTTGTCTCTCACCATCTGCTATATGAAAGAAAAACCTACGCATATATAGCCACAGTAAGTTTGCAAGAAGAATACTTTTTAATCATTTGCATAACTGTAATCCATTTTTTCCTAACAACACACACTAATAGGAAAGACATACAGCCCCAATTCAGCACACGACTAAACTACTGCTGTCTTCACTTTACCTCTGGAAGAACAAGATAACCTTCCTGAGCTTCCTTTGCAAAATGCAAAATATTTCAGCCAAAACCATCAAGCTCTGACATTCACAAACGTATGCCAGCGCCTAAATTAAGGTATGTATGTTTGAAATTTGTATCCTTCAAGGACAATCTGTGTAGAAGAGATAAACACTGTAAAACATAGACAGCTAAATAATGAAGTAAGGATCCTAGAATTTAATATAATGATAACTCACGCATTGAGCTGTATGTGCTTAGGTTTTGGAGTTTTCTTTTCCCCTTTTCAAATAGCATGATAAGAATCATGGTCCCTTTAATAAAAAATGTATGATGAATAATGGTTCCCTAAATACTGTTAGTATAAGACATGTAATTTACTCAATAAGTGAAAAAGTTTGTTTAGAAAAAGCTAATAAACTATAGCAAATGCCCAAAATCATTCTCCATCTGCAGAACCATAAAAGGGCTCAAAACAGTAGCAGAATGTTTTACAACAGCTGGTCTCTTTCAACTTTCTGTAATTTTTATAGTTACTTTTTGGCTAATTTATTTTAGTACACCGCAGCAGGGCTCTTCTAGAAGCAGGCAGACCACAATTTCACTTGTGCAATTCCATGTAGCAGAGGTGGATCACTGTTATCCCAAACCACCACCAGCCAGACACATGCAGGGTAGAGTTATGTATTCTCACACCAGCACTGAAAACTTATCAAATGTGGCCCTGATCCAACAAAGCACTTAAGCACATGCTTTACTTTAAACATGTAAGTAATCCTATAGAGTAAATGAGATTCAGCATAAACCACTGGACTGAATCTCAGAATACCTTGACTCTGGCCCTGATTATGTCAGCTATCGACCACATAACCTTGGACAAATCACCGTATTTCTGTGTCTTTATTTCCTCTTTTGCCCTTTATGCATGTTTACCATGTTGCACACCACCTCAACAAAAATAATCCCGGTCTGGAACCTTCTAGAAACTGCTGCACTACAAATAACAGCAGAAGTAATTAGGTACTTCAGTCCCTTTTCAAATACCTATCATATACTCAAAACTACTGCTCCTCCCAAAGAAACCCAAGATGATATCCTTTCCCCTATGTATACTTATCCAGTATTGACAACCAATTTCAAAAGCATGGCATCGCGCTTAAAAAGCAGCTGTGGAGAAGGAATCCAACTGAAGGGTACCTGCAAGTAGGAGTCAGGATAGCTCCCAAGCACCTGCGAGTACAAGCCCAGGACTTCGGCTGCAGTTCCCCTCCTACTGCAAGTCCCTCGCTTACAGGGCATCGTGAGATCCTAAATCCTGCCTGAGGACCCAGGGCTCAGGCTGTCACATTTCTACCCACAAAAGGAAAATGATTGTACAGTCCTGGGAAAGTCTGTTTAAAGCATGTGGGTGGAAGGCAGCATTGTCTCGCACGGTGCAACGTATTTACACTAAAAGGCTTTATGTTCAAGAGTTTTAGACCTTGCAACACAAGATACACTTTTCCACGAGTAGATCATATGCCATCAACTTTATGTCTTAAAGATCCTAAGAATATCTTCACATAAATAAATCTGGGTTTGCACATATATACAACCACGCGATGTGTTTACTCTTGCCATCATACTTCCTGCTTCCCGGCAGTTGTCAGAGGCAATGTCACTGTCACAAGGAGAATATGGATTCAGCTCCTAACAATGAAGCTGGCACGGATGAGTGGGCAGGATACTCAAATGAGTTTCAGAAAGACTTAAGGTGAAATACTGTCCCCAGTGAAATCAATAACAGTTCTCCCATTTACTTCAGCAGAGTAAATATTTCAACCTTTTTTTCCTGTGCCTTCTGATCATCTCAGTGCCTAACAGAGTAATCATTTATTTTCTAACACGAACACGAGGAAAAGGACAGAAGAGATAGAAAGTGAGGGAGGAAAAATTTAAAAATAAATGTACTCTTTTCCCAGAATAATTAAAAACAATGTGAAACTTAAAACAATTCCTGTAGTCACAGATAATAAACAGCGCAGAAAACAAGATTAGATTAACACAGTTAAGAACCTTCTTTCTAGGAATTCATTCACAAATTCCTTTTCTGCCCTTGAAACACCTGTACAGCACATTGCTGCTTTCCCAGCTGAGCCAAAGAAGAGCTCCCAGCAACAGCAACACAGCTTTGTGTGTGTCAATCTGCCCCGGATCAGGCCTTTTGCATACAAAGATATCTATTATAAAGACGCATGCATCATGAGCTGTACTCTGTTAATTAAAATATTTTCTGCTGCAGACTGGAAGCCTGGCCTACAAGATACTTGCCAAAATTATGTTCAGGAGCACATCAACTGAAATGGAATAGGTCAAAAGTTAGTTACTTTCGACTTTTTCTGAATGTGTGCTCTGTTCTCATTGTATGATGAAGGGAAATACAGTCAAAAGGTTATACATAACTGTGTACTTGCAATAACTTAATGGGCACAATAAACTACCGGTTTTCAGAACCCTCTCAAGATTCTGGGCATTGGAAAAAAAAACCAACAACAAACAACAACCTGTACTGTAACTGGTAACAGAGCCTGAAAAACAGAGCCTATACCATGCATAACACAATAAAGTTACTGAATAAGTGCAATTTACAGTAAGCGCGCTGTCAGCAAGCGCTGTGGGTTTCCAAAATTAGTTGGCATAACAGACAACAGCGAGCATTTACTATGCATTTTAGAGCTCTCCAAGTCCTTAGCAGCATTCCAAGTTAAGGTTGACGTTTCATCTTTAATTCATACTCCTGTGTCTTTCTATATTAGCTACTAACAAAGCAGCATGCTAATAGCCCAGCAGAGAGAGCATGCGCGGGGCAGGGGCTGTGGGCACTCCATGGAACGCTGGCCTGCAGCTCCAGGGAAAGCAGACCTGTGCCTTTGGACAAGGGAGGCAGCCACCACAGCAGCACTGACAAACTTGAGCATCACAGCAGCGGAGACAGAGATTATCATAAAGAGCAACTGAAAAGCACGCTCGTGTGATACATTCAGAAGCGATTTCTCTAGGAGAAAGTTATGTTCAGCTGCTGAACCTTCTTATTTAAGCCCACATTACTTCTCCCTCTTAAAGCAACCTTTGTATTTCATCAAACTTTATTGACTCGTTTGGATGGGAGTCTAAGAAAAAAAAACCAGCAGGTTTCCACAGAGGTTTAGACTTTGTGCCAGCACCCTTCTTTTCCCCAGCATCTCACACAGCGCCTCACAAAAGGACCCAGAGGTTGGACAAACACAGCACCAGGAAAAACACAGTGTGAAAGGGATCTTTATGTGCATGTGTGAGGGCCCAGCGCTAATAGCTCAATGTGCTATTGACACATCACAGTGCAAACAGCTAAGTCTTTTTCAAAATAGCATGAGTCACAGTGTCATTCTTAACTTTGCCTTTCCCAGATTTGGGTAATTTGTGAAACAAATCACACCGGTATTATTAAAACATATTTTTGTAGCTGGAGGTAGCCACTGGGAAACGACTATCGCTTCTGACTGTTCCCTTTACTCTGTAAACTACCCGTGCCGCAGAGAAGGTGTGAAGAGATGGAAGTGGTACAGCAACTTCTCTGACAGTCCTCGGCAAATCAAAACGTTTGTTATCCTGGCGTGCTAGCGGCTGATGTACTTCTAGATAATCCTCCCGTTCGCTAAAACGCTTTAGTTAGAGCCGGGCCGTAAGAGAGCCGTACCCATCCCACCGAGGGGGGCGAGGGAGGCTCCCCGGGGCTCCAGCCCGGGAGCGGAGCCGCCCGTCCCGGTGCAGAGCAGCGGGGGCAGCCGCCCTTTGTTCGCCAGCTGCGGGGCACGGGGACTCGCCCCCCAAAGTTCCTCGGGGGTTCGGCAGGAGGGAGGCGGCCCCACGGATGCTCGGCGCCTCCAACTTTCTAGGCATTACCCCCCCCCCTCCACCGCCCCAGGCATCCCGAGCATCCCCGCCCCGGCGGAGCCGTCGGGGAACCGGTCCCGGTAGCAGCACGAGGAATGAACGCACGCGGGAATAATCACCTTGTTGTAGTTGTAGTAACCCAAACACTGGGCAAAGTCCAGGTTGGAGGGGTCTCCGGGAAGCGAGCTGCCCGCCGCAGCCGGGTAAAATCTTACATCCATGCCGGTGCTGGGGTCCAAGAAGTGCACTTGGAGAGACGGCCAGGAGGTTTAATAGATCCACCTTCAGGTGCTTTCCCCGGGGCTGGGGCGCGGGCAGAACCGCCGAGGGAGCGGAGCTGCGGGGCGCCCAGCCTGCCCGAGCAGCGGGGACGGACGAGGGCCGGGAGGCGGCGGAAAAGTGCAGGTAAACAAGGAGGAAAAGAGAGGAGAGGAGAGGTGGGCGGCGGAGCCCAGGTGGGAGCCTCGGCGGGAGGAGGGGACGGAGGGCAGGACAGAGGGAAGAGGAGGCAGGGCTGTTGTTTTCTAAAAGCTCAGTGCCGAGCCACGGGCTTCGCCTCCGCATTCAGGAGCAGCTGCTGTACACAAAGGAGCCACGCGCCCGGACGGACGGACGGACGGACCGACCGCCGACAAAGGCTGTGGGGGGGGAAGGGGACAGAGCCGGCACCGCCGCCCCGCGGCTGCCGGGGAGAGGGCTGGAGGGGAGGGGGCGGCTGCCCCGGAGTTGGGGCGAGGGGGGCTGAGCCGCGCGGGGCCAAGTGCCGAAAGAGCCGAAAGAGCCGAAAGAGCTGGCGCCGCTCGCAGCGCTGCCCGGGAGGAGCCGCCGCCGCCCGCGCCCCTCCCCGCGCCCAATGCCGCCCCCGGCGGCCGGTGCTGCCCGGCGCCGCTCCAGGTGAGCAGCTGCCACCGCTTCCAACAGCTTTCGCGTTGTTTTTTTTTCTTCTTTTTTAGCAATGCACTTTACTTTACAATGCACTTCTGTGCCTTTCTGCGTGAGGGCGGCCGCAGAAGAAAGGAGATTCTAACGTACTGTCAAAACTTGGGCTCGGGAGCCCAGCGGCCTGCCCCGCAGAGACCACCGTGAGCTCTCGGAGTGCGGGATGCCCGTTCAAAGCAATCCACTAAGAAATGTGGAATCAGAACCGGCGTGGCCGGCAGGTCCAGGGAGGTGACTGTGCCTCTGGTGAGGCCGCACTGAACTGAACCTCCGAACTGAACCGCCTGTGTTCAGTTCTGGGCCCCTCACCACAAGAAGGATGTTGAGGCTCTGGAGTGTGTCCAGAGAAGAGCAACGAAGCTGGTGAGGGGGCTGGAGAACAAGTCTTATGAGGAGCGGCTGAGAGAGCTGGGGTTGTTTAGCCTGGAGAAGAGGAGGCTGAGGAGAGACCTTATTGCTCTCTACAACTACCTGAAAGGAGGTTGTGGAGAGGAGGGAGCTGGGCTCTTCTCCCAAGGGACAGGGGACAGGACAAGGGGGAATGGCCTCAAGTCTGCCAGGGGAGGGTCAGACTCGATATCAGGAAAAAATTTTTCACAGAAAGGGTCATTGGGCACTGGCAGAGGCTGCCCTGGGAGCTGGTGGAGTCACCTTCCCTGGAGGTATTTAAAAGACAGGTAGATGAGATGCTCAGGGACATGGTTTAGTGGTTGATAGGAATGGTTGGACTCGATGATCCTGGAGGTCTTTTCCAACCTGATGATTCTATGAAATCCAGATTTGTTTCATCAGACATAGGCGCTGCACAGCTGTACCTACTGCCCTGCCGGCAGCTTTCCTGACCCGAAGTCTTGCTCCAGAACTTTTGGAGAAAACACTGAAGTAGTACAAAAGTCATTTAACCTCACGAGTTGTGCCCTGCAGACAAGGTGCGAGGAAGAAGGGTGAAAATATGCCCTTGGCTCAAGGCTTCTTTAACAGAGAGAGAATTGCCCTTTAGTCTAGGGCTGAGTCCTGTCTAGTTATAACACACCTGGAAACACCCCAGACTGTCTTTAAGTTTACTCCATTTTGTTGCAAAATAGCAAGGACAAAACAAATATACAGGGTTTAACTGTACAACACCTGCAAGACCTTCTCTGAAAGCCTTTATGTCTCTCCTGTGGCTACTGAGGACAGATAATCTGGGGCAATGCCACAGTCCTGCTTCTGGCTGAAGCCTGCCTTGGTGTGTTAATGCCTCACACTTTCATGTCCAGCATGATTTTGCACTGTCTAAATAGACTGGGAGCAAACTGTAAAACAGCCAACAGCTACAATGTATAGAAAGGGAACATCTTCCCAGCTCCATCCCTAGAAATCTTATTTTCAATATTTATGGTGGCACAAGTAGCTCCTGCTAGCACAGGGGACACTAGGTCGCTCTTATTCAGGGTATTGATCCTGAATTGTCACAGTTTGTAGCAAAGAAAGATCTCTAAAGTGACATTTTGCACTAAGAGCAGAATTAAACATAGCACAGATACACACCGGTATTAACAGGGAGTACTTAGAATTTAACTTTCTAGAAAAATGTATATCCACTGGTAAATGCCTTGGTAGAAAAGAAAATGGGTATATTCTGTCAAATACCTAATCCAATTTCATATTCATTCTGTCAACCATTTTTAACCAACAGGAAAAAAAAAAACCCTGCAAAATGTACACTGTTGCTAAATGGGAAATGGCTGAGGAACATAGAGTGCAGCATGTTCACACAGGCACACCCCAGACCTGTGGCAAAAATTATTTATGCTCTTGAGAGGAACGAATTGTTCAGAAATAAAAGGACACTGAATCTGTTTCAGAATGCATTACAGCAGTCTTCCAAAGCAGTGACAGGAAAGGGATGGTGCATAGGCACAGCGAACTCATTTCAACATTTCAGCTGAGGTTAATGAAGGAATACCTGCTTTGTTTTATTCACTGGGTTACGCACATTTCTGTAAACCCAAGTGTAAATGTTAGAATAAGCAGATGCTGGGGTATAGGAACAGATCATTGGCAAGTTCTGAAGTGTTCTGCTATATAAATACAGGTATTTCCACACTGCCTTGCTCTGGTTCTCTACACTTTTAACAAAATTTGAAAGCATATTCTCATTGAATTTAGAGAGAAAACGTTTCAGTGAGGAAAGAATGGTAAATGATTCCAAGTTTAGGATTTGGTCCCATTGTCATGTTGAAAGGAGCCTCTGAAAGGCTGCTGACCTATCCAATGTCTGCCTTCTCAGCAATGCATGGCCTCGGAAGAACTTGGGCTGCTGTACCGAGTCCTGCTTTGACACCTCTCCTGTCCTGCAGCTTCAGCACCGCCTCCACTCCAGAGCGGGAGGTGGCTGGCAGGAAGCACACAAGGTGTGTGGTGAGCAGGCAACTACCACTTCTGGGGTAGAAGCCTTATGTTCAGAAGATAACCAAATAATGGTGATGTAAGTAATGATGATTTCAAGTGCTCTGATGGAATACACTGTTTCCAACACATTTTTTTCTGAAAATAAAAGAATAGCCACAAAAGGAAAACCACAAAATATTCCATCTTGATGTAACTGGTGCAGGAAGTTAATATAAAATTGAAAAAGTCAGAATTAAAGAAATAATAAATTCCAGCCAGAAAAAAACACATATTTCTAAAATATTATTTGGAGAACAGTTATGAAAAACTGGTGATTTATACAATTATGAAACTAAAATAGAGAGATTTGATGATATTTCCAGCCCAAAAAATTACAGCTGCTGACTATAATCTAGCTTTGACAGCTCTACCAAATGCCCAAATTAAGTCTTTTACAGAAATAGTAAGACTATAGTGGAATTAATGAATGATTTAAAGACAAACAGAAGAGAAACTGAGATATATATGCTAATTTGTTTTTATTTTTAAACAAAATATTAGGGTTTGTATGATATTGTGCCAGATATCGTGCCATTTTTTTTTTTCTACAAACTAAAAAAGTAGGCAAGTGTATGTTTTCTTTTCTCAATACCTTTTTGATGTAATTTATTAAATAAGTTAACTTGAATAATCTCTGCTACACTACAAATCCAGGTACATGATGCCAAATCTGCTAGTCACAATGTATTTATCTCATGGGTACACCTTAAATACAGAATATGAGCCAAAGTATTTCTATATTTCTGTACATATCGCTTGAAAGAAATCCATCAGATTCTCTCGAGCTATTTTCTTTAAGGTCCTTGAGCAAAACTATGGCTTTCCAATTCTACTTTTAATTTTTTTTTTCTTTTAGAGCAGTAGGAAATATGAAGTATTTGCAGTATCGAGTAACTATTCTGCACTTCCCTCCTGGCTGAATAAAAGTAAGCATCTACCTACAGTAAGTGGAGGGCTCCAGTAGTTCCCCTGATCCTGGATGGCCTTGATTTCGAAGAAACTTTTTGAAAAGCATTGTTCCATAAAGATTTGAATGTATGCCTACCAATGCCTACAATTATGATTCAGCCAGTAGCACACAAACTGTGACTTTGTTCCATCTTCAGCTATACTTTCTTATGACTCATCATCACAATTCAATTTTAAAAGCCATTAAGAACACTCAAACTGCTTTTCTGATGCAAGAGCAGAAATTGTATTGGAGTGAATCAGTCATGTACAAACTTGAAAGTGTGCATGCACAAATTCTCACTGCTGCCCAGAAACCTTTCAGCTCACACAGGTAAATACTAATGTTCCAGGCCTAGCTAATTCGCACACAAGTCTGGAAAATCCTTTTCTTTGCACCAGGACATAGCAAGGAAATGTGTTTAACAGTTATGGCTTATTTGCTTTATCTTTAATTGGTACCCTTACAGCCTCTGCAGACTGTTATACTTTGCAAACCTTGTGTCAGTCACCAAACCTGTAACATGGACACAGTACCAAAGGCTCAGTCTTTCTTTTTACTGTACAGAAGTCAAAGGGACTAGGAGGAGATTTACTCCAACACATTGCAGTCAGGAAGAAACCTCAGAGGTAAGAGCAGACACACCAGTTCACAACCCCTGTGTCTCTGTCCTGACAGTCCCCTCACTGGCAAAGATGGCAAAGATGAGAGGGGTAGGAAAATGAAGAATAAGGGAAGAAGTAGTGAGATGGACCAAGTCTGGACTTCACTCTAATTTCACAATGCAGAATCAACATTAAAAAAGACCAAACTTTCATTTTCACAGTACAGGACCCAAGTCTCTTGGCTCTTATCCCAACTGGGAAAAACAAGAGGAGACGGGAGAACTCAACATGCTTGATGTCACCTGTTAAGGAACAGTGTATTCCCTCAAGAGCGTATGTAAAGGATGAAAAGGCACAAAACAAAAAGGATGGAATACAGGAGAAGAAACCGAAGACAGTGTCAACTAGATCTGGTTTAGAAAATAATCTAAATCCTCCTAGAATCAATAGGAAGTCCCTTTAATTGAGTGCAATGGGCTTTGAATTAGACCTATATTCTACTTACCAAGTGCAGCTGCTGAGAATCAATAATATTTTGACTTACCCCTCAAAGCAACAACTACACTTGTAACTTATAGCTAAGAAAAAGCACAATTAACAGCGTATTAATTCATAAGAATTTATCTCACTGAAGTCCTCATCAGTTTGTAGAGTCAGCTGGCATTTTTAAGTGATCACACAGGCATGACTATCCCATATAAACAAGGCAGTAAAGGAAAAACTTTTGTTCTTAGCATTAATTAAGATCAAATATTCATTGATATCTACATTTCTCAGCAAGTATCTCAAGCAGAGATCAATAAACACTTATTAGTCACTGACCACATTTCCTGCAGTAAAGGAGGGAACGTCAGCCAGCAGATGGGAGCAGCCAAATAATCAGGGGAGCTGAAATCCAGTGCTTGTCTGCCAAGTGATCATTTACCTTCTCTTTGTCTCAGTTGCTGCATCTAGAAAACCAAAGATCAAAGGATTTAAAAAAATATATATTTTATTAGTCATTCCTTAAAAACACAAATCATTATTTCAGAATACAAGTATGGAGCTCTGCTTGTGAGAATTCTGTTTCTTTCAGGCCCAAATGAAGAAATGCATTGCTTCATGAAACTGGGAGAAACAAAATTATTAAACTTTTCAAACATTTATATGTTCCTTCTATGATGTTTCCATGAATTGCTGAAGTCTCTTATCTCACCTGAAGTATTTTACCACCTCAACTCCCATGCAACATATTTGAATCATATTCTAGCAGAAAAACAAGTATTTGAGTTGTCTACAGAGCAGAGGCAACCTCTAATACTGTTGAACAATGTTACAGCAAAAAGTTTCCTGCTGCTTTAAAGAAAGAGTTTCACAACCCTCCAAAATAACCTGTGTGTAATGGACAATATAGGATTACTTTTTGGCAGAGTGAATATCCTGTTGCTATTGACTGCAGTGTTACAGTATCCTGACATACTAGTATATAGTTATTGTGAGATAAAGACCAGGTTGAAAAACAAACCGATTGCAGTACTGAAAACAGAAAAGGGACTGTCCAGTAATATAAAAATAAACTTATTAAAAGAACAATGACTGTAACAGTGTCATTTCTAGTTTAGCATTAAAGAATAAAAGCTTCAACTGAAACTAAGACACTCTTGCAATGTAATTCTTTCTTCCAGGATGTCATTTTAAAAGCAAGACAGGAAAACATGGTTAGAGATGGCTGTGTGTGTGTATGTTTAGCTATATTACAGTTATATCATCTGTTGATACAAAGCTGTGGAAGGTGTGCGGTATGTTTCTGTTTGTTTGTTTTTCCTTTCTGGCTCTCTCCACATTCCTTTGTTGAATTTAAGCTAAAATAATTATTAGAGGGAAAAAAATCTGCTGACATCTAACCTTTAAAGGAATTTGCAAGGACAATGTCTATATAAAGAAAAATATTCTCATCTTAAGGAGTCCAACTTCTTTAAATTTCTCTGTTAGTCCAGAGGAATTTGTGAGGCAGAAACTTTCATTTTACAGCAGAATCAAATGTAATTACTGGAAGCATTATTTTAATGAAATGTATCTGAAAACCCCTAGTGAGACACGGTGAAGAGTATTTCCAGGTGAGAAAGGTTACATTTAATCTTTGTATCTGCACTAGCCTCATTCATACAAGTTTTTGAGTTTTCACTTCGTCTTATGTTCTATTAAGTAATTACTTGAAATTACAGCATGACCTCTAATGTATTTCAGGTGCACACAATTCCTTATAAAACGTTTGGGAAAGGATATGGTGATGTTCCTGGAGTGATCAGGAAGATATCTTTCTGTGATTTTGTGGGTTTATTGCAATAATACTGTATTTCCCCAAAGAGAAGGCACGCTTACTCCTGAGAGCCTGCATGGCACCTGGGAGAGATGTGAGCAGTAGTATCCTGGCTGTCCCCAGGAGCCATGGAAGTGGCTATATATGTGCTCAGTGACCACAGTGTACATCTTCTGTTGGTGGGTGTGGAAGGGGTCGGCTTTTGGTCTTTGCTTGGAAGCCACTTACTTGACCAGACGCTGCCAAGATTCAAGGTAAAAATCCTTGTATAGTTTTACAGTCATGCCTTAAAAATAAAAATCATTTTATAAGAATGCTGTTGTTCTCATGTCCCTTCCAAATGGTACAGAGCTTTATCGTGATATTAATGCCACCCTCTACTAGCACAGGTTATAACACAAAATAATTAGTGACCAATGCAAGAGAATATGTATGTATATAAAAAAAATTATCCATGTTTACTAGGACTGTAGCCATACAGCTTTATTTGGATAGATAGATCCATACAGTAACTGGAAGTAGTCTTCCAAAGGACTCATTAGTTATCCTCCAGGTCTCCCAATTAATGATGTAGTCTTCTGAGAGCATATTAATAACTCCGGTATTAATAGCAGCATAATTGTAACTGAGAGGTAGAAAAATAGAACACCTTTTTATAAGTACTTGTACAGTAGAGTTTGGGACTTAGTAATAGACACACACATAAATTAATCAGATTAAAAATTAACAGATTTCTAGAAGTGTGATTTAGGGGCCACATTAACATCTCCAAAACAAACTGCTATACTGCCATTCAGGAGACTTACATTCAGTTTATACAGTAGAGCTCTCTTTTTTGATGCTTCAATGGGCCAAGTTTTCAACATGGAAAAGGCAGATTTTATCCAGTTGTCTAGGCTCTTTCCCCAAGCTCATAAAGCATGTCTGCCAAGCTATTCTTAAAGAAATCAGCCCTCGTTTTCATGAATGGGTAATATTTAATAAAACATCTGATCACAAAACCACATCTAAAACATCACTACTAAAATAACACACTGACTTGCTACTAAATGCAATGTTCTTTTATATAAGTCCATTTCAACTCCATTTATTCCAGGGTTCTACAGCAGTCAAAATAATCAATGCAGAATTTTCCATGTGATTTACACATTGCTTTTTAAAATGAATTGACCAAACCAAAAAATGCTTATTTCTGCTGCCTGGCTTGTTTTCTAAAACATATTCTCTTTCTTTTAAAGTAAGAGAATGACCTTTGCTTCAGGAACAATTTTCTGAGACAGTGTGTTTATCAAATGGCTTCTCTGCTTTCATGAAAACAATTTATTTTCACTGAACTCTTCAAGATAAGCATTGAAGTCAGGAAGAATGTACAATGACATTTATAATTACATTCAAGAAACAAATATTTTCCTACAGAAAGGTTTTGGATTTTTATCTTTTTTTTAGAGATACAAAATATTTTCTCCAACATACTATTTAAAGTTATTTTCTCCCTGAAATTACAAAGTGTATTTTCATATGCATAGAAAGAAAAGCCTGGGACAGTAATCTTCTCATAGAAAGGCTACAGTATGCATCCTAAACAATGAAAGCTGTAGCATAATCCTTAGAACCAAATTGCCTTCCCTGCCCCACTCTTAGAAATAATCTGCAGACAAATGACAGGGAGAGCAGGGGGATTCATGACCTTGCAGAGCCTCCTCCAACGCCCCCCATATGCCCAGTCTCAGAAAATGGACAAAACAATTGTCCCTTGGAATGGCACGTCCATCTCTCCAGCTTTTCTCCCACATTTTTCCTCTTGCTCAGAGACAGTTTCTTAAGCCCCAGAGCTTGGACATGGGGCACGGTGCCTCCTATTCTTTGGGGAAATAGAGGATCTGGCTAAAAAAGCTCCCTCTTTCCTTACAGATTCAGCCTCGGATCTGTTCTCAACTATCAACAACAAAAGCTCAGTCATGCCAGACAATTACTGTTTCCTGCTATATTCTGGACTGCCCCTAAAACCAAGGTAGTCCATGATGTATCTCATATTTCACATCAAAAGCAGCTGCAGATTTACCCATGTAGTGCCTGTATTTTCAAATGCAAATTCAATAACTACCTATGCAAAAGCTGCCCATGAATATATTTTGGAGTTCCTTTTGGGCTGCCTGGAAACACGAGTCTTACTGGATTAAAAAGACATATTACAATCTCTCCAATGAATGCCCTTTAATTTGTGGGAATTCATTTTAGAGTTAAAATTTTAACATCTGGTTTATTCCTTGTCAGTCAAACATCCTAGCTTTTCATTATTCCATTTTTTTCAGTGCATGGAGGTAGTTCTAATCATAAAGATTCTCTGATAAAGTTCTCCTCCAGAGATATACTCTTTTTGTGGGCTCAGCTAGTGAAGAAATATCATTCATTTGTAATACCCATCAAAGAGAAGTGTGGAAAAAATCAAAAGCCACTGAAAAGAGATTGTATTTCACGAATATACACCAAGGCTTTATTTAAAATATACAATGTTAAATTTGATCAAATATCAACTCACCATTCAGAGTGGAATAATCTCTTTTAATTTGCATATATCTGTGTGTGCCAAAGACAAACATGTTTGCTTTCAAGCAGGTGCACATCCTGCTATGACTAAATCTCTAACTCATCAAATTGCTTTACCAGTGTGGGACATGCCCTTTTTTCTGGAATAGCTTCAAGCATTTTCCCCAGCATTTCAGCCACCTGTTTACCGAGTTCATACTCCAAAGGAGATGCATGCAATTAGAAACAAGGAAATGAAAATAAATGACCTTGTTTGTTATAAATAACAAAGAGACTCAGCAAAATTAATGCAGCGAAGCCTGACCTTCTGACCTGAAAGAAAGAATCACCTCATTCCTTTGTAGCAGGCTCACAATGCTCCAGCACCAGGCATTGTTATGCAGCTTTGCCTCTTTTGAGGGATCTTAAAGGAGTATATTCTAAATATTAAATGTTTTACAAGTTAGATTAGGAAATTTGCATTAAAAAGCACGTTGAAACAAAGTCAAGAGAGCAAGGATAAACACTGCTTTATTTAAAAAGCACAGGTAAGCTATGTGTATATTAATTTGCTATACTACAGTTTTTCAACTGTAAAAAAAAAAGGGGGGGAATTCCAGGTACTAAAGAGCCATGGAATATCTGCTTCAGTGTTTGGTGAGTTGATCAGAGAGAAAGTTTTTAATTACCCAACTCTAGGAGAAGAAAACATTTTTCTTTTGTAAATTATTAGTGCTACGATGATCTGACTTTTGAGAAAAAAATCAATGTGCTTCCACAGATACTACCCAAACCACATTTTTTTTTTTATTATGCTTTAATTATGCAAGCAGAAATGCCTTCTTTTGTATGAAGTCTACTGAATAACGTTTCTATGGGTTACATTTTCACTTTTGAATGATTCACATCACTCTGGAACAGTGTCCAGCTGTAATGGAGGGCAAGGTGTTAGAAATTTGTTTCGCTGCTTCTCTTTAGAGGTAATGAGAACACACAGTTGTTGTTACGGCAGTCCTCACGACAAGAGCAGTGTGTAATTACAGTGCTGGTTCCCATCAAGTCACTCTCCAAAACAAGGATGTTATTAATGAAGCAGCTCAGAACTGTTGCAAAAATGAAAGAATAACACATTTGTGTTTCTCTGAAAGCAGTTCCTACATCAGGTATTGTTTGACAAGGGCTTTTTACAAAACTTGGTTTGCGTGTTTTTTTGCCTTCTCTCCCTCTTCCAGTGACATCAATCCAGCTGCTTCACCAGGTTCTCTTTGGCCCATAGTGAACCAAGCAGGGCCCAGGGGAGAGTCGGAGCTACTCTGCCTGCAGTAGGGAGGGCACGTCCCCTGTGAGGGCCCCCATGGCATGGGGCAGTGGCACGAAGGCAGACAAATCTGTCCCCGAGATGGACTGTGAAGTCAGTCTCTTCCACAGGAGGCATCAGGGCTGGGCCAGCAAGAGCAGCACATGGACCCTGTGCCATACTGTGACACGGGCAATCTGTGACCGATGCCATGCTTTCAGAATTAGCGGCATGAGGCTGCAGCAGCTCTTTTCCTCCTCACCCATTCTTCCACATTCTGTATCAATGGAGCAACTCCACCCGCTTGAGATCTCTGTGTGACTTACTCCTGCTCTCATGCTTTTACAGTAAAAGGGTGACCTGAATGAATAATTTCCAGCAGAAAAAAAAAAGTTGACAAACACAGCCTCCCTTTCTGTTCATGAAGTGTCATGAACAACTTGTGTTTCTTCCAAAGGTACGTAACATTAAAAACTAAACAGTACATGTGGCTGGAGGTAGGGATATGCTTAAGTGTTTGACTGAATCAGAGCCCCGAAAAGTATTGTCTTCTTAATAAATCTGCATCTGCTCATAAGGATTGAAACCACACATTTTTACGTACTGATTTGTGAGGCCCTGTATGATGAGCCACGTTTGAGGCAGACCTGCGCAACAAACAGCCTTCAGAGAGCTGAGCTCAACCAGAAGAAATTCCTGTTCTGTGGAGCATGAAACCATGGTCTCTGTCCTGCTCTGGGGCTCCACACACCATGTGGGGCCAGCAAATACCCAGGTTGGAGAAGGACTGAGGTTCTGTGCTGAGCCACCATCACCTGATACGCAACGGCTGAAACAGAGAGAGAAGAGCTGGGGATCCATTAACATCTCTCATGCTCCAAGCGTGAGACCTTACTGGCCTATAAATTGTGAATAACTATTATGAAAAGCCTAGACTGGGTTTCTTTTGTTGGCTTTTACTGGCTTCAGCCAGTCAGCATGTATAGTTCCTCTTCTCTGTGAGGGATAGGTGGAAATAATTGATAGTATTCTGCAAAATCTCATTTTTATCCACTCGGAATAAATTCTAGATGAATATTCTCCAACAAGTAACTTAAAATTCACGTTTAATATTTGTCCTGAAACTCTCTCATTGAAGGATCTGTGGTAATTCAGCTCAAAAAGCATATCATTCCAGGCAGAACAAATTCAAGACTCTCAGGGAAAGCCTATTTGCTCCCCCACATTTGCTTTATAACAACCTCAATATATAATGTCTTAAATAGGGAAAATTGTACTGCAAATATTCTATGCTGTGTATTTGTTGTTATGTTTACTCCAGACAAATCTTCCGGACACCTGCAAGCTACCTGAAAAATCAGTGAGTAGAAATATTACGAAAATAAGAATGGAGAATTTTCCTTTTTTTCTTTTCTTAAGTTGTATTCTAATGATTACCAGAAAACTGACACTGAAGAAAGCTGCTCATTGCCCCTCATTAATAGTGCACACCAAGACCCTGCAGCTCCAAAGCAGTTATTGTAGGTAGCTAGTGACTTCTGTAAACACTTTTGTATCCTTTGAAGGATCCTCCTTTCAGTTTTTTCCAGATTTTTTGCATTTTGCCATCATATTCCAGCCTTTTCTGCTCATGGTGCTATAGCACCTTTGTGTTCTGCCACTGTCCCATTGCTGATGCCTGCATAGTATATCACACGTAACAAAAAACAGGTCAGAATCTCATAAAGGCTGGTCATTAGCCTGTGAGAGGCTGCACACACTGCAGCGTATTCTGGAATGAAACTCTGTCTCCAGCTACCTCCATCAGAAACACAACATTTACCTACCTACACAATGTCGCTACCATAAAGCCAAAGTGCCCATGCAGCGATACCATGTGGCCAACCATGGGCAGAAAGGCTGGTCCTGGAGTTCTGCCTCATTTGCCACAGAGTTAAACTCAGGCTGCACTTGGAATGTGATGAGCCACACTGCCTGCAATATCCAAGGCTGTGCATCTGCTCGGCAAGCTTTAGTAAGCTTTGTTTAATCCACACTGGTTCGGGTTTCCAGAGTATTATAAAAACTATACTCTCTGCTGCGGACTAAGGAGAGCGAATTAAGCATCCCTGATGACAGCAGCATTGGACAAAAGTGTTTTCGATTGTTTTCAGGCTATGTAGAACTCAAAGGTTAAAAGCTGTAATTTCAGTGCCACCTTGGTATTATTTACAAACAGAAGAATAATATTAGTCCAACTAAATTTCCCCCACTAATGGAAAACTTGCATGGGCTATTCAGAGATGGTAGGCAGCAGAACAGAGCAAAACTATTTTCTATGTCTTATGCGCAGTATGGTCTTCTGGCTCAGCAGTCATAGCCCCTTTTGGATGGGTCTCTGCTCTAGCATGTGCCTTATAACCCAAGCTTCACCCAAGACGGGTAAATGCACACTTTTCTTTTTCCCCTTCTTCTGCAGGCTTCCCAGACTTATGCTGCCTCCGCCAGCCAATCACCTTTATTTTAGAGCAATTACTCCCATCCTACACTTCCAGCCAAGTTTACTACAAATTGTGCAAGCACCAAAACCATGCTAATATGCAGTTCAAATATGCAAGCTGGTTGTGCAAGCACAACTGTTTGCTCTGGATCACATGCTTGAATGTCCTTGCATCACACTGGTGAGACATACCTTATTGCTGGGAAGAGTGGTCTTGCTTTTACAGAACAATGGCCTAAATTGAATATTAGGAAAGGCAAAGAATGCAGCAGTGTTACATCCAAGAATCAGTGCTAGACATATACAAATAAAAACAGCATTCCAGAGGGAATAAGAAGCATCCAAAATTGGTGATATTATAAACAGGGTTTAAAAAGTAGCAATTTTGTGGACTATTAGTTTACATGAATTAGATGCATAAATGGCTTTCTAATTCAGCTGAAGTGAGGTCTCCCTGGAAAGCAAATTGTGTACTTTTACTACTTAGCTGTTTTCAACTATTCAGGAAGGGTAGCTGCCCACACTGCAACAGGAGAGCACATATTTGTTTCTGAAGAATACAGGAGGCACATGCTGACCAAGAAAATACTTGTGGAGAACAGAATTCCTGCACTCAAAGTAGGTCTCGCCCAACTACGGCTCTTGCAATCAACTGTTAAAGGTGACACACAGTCAATTTATTGTCACTAGCATTGGGGAAATGCTAAGAATAAACAAAAGTTTCCTTCTTTCTTCCTCTGGTTCCCATCCGGGGAGAGAGTAAGCAATACCACAAACAGTTCAGGAGGACAAAGACAGTGTGAAGGCCAGTGTCCGCTGCCTCAGCATAACAGCCGTTACTGGCCACAGCCCTGTGAACTACTGCTGTGCACATAATGATTTTGCATTGAAACGTGAAACCAGCCATCGCTGGATGGAACAACCACAACTCTAACTCATTCCTTCATTACATGCTTGGCCATTCCTTGAGAATGAGAGGTTGTATAGAAAATCACATTGGCCTGTATTCCACTGGTAAACAATATCTTATATATGTTAAACTGGCTTATAGCACTCATCTGTTCTTTTCAAGATGTGACAGGACTTTGAATTATTTGCTCCATCAGCAACTGCTGTAGTAAATTCTCCGGTTCTGCCGTGCATGGTAGGCTTGCGGAAACACCCGTGACAATGAAGTGAGCAGAGAACTCGTACATGACAGAATCCAATGAGCAGACTGATTTTCGGGAACGGTTGGGCCTCAACAAACAATCCTTTCTTCTCAGTCTATAGAGGAGCTGCGCTGGGGCCTACTTTGGCTATTAGTCTAAGGAAAGCCTTTGTTGAACATATAGCTGCTTCTCACATTGAAAGAATAAATCACATTTTTATTCTGGGTATGTCTCCACAGCATTCACTGATGTGAATGTTGTTCATGGTTGAAAACCTGGGTAAACAGCTTGCCGTATACCGGCTCGGTGCTGCTGTGGCTACGTTACTAGCTGCGCAACCTAATTTAAAGCCAGCTTGGATGTGCCTGTAAGAGTGGTGGCCCCGGCACAGATCAGTACTGCAGACAGCATACCCCCTCTTTTCAGGAATACTTTGTTCTTCAGGCTGGATTACTAGGATTTGTACAAATTTAGGATCCACTTTGCCTGAGAAGGAGAGAGAATCTTATTTTTTCTATGAGCTTAGTTAAGCAAAACCCAATCTAGGCGTGTTTCGGGAATAGTTGAGTCTATAAGGTTTTTTAGGGTTATGCACATATATTTCAGTTTCTCAAGCACACATACTGCAAGCAAATGTCCTGGATAGTGGATTGCCTGCCTGCCTGCTCCCCCTCCCTTCCCTCTCTTTAAAATCCACAGCAATCAATGTGCCTAACTGCTTCAATGTACAGAAATTCAATATTCGGTCACCTTTACAATCATACACCACTCTCCACTGTTCAATTTGCTTCATTTACTATGAACTTACATTTTTGCCCATCTTCACATCCTCAAAGAAAATGAAAGACCAAGGTTTCAGCAAACCATATGGACCTCTGCTGACAGCTTCGATACAGATGATCATCTTTGGATGAATAGAAGTAGTCTTGCAGGATACCTGAGCTTCAGTTATTCAAGATTAAGATTTCAATCTGATAGAGTGAATCTAAAAATCCATCATCACTCTGGTAGAAAGGTTCCTATTTCCAGGCAGGATGCTACAGCTTAGGAGCTTTTGAGTGGCTCCTAAGCATAACAACAAATATAATATGTTAGTCTGTGGCACCTACGGAGAGAATTCTCCATTTTGCCACTGAAACAGTTTTCAGGTGGAAAGTTCACATGTCCCTTTGACTTCACATTTAAGTTAACACTTTTCCACTAAGGACTCTGCTACAGAAGAGGACCATCGCTGAAGAGTAACGGGAGCTGCTGCTGAAATATTTTTTTTTAAAAAAAAGAAGAAAAAATAACCCCTCTGATGACCCGTACATCACACAATCCCTTCTTCTATACATGTTTTCAAACAGTGTAAATTATGGATACAAAAACATACTTAGGGAGGTAAGTTTTACTCCCTCTTTTCACACAATGCACTTGCAGTGCTGGGGAATCAATGCAGAAATAATTCCAATAATCAGAATTATAAACACTTCTGAATTAAAAGTTCTATTTCAAAGTTGTTCTGCCTTCTTTTACTATTTATTAAAATATAGCTGCCTTGCAAAAAGATTATACATCATTATTTGCAAAGGAAACAGCTCACTGTAAATGCTAGTGTTTAATGTCTGTATTTCTTAAACCTTAGATACACTAACCCTTTAAATTATTTTTTCAATTATTTCTTCCTCTTACTGCCACTAGTAAAATATTCTATTTATACACTTGCTCCCTATTTGTGTAAGAAATTCCAACTAAATATTTTTGCCATCCATTTATTTTAGTTCATGCTCCTTTGTTCTTGCTTCTTGGAGGTGTTTGGCTAACCTGGTACGGTTTAGCGTGCCTCTTCTCTGCAGAATTATCTCTAAATCAACAAGATGACCTCTTAATTTCTTTGTTTCTGCAGATCTGCTTCTCTAACTTTAACAAATAACTAAGGTCTCTCTGCCCTTATACCATACGAGCATCAGTTTTGAAACTTGCCTGTTTGTATAAGAAGGTTTTTTAAAGATAACTGAAACCAGAGACTGGTCTTTTGAGATTTGCCATAATACCATCATCTCCCACCAATATCAGACTGCATGAAGCCTCTGCATTCATATTCCATAGTTCTTTTTGTTGTATTTCTTTTGTTGTTGTTGAACACTCTTCAGCCTCACTGCTGTTGATTGGTTTGTGCTGTCTTTGAAAGCGTATTTTATACATTCTTTGCTTGATTGTGAGCTTATGGTCTTTTCTATTCTCCTAAGTACTGTTCATTGTGTTTTCTCAGATTTTCAAGTCAGCTTCTGAAAATTACCCCTACTACCATCTAAAAATGTCATTGTATATCTTTGTGTTTTCTCCTTCTAGGGAGGGTTTACATATACCTAGCATTTGGAACTATATAGGGTGGTGATGAATAGGATATATATTCCTTAACAGTGTATACAACCTGTCCTGGTTTCAGCTGGGATAGACTTAATTGCCTTCCTAGTAGTTAGTATAGTGCTATATTCAGGATTTAGTATAAGAACAATCTTGATAACACACTGGTTTTTTTAGTTGTTGCTAAGGAGTGTTTATACTAACTCAAAGACTCTTCAGTGTTTCATGTTTTGCCAGCAGGGATGTGCACAAGAAGCACAAGAAGCTGGGAGGGGGCACAGCCGTGACAGTTGACCAAAGCTGGCCAGAAGGATATTCCATACCATATAACGTCATGCTCAGTACATACACTGGGGAAGTGGGGGGGTTGGGGAGTGGCGATAGGCTGGGCATCAGTCACTGGGTGGAAAGCAACTGTATTGTGAATCGTCCATTTCTTATATTCTGTTCCCATTATTATTACTATTGTAATTATTACTGTTGTCTGTCTCTTTTGCTGTCCTATTAAATTGTCTTTATCCTAACCCACAAGTTTTATTTCTTTTTTTCATTCTACTCCCCTTTCCCCTGCAGAGGGCAGGGGGGTAGGTTGTGCAAGTGAGTGGCTGCATCGTGCTTGGATGCTGGCTGGAGTGAAACCATGACATAACCCAAAACTGTCTGTACAGAAACTCCATCCTTCTAATTTTCCTTACTGTACTTATAATAGAAGAACTGGGCCTAGACTTTGTAAGGTCTGATGAACACAAGCACTAGCAAAGCACTGGCAGATCTTGCTTTGACAGATTCTTCTCCTCTAAGATGATTCTACTTGTTAAATTTACCATTAAGTACCTTACTCAAATAGGAGGAGGATGTGGCCTCTCGTCACTGCTCTTCTGCAACTGCCTCAGGTTGGTCCCATTTTGTCGCTCTTCTCCCTATGGCAAACAAGAAAAAAAAAGACAGTACACAAGGATATGGAAAGTACTATCTGCAAAACTATTCTCTTGTAGCTATAAACTATCCAAAACATCTGTTATGTCTTAAAATATACCAAGAATTAAAAGTCTTTGACTACGCTTCAAGTCTCTACACTTTAGCCCTTTGCATAAACTTATTCCATTTTGTTGATTTTCCTTAGAATCCTCTCTTTGTTCTGTAACTTTTCAATCTTCCCCACCAGCTTTAACTTACCAATGATTGTTATATTCATTTCAGCAGTCTCAACTGCTGGTTTATTTATCCTAAATAAACATCCAGGATGGATGGCAGGTATCATTATCTAGCTACAAAAACTTTAGCTTTGTAAAGTTCCCCTATTTTATTTTCCGTCTATACCTTTCCATGATCATCACGCTTTTTTGAATTTTTCTTTCTTCACACATTTTTTTATTTAATTACAAAGTCAACTTGGTTATAACACCTCATATCAAGTTATTCTCCAGTTTTTACCTCTCCAGTCTTGCCATATTTATTATGCATACCTATGACAAGGATTGTTTCCTCCTTAGTCCAACTTTTTAAATTGTATAAAGAAGAAATATTATAGTGTTCGGTCTGTGATTTGGGCTACAAACCCAGACTGAATTAAAGTCAGATGGAGGGACAATTCAGGTATGATGTGTGTTTAAAGGTCTCTGTGTGAAAGAAAAAGAAATCTATAACATTACCCTCAGGATTTCAGACAATGATATTCCAAGTCTGAAAGAGAGGGAATAAAGAAACTGGAAAAGGATACACACCACTGACCAATCAATTGAAAAGTACAGTAAATGGAAAACAAAAACCTCCCTGGATTTGCCTTGTGGGCTGATAGCAGTGGTTTTGTATAGAAAGAGAGAGCACTTATGATCCACTTTCTATTTGAGACATATAAATTAGATTTTCTGAAGGCATAACCCACCATAACAAATTCTAACGTGATGTGGAAAAATCACACTACTCCTTGGGGTAAAGACTAAATGATGCTCTGTTTTCCATGGATCCCATGTCTCCTAGCTCAGGTGCCTATCTTTAGGAAACTCAAAAGCTGCTGAAACGCACCAGCATTTATTGCAAAACTGAACTGCACTGAACATGATTGCAACCTTTATTAAGACTCAGGAGACCAGGAGACTTTTTGGTTAGGTCTGACAGTAGGCAAGTCACAAATAGCTCCTGTGCTTTGTGCTGTTATCTGTGGGAAAGAAACCTGCCTACAGACTCTGAATGAAGAAGAGAGAAGCTCCCCTACATCCTAACTTACAGAAGGGAGACTGGTTTCCAGGCTCCTTCCTGACATACAGGAAGGACATGACAGCCACAAGCTGTCAGCTCCATCTCATTTTACTGATAGAAACTCCACCCTTACTGTTGGCTTTTAAATAGATCTTGAAGACCAAAATTAGTGATAACTCAGTATGTGAAAGGCTACCCGGAGCAGGATTTCTCAAGTACCTATCACATGGCTGGAAAACTGCAGAAGTCCCTAAAGGATCGAATTGTAGAACATCATTTCAGACCATAGCAAGCAACAGAGAGAACCTCTGAGGGGATCACTCATCTCAGAGCTGGGTGGAGATGCAGGGAGCATTCTCTGACACCTTTTTAAATACATGTAACACTGCTCATTTATCCTGTCCTGCTTCTAATTTTCTTTCAGCTCAAAAAGTATTATAGTGGCATCTCTCCTAACATATTAGGCTTTATATTGATGTTGAATAATCATTAGCAAAAGAAAAAAAGAATGGCACACTAGAAACAAAACAAAAAAAAGAAAAAGTGAAGTCAAGCCTGTCGGACTGGTCTCCCATATCCTTCGAAAACATCCTTTGGAAACATGCTACAGAACAAAAGAAGCCTGTGCAGGCAACCTGGACCACTCCACGCTCACTAGCAGTGCTCACCAACCAGCCAAGAGGCACATTTAGAGGCACTGACTTCTCTTATAATACTAATTCTAATTATTCTTCAGTAGGATTCGTTGCATAAAAAGATCATAGGAAGCTGTTCAAGCTCAGCCCTAAAGGACAGTAAGTGAAATAGTCTCCTCTACAACACTTTTCCCAAACAAATTGAACTTATTTTGCAAACCAACAACTCACCTTCTCAGTACAGGGACACTTCAGGCCATAAAAGTAGATAGACAAATATTAAGCGAGGTGACTCAAACATTTACGCAAGCAAAGCCACCCTTTTTTTGTTAGAAAACAAATAAAATTCAAAGTTGGCAGAGTTTTATAAGCCATCACACTTGACTTTGTTTTTCTACTTATTTTCCAGAGCCCAAACTTGAAAGGCAAGGTAACCTTGGTGACTGGTGAGGTCGCACCCAACTGCTCAGTATTGTTCCACCGTTCTCAGAACTTCGTTCAGTCAGGACATGTAAAGTCTAACACCTCAGCTGGTACTGGGGGCAACAGGAAGCAAATTATTGAAAGTGAACATTGGGAACACAACTGGGATAAAATAAAGATCAAACAGAATCCCAGGCTTTCTTTTTATTCTTGTAGGACATGCAGAAATTATACTCTCCATTTCTTAAATAAGTCCAATATATACAAAAGTGTAAAAAAAAAAGAGAACCTGGTGTAACTTTGTTTATATTGCAGGCATTGAAAAGTCCTACCTTGATATCCGAGTCACATCATGATTTTGCTACTCAAGTCACTTGCTACCAGGTTTCTCAGAAGCTGGAAAGAAACAACGGAAAGGTAAATTCTAATGAACTGGACAAAGATCTTCCTTTGAAATAATGCAAGAAATGTACAAGGACAATACAAGAAGTACTTAATTTTAATGACAGATTTATGTCAGAAGAAATCAGGTTTTACTGAAACGCTTAGCTTAGCTATTTTAGCTTATGACTCTTGCTCTTTTGGTGTGCAACTTAAGTGACATAGCTTGATAGGAAGGACATTGAATGGTGACCAGAAGCAGATAGCTCTACTCCAAAATGAGGCATGTAAAGGCTGCACCAATGTTTGGTGTATAGTGCCCTAATTCATTACAGAATGGGATTCGTATACTTACACAGTAAAAAGCTCGGATTAGGCACACAACATAATTTCCATTATGTTAATGTTGCTTTAAAATATATTGCACGGAGTGCTGCAACAATCAAATTATCAATTATAATGTCTACTCAGAGTAGAAAAGTGTTGCAAACAGAGGGCTGATTACTGCTTCAGTACTTCCAATCTGCATACTCATTGTTTAGTACAGGGAAAACAAATTATCTTGTGTTGGCCCTAGTTCAAATTTAATTAAATGAGTGCAAAGCAATTATAATAAAGTACAATAGTATAGTAATGAAAGGAAAATAACTCATTAACCTATTAATCTTTATTTATGTTCCTCTCAAATAAGTATGTAATTTCTTTATCACTGCATCCCATAAGAAACAGCAGACTCTGCTCATGGCCTGCTTTAGCAGGGCTTATTTTGCTAAAGATCATTGTATGACTTCACTGTAACTATTTATATAGACTTTATTTAATGTGTCTGATTTTTCTCCTCTCCCTTACACAGTATATTTTAAAACCCTTTCCCACATATCTGTGATGTAGATTATAAACCTGTTCTCACCCCCCTTTTCTTTTAACACTTGTCAGTTCTGAAAGGTAAACCTCTCTAGGAGCATTGGTATGCTTCTGTCATTGCATAAGGGAGGGAGCACTCCCAGAACATCTGCTATAAAAGACAGTCTTACATTAAGACATAAGATGAAAGCATATTATTTTTAAGAGGACTTGACACAACTATTGCTTTACAATCTTTATGGCTATAACAACATACTTTCAAATATGCTTTTTTTGGTTGATCATCCCAAGGTTTACCTAGGTTGCTGGGTTGCCTTATTATTCTGACAAATCTCAAGTTTAAGTAGAAACAATATTTTTAAATGGTTAGTCAAATATTATACTGTGGTTTATTTTAATCGCGCTTGCTATATGCTAGCTATCATTATTACCTTATCTCTCCAGAACTGGGTTTGTTTTCATTGACAACTTACATTCTAGTGTGTACATTTAATGTCACACGCCAGTGCCGAGCTTATTGCAGCCAGTCAGGGCTGACTCTACCCTTTCACTAAGCTGAGCCACTCTCAAAAACAAACCCAACCAAACAAAAAACCAAACCACCACCAAAACTAAACTGTGAGGAAGCAGCGAGATTATGATCACAAACACGTTTCAAAAATTTTTACTAAATAGCACTTTCTCTTTTTTAAGCTGAAGAAACTAATGACTTTTTTTTTTCTACTAAATAAAATGAAGTAAAGGTGATACTGAACTGTAAGCGGTGATTGAATATTATCGGCAAAATTGGTCACTGCTACATAAACCATAAGCAAATTGAATTAGAAAAACTACACTTTTAAAACATAGTCTCCACTTCTGCATGCATAAGAGTGATTATTGGAACTTACAGAAGACCAGAGGTACCTGTGTAAAATGTATCATAAAGGAAATGTAATTCTGAATATGCATAAAAGATGAATGAAGGCTGCTTTTGAAAACTGGAAAATAAAACCTTCATAAAGGAGTTTACAAAGTCAAATGTCCCTAGGCTTTTTTCTTTCCATGCACAGACCCTTTGCGGGCAGAGTCCAATCTTCTTGCCTTATAAGATTTGAGCAGAATAGCTTCCAAAAAGTTATTAACAGATTCTCTGAGAGGATTGTAGAGGTGCAAATTTACAGCTCAGATGGCTGAGAAACATACAAGTTCACCATATCTTTCCTCTTCACACTTAGCAAAAAAACTTCTGCCTTGTAGAGTATATTTCTGGTTTCACAATCTGCTGCTGAGAACTCTGTTAGCAAGAAATGGAACTCTTTCATCTTAATGACACTTAATGAGTCACTCTATTCTTTTCACATTTTTAACACTCAGTTCTTTATTTCACACTTATTGCTCAATTCTTGCTTTTATATTATTGCAGCGCTAGTATACTGTATTAATACAGCTATGCACAGAGCTGTGTGTGGCTCTATTGTGTTGTGTGGGACAAATGACATTCTTTTTCATGACATCGCTGCTGACCTATTGGAGAGCAATCAAGAAGCGCAAAGCCATCACCAATAGGTGGCACATTCGCATTTTGCAGAGTATAGTGCCATAATTCTTTTTGTTTGTTTGTGCCTGTTTGCTTTGACAATGATTCATGTTTTAATTACAGTATTTCAACATGTGAAGTAACTAAATCATTAAAAGAGGAAGAAAGACAAAAAATAAATTTCACTACATACATTCATCAGAATCTCACATGAATTGTCATCTTTTTCAATCCAGAGTTAAATACTTGTCATCAAGCTAAATCACTGTTTATTCTTTGTGTAGAGCAACCACTAGAGGGGAGTTTGACACTCGTGTTGCAAGTTCACAACTATACGCTAAACTGCAGGGAAATGAAGAAGATCAGAAATCCACAGTAATTAAAACAGACCATCATGCCAAACCCACAAATTCCCACCATCTTTCCAGATTACTGGAGTGAGATGATTCCTATGGCTTAATAATAAGTCATAGGAATGACTTATTCTGCAAATATTATGCAAAATTCTGTTGCCAGTTGCAATGACTTTGTCTGGCTCTCTGATACAGAAAATGAAAAAATGAAACTGCAGTGAGCTGAGGAAAAGAATATGAAGCATACTCAATAATGAAGAGAAATTTAAAATAGAATTGTCTGAGACGAGACTAGATTTCACAGTGACTAGTCACTTTGCAAGCCCTAGGACAGTTACACAGGAAAGGACTCTTTTCTCTCTTTCTCCTGCCTTCTCATTGCTGGCCTAATATGGTATTCAGTGAAAATATACAACATGAAAATGTACACCAATGTCTGCACCTAAAATGTATAACTAACTGCCCTTGATGTTTCCTCCTCTGTGCGTCTTGGTTTTATTTAAAATGAATTCCTACTGTACTGTGCAGCACAGGGAGTGACAAGGTCAGATTTTCAAAAAGCATCAGTCTCCCTGTGCAATGGGTATAATGCACACCATGGGTGAAATCCGCCTTTAATGCAAACAGACACGGGTTCACTCAATCAACTTATACCTGTAAAAGATTTGGCCATATCCATATAAATCATAAACATACCTGCCAAAACATCCAACGTGTTGCAGAATGCTTGGCTGCAGTGGGAATTAGGACAAAACTCCTCAAGTGCCTGGGCACAGAGAGAGAGGTACAACCAATGCATGATGAGCTCTTCAGTTTGGATCCTTTGTATACCTAACTGTTTAGCCAGAAGGAATACTTAAACCCTAATTGATTTATCCTATTAATCATATGCAATCTCATTATAACACCAGATCTTATATCACAGCATCATATGGAATTTTGCTGGTAAATAAAAACAACACCACAGAGCCTGTAACTTCCTTAAAATTGTAGTTTGTATGACTGTGGATATTTTCAAGGCATAAGCATATATCTGTCACAACAGAATATATATAAATATATTTGTATAAGTGTAGATATATATACACACAGACACATCATTTTTTCATAACTGAGTCTCAGATGTGCTTCTAGTGATCTTCAGAATAATGGAAGAGTGCAGATTCAAAATAATAAAAAAGATAATATATCTTCTAGAAGAAAGAAGTGAATACACTGCACATCGCTTGTCACAAAGAATGTATTTAATCCATGCTCTTATTTACAGCATCAAAATGTTTTTGACAGTAGTAAGGAGAGTAAAAAGTCAACAAACATGAGACAAAGACAAGAAACAAAATTGTACTGACTAAATTCAAACAGTATTTAAAGCGACACTGATCATGTAAGAATATAAAAAGCATATATTTAAAAGTTAAAGCTGTTGGCTATTATGATGACACTCCTGTTGTGCGCCATAAAATACTATTCACCTGATCTACTCTAACATCTACCAGCGTAAATCAGAAATTATTCCACTGACAACAATGGAATTTTTCTGGCATAAAGTTGATGCAAGTAGAGAATTTGACCCTATAACTGAAAACCTTCTATTAAAGAAATAATTAGTGTACACAGGTGTTGTTTTTCCCTAGTAATTGATGTGGAAGTCTAACCAGTTCTAAGGGATGGCCATTTGCTTGACAGACAAGAATTTATTTTCCTCAGTAATGAGCACAATCGCATATGGATGGGCGCTTTTTTCCCCCTCCACAAAAGAGAAAGGCAATCTATATTTCAGCATTTAATCTTTCTCATGCCAAAATCTCAAATGGCCCCTAAAGATTATCTGCAACTCCACTGAGTTTATGCAGGATACTGCAACTAGCTGTACTGCAAGGCACCACCTTGGGCACTGGAACGCGCTCATTTCTGAAGATTTGGAAATGTGCTGAGACTACCGGACACGTGGAGACCAGCGTTCGTACTGAAAAGCTTCCAGGAACGCACAATCAGTTGAAAGCAGGCACCAGAAACCGAAAAGCAAAATGACCAAAAGGCATTTCTTCATGTTCACAACTGAGTAATGACAGTGTTTTGCACACCAGCTCTCCCTCCACAGGCACAGTGCAGTTTAGGACAGTGAGAGCAGGGACACGATACCTGTTGATGGAATCACTTACAGGAGTGTTTGTGCTTTGGCCTGCAGCTCTTGCAGCAGAGAATCAGTGCTTTTGTCCACCATAAGAATTATCCTTCATAGATTAATTCCCAGTATCAAAATGAAGAATTTCTACTCTAAAATGAGATTCCAAGATCAGGATGTGTATTAATGGATCATGAAATAACTAGAAATATGCAATATAACAGTCTCCCTCAAGGGTTTAAAACAATCCTAAAATACTTCATGAAAATAGAAGATCACAACTATGCTTCCATGAATGTGCTGCAAACCCTCCACGTGGAGCATTCTGCAGGTTGTATTCTGTTCAATATTCTACATATCAAAGAGAGTCATAAACACGATAATAGGATGAACATGGACATCCAGACCTAACCTTACAAGCTTACTGCTTAAGAATTTGTCAGCCTCACAAAACAAGTAGCTCTAGCAAAAAAAACCTTTAAGTCACTATTTGCAAAGTGTGATTCATCTGTTTAATGGTGACAGAGAATTCAGTATGTAGTCCAGATGGTTGCACAGATAAGAAATCTAGCCTGGCTTTTTGATACTAAGGACAGGCTGTCTGACTGGGTCACATTAAGACAGACAGACAGACAGATAGATTGATAGACAGGCAGGCAGATTGAAAGTCAGACAGACAGACAACAATCTTCTCTTCTTCAAACACTTTTACTGTTAAATACACATTTTAGAATAAAAAGTCCACCTATGCATAGACTTCACTAATCTAAGTATAGAAGAGACCTGAAAACATAGGCAGACTTTTAAGTTTACAAGTTCAGATGTTTCTGTTGTCCCCTTAGGGAAAAAAAAAAATAAAAGGTAAGGACTGAGTTCGAAAACCTATTCAATAATAGATCTTAAGCTCTAAGCCAGAACAGGACGATTTCGGGCCAGCGCAGTGATTCCCCAACAGCTGGTATATGTACTTTGTAGTACTACAAGCTTTTGGCAAAGAAACTCAACTGACTCTGGAATCTATTCCCAGTGCTGCATTTCCCCAACTTTTAACCCAGGGCAATTTACCTAACTTCTGTCTGTTCCTGGTTAGCCATCTGGTAAATAGATAATATAATTGCATCCTTTATAGGCTCATTGTAGGGCTTAATTATTGAACATCTTTAAGATATGTCAAGGTTCTTGGTGAAGAGTTGTGCAATCCATTAATAAATAATAACAGGGGGGAGGCACTAAAATCTAGCATAAAGTAGCATAAAGCTGAATTGTTGCATAGGAGAAACATGACTGAGGCCAAACTCAGGCAAGAGAAATATAGGCAAGTGATTAGTTGACATGATGCAAAAAGAAAGGGAGAAAAAACACTAAATTAGTTGCACTAGAAAATGTAGAGAAGGAAGATGGGCTAAATTGAAATGACAAAAAAGTAAACTTGGACAAATGGGAAAGGACAGACCTGGCAAAACACAGTAATTTATGTGTCACTGGAGAGGTATCGAGATTGGACTGAGCCAGGAAGCTTAAACTGACTGGAAGGAGAACTTCTCCATGCTTTACAATTCATGTTTTATTCTGTTCCAGCTTGCTCATTTCTTTACAGTGTAGTTTACATAGATTGTTCTAATGGATCGCACTGCCACAGGGCATATGCCCTCTTCTATCTCATCTGAAGTGGGTGGTACCTCAGGGAGGTGACAGCTTTTCCTGAATGTGTGGCATTTCTGGGACAGACATCTGCACAGACATCTCCGTAACAGCCTCAGGGAAGCAGCACTGACTCCCTTCACCAGCCTGATCATCTGCAAATTACATCATACGAACTACTTTCACTTCCTAAGCATAATTGCCATAAGTGATCCATTGATTGCTATCTGACACTCAGCTCTTCTGTTTTCATTTCCCAGATGTTTCTGGTTCTGTCATCACTCTCAACTCCATTTTATCAGAGATTTGACAACATATATTGAAAGGACATAGCCATACTGCAAAGAAAGAAACGTCAGGTAAGTACTGTAGAGAATTACAGTGTTTAAAAGTTTGAAAATGAAACAATTAGCTTACTGTTTATTCAGCTCTCAGAAAAGTTGCTTTCTCTACTGGGTTTCTTCACTGTAAAGGCGTTGTACTTTAGATAGCAAAGCAGCAAACAGAACTTTTTCCCTAAATATTTTCAAATGCCCTAATTTTTTTAAAGAGTAATGGATATTTATTTAGAGAGTGTTTTTTTAATGCACGCCCTTCTTTGAACCGGAAATCTTTGGATAAAAATAGGTTGTTAAGACCAACAACTTTATCTTCTGCTTGTTTCACATAGGTTTAAGTTATTGCCTCTTCCTACTATATAGTGAGCACCAATTGGAGCTATTGCTGGATTCATCTCTCCAGCCTCTACTTACATTTGTTACTATAAAAGGAAATAGACCAACGTGAAGAAGGAGATGAATTAGTCTGCATAGTAGGAACTCAAAGACAAAGTTGGGGTTTTTTTAAAAGGTTTTGCTATAATCAAACCAAAGCAGGGGTCTACCTCTCAGACTTAGTTTTTAGGAGTTACCTTGTTTCCTGATTTTACCGTAGTAGTACGTTATGTAGACACAATACTTTTTATGTCTAGAAAACTGAGAGACTGGAAGACAAACAAACTTCATAACAACTGTCTTTATACTAGCATCTTACTATGGCATTCGTCCTGTACTAAAAGGTACAATTTGATTGGTGTGTAGACCAACGAGTTTTTCTACCAATGTGGATGAAGTCTTCTCCTCTAATGTAGAAAGATAACCTCTGGTTTTCAAGACTATTTTAACCGCAGTTAGGAATGTCCCTCAGAAAAAACATGAAGTGTCATTTGGCATACCATACAGAAAAATACTATCGAGCAAGAAGGAAAAAAGATAGCAGTAGGAGGACCTTATGGTTTTTTTCCACATTGCTGAGTCCATTGGCAGATGCCCAGATATACACTGAGCAGTTAAATGACTTTGTTCTATGCAGTAAGATTAGAAAAATCATTTGGCCTCATCACTTGCTACTGAACACTGAGACTTGCTCAATCTTGCTCTTAAAACTCGAGTGACTCAGAAGAATTCCATGCCTTTTAGGTCTAAAATATTAAATACAAACATTGAGCTTACCTTCTGTTACTCCACTATTCATTTGCCTGCTATTGACAATGAAGGTACAACACTTCCAATAAAACTTCATTCCAGCTTTCATGCTTTTCTTGGAGAAGAAAGCAGGTGAATCCTTGATCTGTAAAAGATAAATGTTATTTTGTTCTAGTCTGTCTGACCAGTCTATCAATGACAGTCATTCATCTGCTGTGGAAAAGTGAAGAGCGTACCATGAATTTGCTAACATTGCATCTGCTGATACATTTTTCTTTGATAGTAAGTGGGGCATAATAAACCTTGATCTCTTCTATACTCTGTTTTTTGTTTGGAAAGTATGATTCATTGGCTATTTCTCACTATACTTTGTTCCTCTACAGAATCACATTCTATAGTGACAAGTTTCTTCCTTGGATTCAACAAAAAAGACTATTTATTATTCTTTAAATTAATAATATAACAGAGAAAACTCCATGTGAAAATTTTAGGCCCCATTTTCAGTGCTGATACCTGCTGAGTGATGCATCAAAGAGGGCCTATTATCACCATAAGAACTCAAGAAAATTCTTTCTGAATTCCAGTAAATAACTTCCTTTTAACAGCTTATTCAAGATATATGAATGTGATGAAATTCTGTGTTCTGTATGAGTGAAAGCATTTTCATTCAGCAAATAACAATCTGTCACCCTTGATGACATTAGAAAGAGTATTTGTCTTTGCAGTGTTCTGTGGAAGTTGTTTGAACACCTCTGTCAAAACTTTTCAGCCTAAAAGCTACATTGGCGATCATTTACACACAGACAATTTATCACTTAGGGGCTGGAAAAGTATTCTTAGACTTTTCACTGCCTATGCAATCGTATTTTTCCAAGAGCACACATTTCAGTAAGTCTGCTTCAAAAACAGAGCATGCTACTGAGCTCCGTTTTTCCAATAACATACTAATGACTTGCCTTCTACTATTGTGCTTCTTCAAGAAGAACAAATAAGCCAAGAGCACCAGTCAGTTTATGTCTTTTACCCAAAGTAGATGAAAAACTATAAACTGTATCACAGATGTCTTTCTTTTCAGTTAAATGTTTCTTTACAGAACTTTTATTAGCTTTCCCCTATGATTTGGGTAAGCTTCTTCACTTCTTTAATAAAGGGAAGACAGGAGAAAGAGGAGAGTGTCCAAACCAGCATAAACACAAATAAGCTACGCATGGGTGTAATCTGATTCAAAGAACAGGTTTCAGCTTGTGCAGACCACTGTATCTCACCTGAAGTTAATGGATTCACAACGGACATAGTATAAACCCAACCCAGTATGTGATCTGAACATGGACGAAATAACATCAATTAAATAAAATCACAACAGAAAATAGTAGTAATGCTCCCTGTTAAATATATTTTGCCTGTATATAAGAAGCAAATATTAAGATTACTTCGACTCCACTGCTATTTATGATGCTGAGAATCACGTGAAAAATATTTTAAAATTACATGAGATATGTTTCTTTAGAAAATAAGTCATAGGAAACACCTGTATATTTACATTATTACATTACATATTTACAAATATTACTTTTGCTTTATATATATATTATTATACTTCCCCTTTTTTAAATTTTGATCAGTAGAAAATTATAATCTATTATGCAGAGACAACTTCTTATAAGGAAATAAAACAAGTAGGTAGATGACATGCTAAGTAATGCAATGCAGAATTGCTGGATATGATACAAATTAATACACTTTCTGTGTATTACACATAGGAAAGTCTTTCAACACATGGTAGTAATATCTTGCCCTCCAGCTCTATTTTGTCTATCCCTTTGAGAAAAATTATCTTCTAATGTGTACACTCTCCAGAGGCAGACTGCAACTGTAGTTATAAGTACACAAACAATGATATTCACTGATACACTATATTCTTAATTGATTTGAGTATGGAAAAAGATTTGGAACAGCTTAACTCACACAGTAGATACATTGTGAAGCAAATTCCACTTATTGAAACACTGAAACAGAACGATCATTTAAACACTAACGGAGGCTTAAACCCATGAGCTTTGGTTGCTCAGTTGATATTAAAATTCCTTCATGGATCCACCATAAGATATTTCACATTTTCCTTTTATATATCAAAGAATGGTGAACCCTTTTATTTTCTCCTCTAACGTAACTCTCTATAATCAGAGCAGCAGCAAATCTGAAAATCAGAAAATCATCGTTAGAAACTGAAGTCAGTTATGAATATTTAGCTTTCATTACATGGCAGCAACACGGAAATCAGACTGCAAATCAGTACTCCCTTCCAAGTTGAGAAGTACAAACAACAGCAAAGCAATCCTTGCTCCAAAGCCATTGCATATAATCAAGTTATTAAAAATAGAAATACTGATCATTATGGTGTATCTGAGGGACTGCATTTAAATTAATCAGCAGATACCACATCAAGCACTGTGCAACTATAAATTGTTATATAATCTGCTTAAGGACACAAGACCAACACTTCCAAATCACAGCTAAGGGACTCTGACTTCACTGAACTACAGTACTTAAGAAATTCACAAAATGCTTTGATATGAGCCTAACTCCTCTTCTGTTGGAGTAAAGGCAAACCATAAATATCCACTTGCAAGAACATGCAACTAAAACAGTTTTTACTTTTAAGGTACACAAATCTGAACTATCTTACATTATAACCAAATTCCTAGAAAGAGCTGGATCCATTTAGTATATTCACTGGAGCTCATACATTTCCCAAATTCCAGCAGGTCTGCAAAGTTTTAGTTTAATAACATCACTACCATCAAACTTCAGTGCAAAAAATGAAACCAAAGAATATTTATAATCTTAAAATAAATCATGCTACTTGAGTGTCAGAATTATGAGCGTGCAGTTCATACGCAGAGAAAATTATGCACTTTTTTTGTTTTCATAGTCAACCAGACAGCCAAACACAGTTGTGTAACCTAGGTGGACTCCGTAACAATTATGTAGAAGTGCAAATTCCATGCTTTCATGTGCAGGCTTTGAGTCTTAGTTGCAGCATGGGGTTTTTTGTATGTAGAGATTTATACTAATTTCTTACCACAGTATTTCCTTAAAGAGCATATTTCCTTTATTCGCTAGGCTTTTCACATATCAAGATTCAACCATTAGCCATTCTGACTTTAATAACTACAAGGTACATGTCATGGGTTAATAAAACCTATTATCTATGCTAACAAAAGTACGCTATGACACATTCAGCATCCATCAGTTTTGAAAATGCTAACATAGAAATGTTTCGCTGTAGATTTAAAAGTTGAACTAGATTGAGAATCTTTTTTTAGGCTTAAGGGGAAATGTGCTCATAAAACCGAGGAAGCTTTATGGCAGAAGGCTGTATTGATATCTGCACTTACGTCCTTATCAAGAACAGGTCAAATAATCCTTTCTTGGAATTACACGGTGATTAGTTCAGATAAATAAACCAGACCGTGTAATTCATAATCCTAAACGGTAACAATTAATTTTCAGAATCTGTCTCCTGTGAAAGAAAGCACTGGTGTTTCAAAGCCTTGGTTATTTTAGTTCTGATTTACTCATACCGCAGTGTGTATTGGCCTACTTCTGAATAGATCCGGAAAGCTAAGTAACTAGGCCTATAAAACCATACTCTGTGGATTTCGTATGAGTCTAAATGTAAACAACAGAACTTACAACTAATTGCCTTTTAGATAAAGCTGACTTAAGCAATTGAGATAACAGAATGCTACAATACTCTGGACAAAACAAACTAAAAATGTGAATTAATAAGTTAGCTGATATTGAGCTCCAGATGTTCCTTACTCTGGCAACGTTCCTTAAGTGATGATAAGCAGATTTACATACTTAACTAATATGTTTATTTTAAAAAAATTTCCAAATCCAGACTAACATCCAGATTTCTTATTTGGCTTCAGATCAAAACACATACTAGCAATAAGGATGGTATCCAGGAAAACCTTTTCAACATCTGCTTAGAGCTAAACAACAGATATTTGATTTTCTGCAAATTTAATTTCAGGCAAAATTTTACTCAATCCAATATTTTTTATATCCTCAAGACAGCCTGACCTAGTCATTTTGCATATTCAAATACACGAATACAGCCTATACACTGGAAGAGACAGCAGTTGCTAAGGAGAAACTCTGTTAGTTTGTAGTTCACATTAAAATGCTATGAGCAATTTCACTCAGAGTGAGAACAAAAGGTTTTGGGGAGGAGAGCCTTCTGCTCACCAACAATACCAGTGATTTGAAGAAGCAGGTTCAGAAATGTTAATTAAGTAGTTAATAACAAAAATATATAACAAAAAATGAAGCTCTACTGTTTCATAAAGGACAAGGAAAGTCAAGATTACTGAGTCATCATAGTATGTATTCTTTGAAATACTCTCATGAGAAATGCGTATTGTTACATTTTAGGCAAACAAAGAAAAGACCAACTCAAAGTAAAAACTCAAAAGAAAAAACTTGGAGGAATGGATAGAGTTCCAAATTTCTTCTCATGTTACAGCAGAAAAACACAAATATACTGTTCACCAGGAGGGAAAGTGTGCATGCCAGGTCAAGTAAAAAGAACTGACCAGGAAACAGAAAAGATGGACTTCATTTTCAAAATCTATTATTTTAGAAAAGAACTTAAGAAAAAAGTTTCCAAACAAGTCAAACATTCGCACAAACATCTACTACAAGCCAAGATAATGATTATGTAAACATAACAGAGACAAATGCTAAGCAATACATTATACCAGTAGATACACAGACTGTCTGAGGAATGACACCAAGGATTAGGAGAGACAAGAAAGAAAACTACTCAGTATTTCTTGTGATTCCTTGGTGTACATGTGAGATCAGGAAATATGCCTACCAGTACTTTGTGGCAGAAGAAAAACCTTCTGGCTCCAGATATCCCTATAACATGCTTGGTCTCCAGTACCTCACACCCACAGCTTTCAACATACTTGCAAAGCATATAAGTACAGGAAAACTGTTAACCCAAACCACCCTGTGGGGCCATGGCAGAATCAGAAATATAAGAAACAAAAATGCCCTGAACACACACACATTTTCTTAAATTAATAACAGAGAACATACACCTACATTTAATTTGGTTTGGGGAAAAAAAAAAAAAGGCTGCAAAATGTGACAGGAATATTTATTAAATTATTCTCAGAAATCAAAAAGAAATAAAAGGAAGCCAACATATATTACTTCATTAAAATGTGTCTTTTTTTATTAAACTGGCATTAAGACTTTGGTATATCTGGGGTTACCGATACTGCTATCAGATGGAGTCAGACTTTCTCATTGGTTTGTCTTTGTAGCTAAGTGATACCAATCAGAAAACTATATTGTCTCAGTTTTTTTATTGAAAACAATCTACAGTTTTGGAGCTGGAATTCTCTACTGTGCAAGTTAGCTTAACCCAAGTGCCAGCTGGGGTAAAATGAATTAAGATGAAACACAAGCATGGACTAACTGGCTCATGAGAACATCCCGCTCCAGTCCCTACCTCATTGCTCACCTATGTTCTTCCATCCAATATGGCACAAGGCTTCAACCCACCAGGCAAACTTAAAGCTAATGCAGCCTCTGCTTTGCTATTTCCTAGGAGGTTACACCTGCTTTAGTCTACTCTTCATACTAACCTCCTTGGAATCACGCCCTTACTGGGCAACCAGGTAATAAAAACCTTCAACACAAGTAAAATTAATGTAGCACAGCACTGGAAAAATATCCCTTTGAGGAAAACTAGCCAGTTCTTTAGCTCATTCACTGTTCGCGCCACCTCTTTCCACCTCTCCAGCACAGGTAATAAGATGTGTTTCAAAAGATTTGCTTATTTAATTGCACCCCAAGACACAATGTTGCCCTTTACATTTTGCAAATTCAGTCACAATTTGCACGTGTGTAAAGTAACATTTAATGAATCTGATCAAAGGTGTTATGGTACCAAAGTCATTTATCTTTTCGTATCCAGGCTCCACTTCTGAAAGAAAACAGAGCTGTGTTCATTGTAAACCATAAATTTTTTCTCTCTAATCACCCTGACACCACTAGACAAACTTGGTCTCTCATAAATTAATGTAAAACAAGTAAGTATCGTTTATCATAAAACATACATCTTGCAAAGCACAATAAAATCTTCTTTTCTCCTGTCTCAGGCAACAAGACGCATTTCAATTGCTCTAGTTTAATGCTGGCCTAATATTTAATGATCCAGCACTGTGCTAGTCTGTACTGCTACAGAGAGCTGCGTATAAACCATTCAACATGAACACATAAAACAGAGAAAAAGAGAACTGGTAGATAACATAAAATGGAAGAAATGAGAACTGGTATATCACATTTCCAAAACTATTTAAGTTTTGGACATAGGAGCTACAATCCCACTTTCAGAAGTAACTTAGATAACACAACAGATTTTGAAAATAATAATAATCTGATGTTAATTAGGCCTTTTTATGAATTATACTTTTTATCACCAGTTACTCACTTATACTCACTTTTATGATTAATTACATTTTGTCTTGAAGCAGTAGTGCATTATTCTTAACAGCTTACTGTAAATGATATACTAACTACACTTAGAGTGAGGAGGTTTATGTAAGTCTCTTGATTTGGCTCATTAAAAATCCAGCCTGAGGAGTCACAGCAGGCGAAGGCACTTCCAGGGGTGGTCTTTACCCCGGAGGAAGGACAGCTGTGAACCTGGAATAGGAAATCCAGAAAACCCCAGAAAACAACAAGGTTGGGGTTTTTTTTTTCCCCAAGTTTCTGTAAAGGATGGCTTGGGATGCCGTTGCTTTCTAGAGAAGAAAATCTGTGCAGGAGCTAGAAAGAAAAACTTTCTTTGTCAATGAAAGAAGCTTTATTAGCTACCTGCTGTGGGCAAACGGGGGCTAGAAGGCACTTGGGTTATCTGATCAAAGAATCGAGTATTCTAGAGAGGGATTCCTGGAATAAGTGGCAGAGAACGAGCTGCTACCTTATCCTAAAATAATAATAGAAAGAAGATTATAAAGCAAAATCTGAGAGCAGGGAACTGTTCTCTTTCCAGGGCAAGGCAGAGAGATTTCCTACAAGGTCACGGGCAGCTATGGCAAACGGATATAAAACCCACAGCACTCTTAGCGAGTGTGTGGAACTTCGCAGAGAAGGTTGGTGTGCTCTATCTGGTTCCATTTTTGCTTAAATTCATGACTTCTCAAAGCTGGTTATCCCGTGTGTCCCACCCTTATCTCTGGAGTGGACAAACTTCCTGTTCCCCCCTGCCTGGAGCACAATTTCCCTGTTCTTTCCATTACTTTGTTTTTATTGCTGTAGGTGCTTTATTGCTGACAAACTCAGAAAGTCTGAAGCGTTAAAATGGAAATGAAGATAAGAATTTAACAAACCAAAGTGATTTCAATATCAACCTGATAGTTTTTCCAGCCTGTCACTCTAATAAACGAATATTCTTTTAGCATTATAGAAGTCATCAAACCACAATAAGGGAGACAAAATAATTTCCAAGCTTACCTGGAGACTTGCAGCTAACAGCACAATTACACGTGATACTATCCCAGAAAATACTCAAGCAAACATTAGGAGCGGTTTTATTTATCTGCATTCTGTCTATGTAGCAGTGTCAGAGTTGACAGCTCAAAAGACTGTATTTTCCTAAACTCTTACTTTTTAATAATCTGCAAACATGACTGAAGGAAGCAGTAAGAAATCTAATAAAAATGAATGCAGAAAGGATTATGGAGACAGCTTCATGACAATTTACAGTTCTACATAGCAATCTCTTGCTATATGTTGCGATAAGATAAATCTTGTTTACAGTGTGTTAATCCTATAGCCCAATGATGTTAATATGCAATGGATTCAAGTCTTCCTTAGAAGAATGGGCCTGTTTTTGCATTAAATGAAGAGCCGCCGGTAGCAGCAGCCTGAATGAGAGAGCAGAAGGTCAAGGGTTACTCCAGATTACACTTTCCAACAAGTCATTCGCATTTCTCTTCTTCAGAAAATGTTTGATGTAAATTGTTTGGATGTAAATTATAAGTAAAGCTTTATTTCATCTTTTTTGGAGTCAACAATTGACTTTTATTGTTCTCTGTAGAGGGAAATTTAAAAGTTGGCTTTCAGTTTTTTTCACACAATAGAGTTTTTCTGTGTTTTCTATGACTGAAAAGGACTCTTACATCATAAAATATCTTTAGTCATGAGGAGATAGTGTATTTATATTATAGCATCTATATAATATAATAGATCAATTTCAACTACAAATGTAAAATTTTTTTCTCTTTCCAGAGCCAGTAAGAGTTCATGGGCCCTTACCTTTTTAACTTTGAATAGGTGATAGGTCCTAACACTACTTACTCTGGTCCTACCTCATCAAAATATCAGCTAATTAGACATTATCCAACCTATTGCCCTCAAAAGGTATGGCCCAGACATATGACTGGAACTTAGAAGCCAGATTATATTTCTAGAGCTAATATTTAGTTTTCTGGACACTTCAGACAGCTCACTTCACATTTTGTGACTGTTTAATCTTCAGCCTTTCTTGCTGTCTTTGTTGACTGTAAGACTTTAAATTCTCTCTTTTTTCCTCACAGATACCTCTGCTGTTTTGTTTCACAACATCAATATTCCACTAGGAAAGAAATAATGACAAAACTAAATTGCAAAGCTACAAAAAACTGTGCAGAAACTGATATCTTCAGTTGCTGTGAATTGGTAAAACTAATCTTTCTTCTGTTGCAGTATTTTACTCATAAATTTGAGAATCTGAAAACACATTTCTCTATGCTGCTCTATACATAAGTAGTGAAAATTTAATTCTCCATTAGTCAGCTTTTATTTTCTTTTTCCCCAGCTTGTTCTTAGAAACAATAATCCAAGTTCTTCTCTTTCTGCCATTTGAATGCTCTCATTCTGTATCGACTGCTAACCAATCTGAAAGCTACGAAGCTGTATTCTTTTTAATCACGTCTGTCATTATAGAAGATGGTCACCTTAGCAGAAAGATCACTATAATGGGTTGCTAATGGGCTATTAAGGGGCTTTCAAGTATCAAGATGATCATCATAAGTAAGAACTGAGAGCAGTTCTTTATTTCTGTGTAAGATTAATTTCTCCCCAGTAATTCCATGGATTAATAATGCAAGGTTTGTGCACCTCAGGAACTGCTTCACGGTTTCTTACCATATGCTATGTAAATTCAATAATTAGCTCTTGATTTCACAATTCAAAAATAAGGTACTACTCACTCCATTTAGGGATGGGGAAAATACCAAGGTGAGCAAGCATTCCAAAGGTAACAATTAGATGATATTATTAAAAAGATGGTATTCCGCTTGATTTCAGTGGAACTTTCAGAATTAACTTAACACATCCAGTTTTATTCTATAAACATTTTAAAATGGCAAAAATGCACAATATTTGTAAACTCAAGCCTTGCTTTATTATTGCTTTGTTGTCAGAGGAATTTCTGGATGCTAACACCTTTGAGAGGTTCGCAGCCTATATAGAAATGTTCTACATTCTGCCTCTCAGAGTTGATATCCTTTCAAAAGGAAGCAGAAACATGGGAAGTGGCACTAGACATTCAGATATGAAATACTGAACTCATTTTTGCTTATATAACAAATGGAAATGAAGAAAGTAGGTTCTTTCCAGTCCCACCTGGTTATACATCTTATAACAAACTGTCAAACAATTTGACTTATATGTCATTTTTTGCTTAGACATAGTTCTCAGTTTCTTCTGAGTTGAGCAGGTACACTTCGCTGACAGGTAATAGAATAAAGAGGTTTACCTGCACTTGGACCTTTCAGCTTTATAGGTTACAGGTCCAAAGTCGTATATATACATAAGTAATATATATCAACAAAGCTTTTTATTTTTTGCCAACAATACGCTTATTCTCAAACACTTCTTTCTAGTTAAATACTTTTCTCTCTTCCTTTAGATCTGCACCCTGATCAACATGGTCACCATGCCCTATGTTTAAAATGGCTTTCTGATGTTCCTCTTGTGATTCTGCCTATATTTTCTGACAATCAAGAGTCATCCCCATGTGGCACCTCTTCTTTTCTTTTACTATTCTAACACTGTCTTGGAGGATAAGTGTCAGCAGGTGTAAACAGGAAAAAGGAGACAAGTGGCACCATTATAACATTGCTTTCACTTGAGAGGGGCTACTTTTAGAAAAGAAAGCACTTGCAGCAACTCTTATTTGATTGGCATCATTGTCTAGTGAAGCTGGCACACCATCTTGTGAGCAGGCACAATGCCATCACAACAGATGGGCATGTGGATAGGAAGCCAAAAGATAATGTATGAGTACCAAATGTGTGTATTGGAGGGCAAATTTCCCAGTCAGGAACACCAGAACAGCAGTTTATAAGCTTCGGCACCTATGTTTAAGGGAGATAACATACATATTGCAGCTTTACAATAGGTGCATGGATGACACTAACAATAGAAAGGGACCTGTGAGTATGGAATTCAGCAACTGTGAAAGGAATTATCAAATTTGTATCTTCATGGAAGTGAAAGAAAAATGTAAAATCCAAAGTCATTATAGTTGCAAACTAGGATACTGTTTACAGTATATGATATTGTACAAAGATGAGAAATGCTACGCTGAATCAGAGTAAAATCCTTGGCTATGACATTGACCAAGAGGGGATAACTGAAGACCAGGAACCATGGGCTGTATGGAGAGGTTCTCTCCAAAGTGTACTTCCCAAGTAAAACTTTCTGAGCTGGAGTTTCCATGTGGACCATTCATGACAGATGGACTTAATTCCATGGATTTCTATTACATATTTATTAATTCATTTATACTTTTGGCTTCCACAATATCTTATCTTAATGAGTTCTTCAAGTGGATTATTCAGCACAGAGCGAGTGAGCACTTCCTTTGATGATCAGCGGTGTGGGATAGCAGCATAATTCCTACACTGTCAGAAATAACTGCTTCTTTTCCTGTTTTTCTATATTGCTTGTGAATATAGGGACTTGTACAATATTCCCCTACTGCACTAAGTTATGTTTGTATTGCATGGCTATCACTTCAGGTCTCCTAGAATTTCCAAAACAGAAACAAGCATAGGCAAGTTTTAATATTTGGTCTGAAGTCTTGTTCTGGCTCGAATTTGGTCTTTATTTACTTTTGTTCTTCCAACACCATCACCGTTAGTAAATTATGTGGAATACAATATAAGAAACAAAATCAGTGGCATGATAAACATTCATAAGTTATCAATCATAACTGGCAGTATTACGCATCATCTTTAAGTGGCCTTGAATCACAAGAAAAAACAGATTACATCAAATAATGCCATGTGCTACTTCAGTATGAAACCATATCCTTGGGTCCCCTATAGCACGTTTTTCATGAAGTCCTAAAATGTAGTAGTAGAATATAAAATATAACTATGGACCAAGGAGATAAGAGTTATACCAGGACCGAGGAATCTGTATTTCTAAGCAGACAGAGGCTGCATTCTTCCCTGCAAGCCTACTGCATATCAACAAAACTAGATAAAAGTAGCCATTCATGATCTCGACTTGTTGCTAAATATTCTCTTAATCATAGCCTTTTTATGCCCTTTTAGTGGCCAAAGGATAAAAAAGGATGTGATTATTATCTATTTGTTTTCATATCAGTGTGGGGATTCTTAATACTTCCAACAGGTACAATCCTGGACCTGTAGGGATGATACAAATTTCTTCTTGATTCCCTAAAACAACTGAAAACAGGTAACTACTCTAAGTCTAAATGCTTAGTTTTTTATACCAAAGTAGCACTGTTGTAGGACATTGCAATAGAACAGATCAAACTGAAAATCTAAACTTTAATATTTTTAATCTTGTGCAGTATCCTCTCCAGTAATGCTATTGGATTTAAAGACTCATTGTATACACGTATTATTACACTGAATACATGCATATGGAAAAATCTGTGGTTTAATACCTGTGACTTTTTTCAAACCCTATTTATTATACTTTAAGACATGTTAAGAGACTTTATTAGACTTTACCTCCAAAGCTTTTCTCCCTAAGAACAAATCCAGCCTGCTCCGTTTCCCTTCTTTTATAGATGTTTCCATTCAAACAAACTGAAGGACATTTCATTCTCAGTCACAAAAACCTGAAAGAGAAAATCTATGATCCTTTTCGGTATATGTTGGAGAATTTTTTTATCTTCTTTAGTACTCACAGTAGAGTAAGTGATAATCAATAGTGATACCTGCCTGAACCCAGATGGTTTGGTGGAAAGGCTTTTGAAACACATCACGGTGCTTGATTTGCTGTAACTTGGTCAGCTCTTTTTACCTCTGCAGCAGCACTGTATCTAAATTATACCAGTTCTTAGTTGAAATCTATTAAAGGTTATTATCAGCATTTGAAAATACACTTGTACCTCGCTGGTTTCTCTCTTGTTAAAATTTTCCAGGTGGTTTAAATCTTTTAGCTTCACATCTGAAACAAAGCATCCACAGAGGCCACATGTAGGTGCCAATAGCAATGCACTCAGCCACCGTTATGTTTTATTTCTGTATTTTCACTATAGGAATACTTTCCCTCTGCTTACAGAGTCTTCCAAACAGCCATGAAAGTCAGAAAAGTAAATTACAATGGTGTTGCATTAAATTATTCCAGAACACACTGAGTTCTCCTGCAAGCCTAAAATAGGACCCAAACACTATGGGCCATGCACTCATTTAACTTGTTTGAAAGGGATGCCTCTGTGACTGACTTATCACATATATTTCATTAGGTCTGTGCCTCTTCGTAGCCAATTTTGACTACCATTTAAAGATAAAAGATTTCACAAACTAACTAGGACTTTATTTCACTCTCTGGCCTAAAGATTCAAACAACTTTCTCATTGTTTTTTTGTGCAGACAAATTATTTTGCCACTAATTATACCATACCAGCTTTAAGATTCTCTGAAAAAAAGACAAGCAGTAGTGATTTTACATGAATTACATATACAAATGCTCACATAATAGCCTTACAAACATGCCAAATGTTGGCATATTTTAAAGCTCAGTAGATCTAGTATGTGTATTGAAAACACACTTTCTGAGTGCTTCTCTTCTGCAATAGGTTCACTCTTGCTGGAACGTAGCACTATTAATTAAAAATATTTTTACCAATATTTTTCCTCAGGAAAATGGATATGTGAAATATAATACCTGTTATTTTTAGAGTTCTCATTTTGTTCCAAATTTATCACGGAGCATTCATTTGCAATAATTCTAATGCTTTTACGGAGAACCTGCATGTTCCGAACTCTATTTTAATTTAACGTGAATTTAGATCTAAGTAAAATGCTGCTTCTAGTGTATACCTGCCAGAGTATAAATTGCTCAGTACTAAAATGCCCACTCCCTAGAGAACGACTTCTACAGGTACTTTATAAACAACTGCTGAGGTTACTCAACCTGTTAATTACCATTGAGGATTCAGCCTCGGAGCCAAATTATGTACGTTACAAAGAATGCTTATGTCAGAGTTGTCAGCAGCAAGCTGCTTTCTACATCCCACCCCCACCGCCACTCTGAAATGCCCTTGAAACGAAGCAGATACAGTGTCAGTGAAGAATAAAATGAGGAATTCATGGGAACACTCATATACTGTAGGTACACACTCTGTAACGACATACTCTTGCTCTGTAAGCAGTTCCTATACATCAGATGCTCACAACCTAAGTTACACACCTAAAAATATCTGCTTATGTCAGGAGGTTGTAAAGCAGGAGGGATAAGTACTACTTGCACCCAAGTCCTTAAAACCAAATGGATAAATACTCCAGCTTTAATAATGGCAAGAAGGACCATTTCAAAGCACAATTACAATTGATCTACTGATGAGATTGGGTTCAAAAAAGGCTACTGACAAAAATACACACCTCAGGATAAAGTTAATGAGGCTGTCAAAGGAGCAGCAGGGTCAGATTTAGTGCCAAAAATGCACTAGTCACACTAGAGAGGTGAGGCAGCTGAAGAAAAAGCTAAGAGATAAAGAACACTGCAGCTCAGCGACACATAGATTTAGACCCCCTCAGGTCCAATAAACAGATGACAAATATTGTTAAATCAATGCTTAAGAATTATATTGAATCCTGACTAAGATGCACATCAGACGTAGCACAGCATTTGGAGTTAGGAAATAAAAGAAGTCAAGAAAGTAATCTATATGTAGCATGAAATCAAAACAAGGAAAGGGTGTTCTTGGACTCCCTGTAAGCAGTTCAGTGTCTTCTTGCTGAGCTATAGCAAATTGCTACCATGATGATGATGATGAAAACACCCTGGCGTCCTTTCCCTGGCACATCAAAGGCAGAATACTGAAACAACTGCAAAGGATCTTGAAATCAGAAAAGACTTTTCATCAGGACACACTCAAAGCTCAACATAAGCTTCCCAGTTCTTTTTTCCTAAGGGTTTTGAGTAAAATGTACCAACCATTTGGGGTGGGGAGGGAGAGAGATACCTAAATATGGCAGAATGTACAATAAACCACAAAGTTACAACGGCTCATTTATGTTATGCATAATTCAGAGGCAAAGTCAACTCTAAGGTCATTTCAAGGAAATGCTGATACAAGATATCATGGTAGTGGATGACTGTTTACAAATCCTGAGTCCACTATAAATTAACCAATCCAGATTGAAAGTCCATTTTGGGATCTCATCAGTATAATGGCAGAGCAAGTTATTCCATTTAATCCATGGTGTCCAGATATCACAAAAGATTTCATTTTGTGCTGCAGTTAAACAGTTAGGAAATGATGGATATTTTTTTCCTAATTCAATCAAGCTTCCAATCTGTTTGAATTTCTTGCTTTGAGACAAAACACTAATGGTGCCCAAGGATGACAAAATCTGGTGTTTGGTATACTTAATGAACTAAAAATAAGCAAGGCAGTAAAATTTACAGAGAATAAAGTTATTTGAGTTTGACAAGTCTTGAGATAGCTATACATAACTTTAAATGGCTTAATAATCTAGGCCAAAGCTACTGCAGAAAAAATTCAATATTAATAAATGAAAACTAATGTACAGTGTGTAGATAATGGAAATTATTCATTCATCTTGGCAACTTCTGAGCTGAAATATTATGGGAAAGGCACCTAACCAATATTGTGAAGACCTGAAGGATGGCCTGTAGAGGAACAAGAGCTTGTAAAAAAAAGTTTTTACTAGACAAGGAAAAAATAAAATAATATGGATTTAAAAACCTATAGATTTTCCCCATCTTCTAAATGATATTGAAGAAACAGGGTTCACAGAAGCAGACAGATATGAGGGAAGCAAAAGAAAACTCTTAGATAAGGATAGATTGCTTTTAAACTCTTTTTTTGTTTATTTTCTTGAACAGAAGACAAATAAGAACAGGCATGACAAAAAGTGTATTAAGAAGTAATGAAAGCTACAAAGAAGGTCAACTGGGAGCTTTTCTTCTTCTCTTCCATAATACAATAAAACAAGGTAGTTATTAAATTGAAATGGGGCAAATTAGGAACCAATAAAAGCAAAATAATTTTTCTCACACAACTCATAATTAGATTTTGAAACTCCTTGCCACGGCATTTTGCTAAGGCCATAAATTTAACAGGATTCACAGAGGGATTAGATTTCACACAGATAAATTCTTGAGATACACAGTGGCTGAAACTAGGAATTTTACTTAATGTTGACAAAGAATTACTTGAAGTGATTTAAATCTCCACATTTCAGATATTAAGACAAACTTAATGAGCCCTTCACAGATGACCCTTAGTCAGAATGCTGGACTAAGCCATACTGGAGCTCTTCTGTAGTATAGTAATTCCCAGATACTTACGTTTCAAACATCAATCTTCATGGCTATAAATCTGGAGGTATGAGTTTACACTCCAGACAGATAAAGACAAGTTTGGGGTCAGGGAGTTTAAGTGAAGGGGATAACTCAGGGAGCAAACTAAGGGGCTTCCCGGTCAGTCCTCTGTTTAAGGTTTACAGTCACATATACTCCAGCTAAGGTGAGATTCCATGGAGAAGAAACTTGCAGAGATTTTTTGTCTCTCCCACCTTTACCAACTGCTTTTACTGTCATGAGATCATTTTATTAAATGCTGATCATGAAACGTTCCAATATGGCACCTCTGATTCTAGAAAATACAGTAATTTCTTAGTTAAAGAACTGGAAAAATCGGATCCTACACATAAAGATCAAAGGTCTGTTACATTTCTTTCCTAAATGTTGAAGCCCCAGGGCACAGGAATGTCACCGGATGTCTTTCTTTTTCAGTGGCAGTAGTGCTCAAGAATGACGTCTGACCATTCTAACCAAATAATATGCACAACTAACATTGGTTAACCTAAAGAGCTTTTTTTTTTTTCCCTGAGTGGCAAATTAAAACACTAATTCATGCAGGAAAGGCAGAAACTAGCTGCTTCCTCTATTTATCACAAAAAATAAAAATGTTTAAATCAGAATATTTACTGTACTGTGATTTCAGCTATTTATGGAGGCAATGGCAAGGGAAGAGCATGAGAAATAAATGGAATGGAATGGAATGGAATCAAGAGAAGAAGAAAAAGGAAAAAGGTTGAAAATTGCCAGAAGATCCAAAACTGTAGAGAAAATGCTGTAATTGACAGTTTGGCCTATCAGGAATACAGAAATTTTATGAAAGAAAAGAAATATCTCCTCACAAGTTTACAGAAACTGTGTATTAGAAAACCTTTTTTGACCTATGCTCTGTGATGAGATATATGTATGTCAGGTGTTTAGGCCCACAGATTTTCATTTCTTTTTGCTCTTCTAACTTACAGTTCTTTATTGAACGTCAGTATTGATTTACTTCCAAATCACATACTGTACCTTCTTTGCACTATTGCTTTTTAGGTAAACACTAACAACACTACAAGATGGAGCTGATCCAAAGTGTCTGCTAATTCATCAGTAGTGGGAAACCTACGTGTTTTCAAGCAATGCAAATTGGTTTGGCTTCTGCACAGCTCCTACTTTTTTCAGACACTGATGGCAAAGAACAGTTCCCAGGATTCATATCAAGTATTCATTTTAACAACATTAATTTATGATGTGTGTTATTCCATTTTACCCGGTGCAACATGACTTATTAAAAAAGCAAGGAATTTTCTAAAGTAAATACTCATTTCCCATTCCAACAGTAATGTTCTTTGTGGATTTCAAGAGAAAGGGGCATAGACTGAAAAATATCTTTTCTATACGTTTTGCTCAGCGATCATTCACGGTACTATCAAGATATTTTAAACACCCACACCTTCCTGCAGCATTTTCAAATTAAATTTTAATTTAAATCACACTTTATCTAGTGTAAAAGTGGAATTATGAAGTAAAATTATGACTTTCAAAAAGAAAGCTCTTGTTTTATACTTACTGCTATTATTTTTGTCTGCTTCTTTAGCCTCAAAACACTGTAGATCATCATAGGATCACTCAGCTTAAAAAGAATAGTATTCTTCAATGCAATCTTGAGGTAATTGTCAGCAAGTCCCTTAACCTCCCTAATGATTCAGGGAGTACATCAACGTAGCTGTGCCCTCTGTGCTGGAATGAATTTTTCTGCCCAATAACCGTAGTGAGATATTGGTTAACTATATCTATTGCCTCCATAGAGCTGCTGCGATTATTTTTTGGTCCTTGTACTCCTTTACTTCATGGTGCTAAGGTGGGCTGTGAAAAACCAGTAGTGGTTAACTGGTAGAATTGATAAATAATGCAAAATGGAAGCTTGAGCTGCTGTAGAAAGTCACGAAACAGATGCACATTCACAGACTTGCACGCCCAGGTTAACGTTAATAGCGCAAGACAGCTTTTTCATTGTGATTATGACATATAACACAGGGGGTGGTATTTCTGGCCAAATCTGAAGTTCTAGACTTAAGCTCTACCGCTTGAAAGATCATTTAATTAAAATACATAAAATAATATTGGAATAAAATCACCATCTCAGACACGCTCTCAGAGATGTCGTGGATTTTGAAGGTAAGACAGCAAGTTTGAGAATTGCCCAGACAATTAAACCTGGGCAACTGAAGATGTTGGGGTAGCAAAGTAGAGCATTTGGGGGCAAAAATATTTGTGATTTAGAACAAGATATGGTATATGAAAATTTTGGGGGAAAAATGTCAGTAGTTTATTCCTGAAACATCATTTGAAAAATACCTTTTATCACTAAATAGACCTTTTATCTCAAAATTATTAATAAACTGCCAAAGAGAAGGTAAAATACAATAATTCTGTAGTCATGAATACTCATATAATCACCAGGTTGGAAAAGACCTCTGAGATCATTGAGTCCAACCATACCTGTCTGTATAACTCATGTTATACTCTATCTGTTTTAATAACTAATAATATAAGATCAGCTAATTAAGCACTCTTAAAGTTAAATTTGCATGAATTTTCATTTCACTCACTGTTACTACCACGGTTCTTCGTAGAGCAGTACTCTCTAGTTTATATCTAGACACAATTTTCAGAAACTGAGTCAAAATTATGCCCTCTATCAGCTAGTCGGTAAAAATGGGTGTGTATGCATGTGTGTGTCTAAGTGGGATGGAGCTCAGTATCATGTGGGTAGTTATAAATTATTACCAAAACACATCTTAAAAATACAACAAGAATTTCAAGAAACTAACATTTTTTTCTAGCTCACTGATAACACAAGATGAGTATTTCTACTTGATATTTCACACTGGAGAACTTCAAATACTGGGTGAGATAATTATATACATGAGCAGTGAAAATGTATTATCGTGACATGATGAGAGGCAAATCATGCAGCTGTGAAAAGGCAGATGCAAGGATATTGCTACACATAAGAGAAGCCAAGCAGGTGACAACATCAAGTTCTGCTATCACACAGGCTATAGCATGTAATACTGTGCTATCTGGCATTATGTGGTAGTTCTTCACATGAATGATGTCTTAAAACTGAAACACTTAAGCCTCCACTGCACTTGGCACTGAAAAGAATTTCTTATTTACTAATGTATTTATGTAACTAGAATGCTAATAGAAATTGGTAAAGAAAAGCCTTGCCATTATTCACTTCTTAGGCACTAATACACTGTGCCAAAATATACTATATTACAATTGTTCTACTAACTCTACAAGTAATTGATCATCTAGGATGTTTTCACAAAGATTAAGTCATTTACCATTTCTCCAACAACATCAGGAGTGCATAGCCATAAATACTACAGTACTAGTGTTATTTGTCCATTAGGAATGGATATTTGGAAACACTCAAGCTGCACTGCTACTACATATTTCATTAGGAATCCTGCAGGCTTACTACTGGCATCTAACAGCAACATAACCCACAAATTTGAACCCCCAAATTGGCATCCTCTGTCTGAACTAAGTAAATTCACAAAAAAAACCTCCAATAAATGCATTTGGTATGGTAAAAACTAAGAAAAAAAAACACTATAAAAAAAATACAAGGGTCAGCAGATCAGAAGATACTGCTCTGTTTCATTTTCACGGTAACCACAGCTTACATGAAGCTAATAGCCTTCACCACAAATAACCCTTGGAAAATTTCAGAAGACAAATTGCCTCCTGCAATGTGACTTAAACGTAGCATAAGAAATTTTATATACAAATTTTACTTCCTCAAAATATATTTGAGGTACAGACCTGAATGTATACAGGAGATTTGGACTCAAAAGCAAAAGCAGCCTGAGCTTAGGCATGAAATTATATATACATGAGATGACGCTTTTAAGAAACATTCATTTCTTAATGACTACAAAAACATCTATCGATAATTCAATTAGCGTGGCACGCATAAAAAAATCATGTATGGTTTTAAATTGTGGTGCTTAGTCAAAAATTTAGTTTCTGGAAATACCATATATGATGGCATTTTGAAATATTACTGGCAGCACTTTTCAATAGGTTCTTCAAATTTCTACTCAGCAAGAACAATTGTCTTCATGTAAAAATTCTTTCTAGACAACCAACATCCCTTTTGTTAAGTTCTAGTAAAAGAAAAAAAACAGACTAAGCAGTTTGCAACTTATTTGTTCCCTATACTTATTTTTCTGCTTTTAAAAACAGTGTTTTAATTCTATAAAACAAAAGCAGATTTGGCTCTGCAGTATCTCCAAGAATGCACGCTGAAGGAATTGTTTTGGTTTTCATCAGCTTTTAACATTTTTTACCAAAAAACCAAATGAGAAAGTAGCACCATTAGCTTTCCTTTCAGACCAAAATCCAAACTATTTCATAAAAAACATTTTCAATATTTTGAGTTTCAACATCATGAGCTATGTAGTATTTCAAACCACTTCGATTTTCCCATGAAAGGTGAGCTTTTGAAATAACATCTAAGAAAAACTTCACACTCTAGATATTTTTCTCTTTAAATTTAATCCTGACCTTGAAATAAACTGAATAAATTCTATGAGCATCAAATGGTTACTAAAATAAACCATTTATAAAGAGGAAGCTATATAGCCATAGAAATATTTATAAATAGATGGTGTATACAGAAATACAAAACCTGATTTTGCAGGAAAAGCATGATTTTAAGAGATCTGCAGCTGTTCCCAACCTTTAGCATTGCCTCTGTGAGCCAAGAGACTTTTGTCTAGTACTGAAGCTAAATTAACTTCATGGCTTGTTTTTTATCCCCTTGGGTAAACCTCTGATGCACACACTAGCAGGCAAAAACCTTACCCTCAATTTCTTTTTCCCAAAATTGAAATGCTTTAAAAAAATAAGCATAAATGTATTTCAAAATCCAATTGCTTTGGCCCTAAATCTAGCTTTTCTTGGCAGAGTGCACTTGTTTTTAATCTGAATGCTAATATTTTTGCAATGCAACATCAGATGTAAAATACTAATTTACATTTCGCCAGGAATCTATAGTATTTCAGTACTAGTCAGCCAATAAATGATTGAAGTAGGTATTTTTGTTTCAAGGAAACATTATTTAAACTATAATATAACGCTGCAAATTATTCTGTAGATGGCATGAACCAAAATGTCTAGAGCAGAACAATCAAATTTATTACATCTATCTCAAAGATAGAGGAAACAGGGTAGGAGAGAGCTGTGTGATTTTAGATCAATCTGTTAAATATGCACAAGATGCATAAGTGCAAAGGCTACACTGAAGTATGACAAAATCTTATTTCAGAATTTCATAAGATAAGATCTTTATAAATACTTCAAAAACCTTTGAAAATTGGAAGTATTTGTGAACCTGGAGCTTCAATTCCCGCTTTTATTCCCTGCAGCATACCTTGCTCTAAGTAGGGAAAAAATTGAACTTATTTCACTATTATGGGAAATACATTATTTATAAAGTTAGTGCATTTTTTAATGTACACATATGCAGAATTCCTAACTGGACTTTTTTTGTAGGGCTGTAAAAGAAGCTGTAGTATTAATTCTTGGATGTTGGTTGTATTTCTTTAATATATGGGATTGATTTATCAGAAGTCAGCAAGTTAATACAGCATTAGGCTAATACACACTGTGCAGTCCAAACGCATACTATGAACTGCGAGAACTAGAGAAATTGTCCAACTTACATAAAGGGAAAGTACCATTTCTAATCACGCTTTTAGCTTCCTTACGCGCTAAGAAAATTTAATGTGAAAGATGTTTTTTTCTATTTAAGTAAAATGGTTTTCCACACTGTAACAGCACATTTGCTTGTGTTTCAATACTCGGTTAAAAAAATAATTTTGAAAAAAAAGTATTTAAGATCATTTTATATAAGGAAACCATTTTCAGAGTTCACTGACCATTTTCAAGGAGGTGAAAATTTTAGCAGAGATATACACATATACATATATATTTGACAATTTCTCAGCCACTAAGTTTTCTCTGCCTCCTTTAGGTTTTTGAATGTGATAGCAAGACCTGTCTTTTCACAATGACCTAGCTGAGCTACTGCATAAGTCAACTCATACACTACCGCTCAGAGAAAGATTTAAATAAAAAATTACACGTTTTTCCTTCTTTCACCAGCATAAGCATAATATTCCCATCTAAGTTCTTTAATAAAATAACCAACTGGTTTGTTCCTCGCTTACTGGACAGACGCATATCCTGCTGATACAGAATCCCACCCCACGTCCTCTAGAGCATCTAGCTCAAAGATATTCATTATTCCAAGCTAAAGCCTTTGTTTCTTATTAATCTAAGACTATTGTTTTTCCTATTACTACTTACCCTAACACAACCTATGAACGGATACAAGGTCCTCGTGAGATGTTTCACAGATCTGCCACACACTTCATGAAACCAGACCACAACAATCTTTTGGGTTGAGTAAGGAGACTGCTTTCTGCTGTTTCCGTCCCCTTCTTTGACTTCACAAAACCATGAGACCCCACTCAGTTCACATAATGAGGTGGGAAGGGGAACGTTGCTGAAGTAAGGCTGACGACAATACTACGAGGGCTAAACGAAGCTCCAGTGACCATCCCTGTACTGAAGGAAAGGCGCCAGCTGAAGTCTGTACCAGAAAGAAAACCCAGAAAGCAGTTACTTCACAGTAGTGTATCCTTCTCCCTTTCAAATAGTCTATGTATCGTGAATTAGCGACTCAGGCTTTATATAGATGAAAGGGCCCAAAAGGCTGTAATACAGCAAGGGAACATGAGATTAGCGTAACCTGCATCCTTCCTGGACATCTGCAACCGTAAACTAATGAAGAGGGCAGGGAGAGGTGGGGAGGGGGAAGTCATCACAGCTATGAAGCATTTAAACGTTTAGCGCTGCTACTGGTGCCAAAGACCAAATTTCTCCAAAACAAGGGGCTGGTTCTCTGCAAGATCTAAGGATAGCAGTTATGCAGGCTTGAAGAATGGCTATTAAATACAGATACCTATTTTAATACCAGAAAATAGATATTTTCCTATTTCAAGTATTACACCTCATTTTTTCCATTTTGGTAGTCTTTTCATTTTGCTATATATGGATCGAGTCACAATATACTTTGTAATATAGTTACTATGATAGTGCTAGCCTACTATATGTATTTTATATGACATTTTAGAGAGATGTAGCTTGTTTACTTCTTGTCCTTTTAATATGGATTTTTATTTTAATACTGGGATTTGGTTAGAAAAAAAAAAAAATAATGATGTTTTAAGCTCAGGTAGCTGACCAAGGATTACTGAGCACAGAAAGAAAAATATTATCAGTTCTGTGCAGGATCACAACCGAGCAGGAAAAAGCTCTAGAAGTTTCAAAGGCTGTCTAACACTATAACCATGAATCCACAAGAAAATTCATCATGCTGCACTCCATCTGTAGAATGCATACAAGAACACAGTTTTTTCAGTGGTTCTTCTATAAACAAGTCTTGCCGGGTTTAGTAGCACAAGACTTAACTTAGCTTTCTTTTGATTCCTATTTCTTATTGTGATACGTACATACATCCAGCAAGCTGGTTTATTTTTAGTTCACGTGTATAGTGAAACATCAGTAATATCTGGAGCCCTGCTTAACTCCCTGTATTCTTTTTCCCTAGTATTATTGTATTTCACATTCAGTTTGCTGATCGTATGCTTAAGCAGCTGATCTACTAGAGTCTGAAATGCAGCAGAAAAAGATCTGGACTGATAATAGACCAAAGGCATGCCTATCTCCCTCTCCCATGATGTAGGAATAGCTGGCATAGTCTGGATAGTTGGGGTCTTTTTCCCTTCAGTATATCACAGACACAGAGCATCAGGGCAACATAAAGTGCAACGCATATGAGGTGTTTGTAACAGACTTACTGCTCCTGTTGCTGATGGAAAGATCGAATTCCAGATGAGGGAAATTTAAATTTCAAGGGAAGATTATTTTTTTTACATTATTTTTAGCTCCTATACCAAATGTGGTTTTTTACTTCATTGACACAGTTCTCAGGGCTGCTCCGAGCAACAGCACTGGGACAGAAAACTTGAGAAACACAATAGTCCTTGGAGAAACTTTAGCTGGAAAGTTAAGAGATACAACAGAATTCTGACATGAAGAGGTAGCACTTTTCTCCCTGAGTTGGTTTTGATTCAGTTCTTTGTTTGCTAATTTGATAATAAAAGTAGGTATTGGGTAAAGCAGTTTCTTTGTTCTATTTCTTTTACTTATTTTTTATTGTTGAGTCTGTCGGGATATGCACTGTATAAAAGGTACGGTATCATTCATTTCCATTCTTAATTACATGCAGTATATCTTAGCATACGCTGAAGTATTCAATATATATCTCTGATAACAATAAACTCAAAGTCCTTGTGCATATAAAAAAATCAAGGACACAAAACAAAAACATAATGAGAACTAAAAAGAGACACAGAAGACAGAACACCAATACGGCAAAACGGAGTGGAGTGTAAAAGCATCAAACAAAATAAAGATGGAAAATAAAAAGAACATTGTAACAGCAGTTAAGATAAATTATGACATTTTTAAGTACAAAGAAATCAGAGGTTATTACAGGAAACAGTATGACTTCCAATGGCACAAGTGTTCTGGTGACAGAAGAACAAAACATACAGTAGACACTGCTTCTAGAAGATGGCATGAATCATTCTGTGAAGAAAGAATAAAATCTGCAGGAAATCAGGAGCACTGCAGAAACTGAACATCTGAAGACTGACAAAAATGACAACATCAGAAGGCTTCTAAAGAAAAATACTTCACAATCCTGGAATGATTTAATTTTAAGTGGCAAGACAGAAGAAACATTAAGAAATATCTTTGAAAGCAAGAAGACAGGTGACAATTTCTGGCTGATAATATCATTTCTCAATTACCACATGCTGCCATAAATTACTTCTATTTCCTAATAAAGATTTGTTTTAATATAAATAAAACAAATGCACTAATGCAGTTTATATATACAAAACGCTGTACAACCCACAGTCAAGAAATTAATATTAGACTAGAAAGAAGATATGCAAGTTATCTCAGACCAATCACTGAGTCAGTAGCAGAAACTAAAATTTCAAGAACTGATAGTTCATTTCCTCCCGTCAGTGAATTTTAGCCCTCTCCATGTGGTACCATCATCTTGCAACAAAGAAAATGTAATATCTCGGTATAAAGTATTGCAAGTAATTGAAATCCACGGTTGCGATCTCCAAGTTAATATCCTATGCTGTAAACCTGATGAGCATTTTGGACTGGTGTTCATAGTGAGCAACTTAAACTGGCAGGAAATGCGGACAGGCTTGAATGCATACCCCAAAGCCTGAAGGCAGACCTATAGCTTACCTATGCCGAGATCTTCCTAAAAAGCACGTTGCTGGAACAGAGGGGAAGATAAACTGAAAAATAAGTGCATTTTTATATACCTTTTGCTTTTACACTGCTTTCTTATGCTCCAGCTGGTTTCTCTTATGACCTACATCCTTAATGACAATTGACAGTTCAGGAATGTTATGATCTTGATCCTCATTTTTATAATGGATTTTTTAGGGAAAAATAATGTTTTAGGACAATCTGACTTGCCAAAGTATGGCAGATCCAATGCCCAAATCAAGCATTCCCAGCATCTGATTTATGTAACATTATTCCCAGTTGGAAAGGCTTGATACGTGCAGGCAAGACAGCAATAAAGATGTGTTTAGAAACAGAAGGATACCTTCTTTTGTGACGATCGTTTATTCTGCTGCATTGGAAACCTAGCTCAGTGTCTATCCCACTATCCGAATGCAGCAATTCCTGAATTACCTGTCAAGAACCCCCTTCTGCATTCTTGCAGCACCTATCTACAGGCAAAAATAAACCTGTTCCATGACTGTCATCTTGCTTGGGATTTAAACACCGGCTATTCGCACGTATCACTAACAGAACTTAGTTTTTCATTGTTACATCTGGATATTTGGTGAATCAGCTTTCATCCTACCTCTACTCATGATTTTATTCAGAGTTAGGAACTGCCTTGTTACAGCGAATATGCAGTTCCTTGCAGACCTGGTGTCTAAAATAAGGCACAAATCCATCCTTTTTATTGTACCTATTTTTCAGCAGTACTTCATGAGAGACACCTACAGCCATAGCAAATCAGTTCCACCTTCTCTGATTCAGGCCCTTATTTTGGTTCTACTACGACTGTAATCAGTATCTTGCCATTAATTACACAAAGCTATGATTAGAAACAGACACATTTTAAGGTGCTTAAATATTTATAAAGCTCTAGAGCAAAAGACGCACGTTATTTGCCTTACGTATAGGCAACAAAAATACGTGCAGCGAACAGTCTGAGCTCACGAGTTATCTGAAAAGTAATACATTGTGTTTGTTTGTATTTTCTAAAAAAACCCTATTGCATTATGTTAAATACCCCGAGGGCTTAGCAAAACGTGACTGGAATGAACATAAAGGAAAACTTTCTGTCTCATTAGATGGTCTGAGTTTCAAAATCTGTTCTAAAAGTCTTGTAAAGTGTGTAGTGTTGTAGATTAATGCACTGAATACATTTCCACAGTGCTTGATGTGTTTCATAAAAGGTCCATTTCAGAAGTGTGCTGTATTATAGGTGAACAGTCGCAGTAAATAATCTTGTTACAGAAACCTAAGCAATTTTTACAAGGCGTATTTCTGGCTGACTGAACAATTTATTCTCCAGATGTCACATTGTATTTTTCCAATATAAAATGAAACAGCTTTTTTTTTTGCTTTTTTTTTTATTTTAAGGCAGACTCTTTTGTTTGGTGAGACTAGATCAAAGGTACTCCCTTAAAGAGAAAAATCTATTATTAAAAGCCGTTGTGTTATGAAATTTACACTATATGTGATTACTATATGTAATTTATCATTTCATTTAATCGAGAGTTATAAAATACGGCACCAAAGTGTGAACATTGCTGAGGGTAGCTATGTGCATCGCTGAAACAGGAATTATTAGCTCTCAAACCGATTGTCTGCGTTGATCCTAAAGGTTGCAAGCATCTTGACTAGCTCTATATATAGTTAAAACTGTATCACTTCAGATGTTACCCGCTAATAAAGCCATATGCCATAGTATAGGCCCTGGAAGATTACATGATAATATGATATGATATGATAAGAACTGCCTATCTAGAAGGCGAGGACAATTAAAACTATTTTCACTAGGCAGACATCATCAGTAGAGATAAACAGGGTAATCTGCCAGCATATATTTACTTGGCTTCAGAAAACAAATGCTTTCACAGAAAGATCTCTCCCAGAAAAAAAAAAATCTTAGACTATCAGCTATCTATTTTATTGATGAAAAAAAAAAGGAAAAATAATCCTGCACACTAGAGCATCCCACGTTTCTATTTTCCCATCCTGTTTTCTTGATTACAGAGACTGAAAAATAGAATCAAAGGATAAATTAGTAGATTTTACAAAATATTCCCCTTTTTATTCTTCATTGTCTTTTAATCATATGTTTGTTTCTCTTTCTATCCACAAAGCTGTGTATTCATATAGACCCATATAAGAGTGCCAAACAGTTGAATCCTAGAAGCATCTGTCTGTTAATATGTCTGCTTAGAGAAAACTGTGTCAGAACCAATAGACATTGGCTCTAAAGGGTGATGGAGTTTCAAAAATTTCTTCTTTAAAGGGAGCTGCTATTGGCCTCGCACCTATGAATTTTAGACGTACTAGAGGCAAGGGATATCCAGCTTTCATAAGCAAATTTACAGCAAAATAACAGCAAAAGTTATTAGTTGAGATTGTGAACAAAGATTTAACTTCTAAATAATGAAATAAATATTCTTGTCTGAAACTGCATGGACATGTCAGATTCACAGGATGTAGATTCTAGGTTCTCTAGGTTCTTATCTAAGACACCTCAAGCAGTATCTTGAATTGCAGCCCAAATGATTAAAGAAGAACCATGTTACAACATTCTAGGCAAGTACCAAAACCTGCTTATAAAGAAAATTCATTGTGTTTCTATATTTTTCAATTCTTGTGTTTAAGGACCATCCAGTGATACATTAAAACACAATTAAATTTCCCATTGGGTCCTTATTTTTGTGTTCTGTGTTACTCAGTGAAGTTAAGGTGAAAACAAAACATACTTTGTGTTCCGAGTTGGTCGTAAGCTGTTTGGGCTAGTTTTTTCGCTTTGAGAGAGTCCATAGCATAGCCCAGGCCGGCAGCTGAGGAAATGCAGACCCCTCCAACTATTTTCTTCAACCCTGATTGTGGAAAGTTCACATGTTAAAGAAATACAGCACCAGAGATTTCACATATATTCTCACAACTCAGCTGAAAAGTGACAAAAGTACTGTGAACCAAGGCAAGATTTTTATATTCCAAGATAGAGTAGAATTTGGCTAACCAGTCATGACAGAACGTGTTTCTTAAACTGCTGCTTTCAGTAGTTTAATGGCATAGAATAATTTAAACTAAGCTAGTTTGCTCTCGTGCACAACTGTGAACTCTTCTAGCTAACTCTTTTTTTGCTAAGGGTCACTTTTAGACTATTTCTGATAGTGCAGATACAGAATTTGGTATCATAGAATCACTAGGCTGGAAAGGACCCATTGGATCATCGAGTCCAACCATTCCTAACAATCCCATAGAATCAAGTAAGCACCGAATAGGATCAACTACAGGATTGACTTCTGAGAACTCTGCAGTTAAGAAGCTTCAGGGAAGACGTGACCGGCTGCATCAAAGTTTGCAAGAAAGTATGTTCCCTACAATTTGAAGCCATATGTCCTATACAACATGATCCTCCATTTATGGTCTCAGTTCCACAGGCAAGCCTAAAGTAACACCATGCCAGGCTTGGGACATAATTTTTCATTATGTAAGATAAGCTAGCTTCTCTCCAAGATTATTCAAAAATAGATTTGAAACTGGGCAGTAGTCAATTAGTAATGTAACTTCAGTCATTTGAATTCTGCTTCTCATCCAGCAACACAGGTCAGAAAAATTGAGAGAACCTATGTAATAAGCAAAGCATATTAATTTGAAAACCATTGTTGATCATAGTACTTATTGCTGGCTAGTGTTTGCAAAGGCCACTGTGTAATGATGATGGTTCACTAACTCCTCAGCTTCTCAATCGCCTAGTGTCCTTTAGCAGGCTTTAGAATTCCATGCAAGTCCATTATATTTCTAGGTTGAATTGGGATAATTGGTCTGGTCTCTCTTCTTGCCTGAGAGCTGGAAGGTCCCTGATAGTCTTCTTATTAAGGTGAAAACCTGTCAAACACATGAACATGCTGTGATATCCTCAGTCTTGACAGACAGTCCCCTTTGGCCTTCAGTAGGGTTTGTATCAGTTTCATCTTGAAACTCCAAGGAAGATGAATGAGGATATTAGTTTGAAGCTTTTCTATACATGACCCATTATTTATATCCAGATATTGGTAAGTACCACGAAGAATTCTTTCATTGCTAGCAAACTATGAATGAATACAGAATAGCTATTTTGACTTTTGCTTTTCACATAAATTCAAATGGATTTGAATTAGTTTTATTTACCTAAGACAGATAGAGTTCACAATCAGGTGAAAGTAAAGCAGTACCTCCAGGATCTTTCCTGGTTAGGTCTTCGGCATGAACATCAGCACCGAATGTGCAGTTTTGTATTCCCTGCCGCAGGTTCATCCCATGGCTATTTGATATATCAGATACAGTTACTTCAGATGGAACCTTCTTTCCAGGGATACTCCCCTGTACTAAGAACATCACAGCTTAAGGACTCCTTGGGCAGAGAAAGGGGAAGATACCCTATCATGCTGCATGAAAGGAAGATGTGGACTCTGTAAACCCTGAAATGAGACAGCGCTTTGGAAGTAATGAAAGGTGACTGAAACACAGTAACAGATCAGATATCACAACAACAGTCCCAGAGCACAAGCCAATGAAACTAAACATTCTCATCCTTGAAATAAGCTTCCTGGGTTGCCTTTCCTTCTTATTTGATCTGGAATAGATGTGGGGAAAAAAGGCAGCAAGGCAAAGGCATATCTGTAAAGTATAATACTCACTAGCAGACAGCACAGAGGCTAAAATGAGCAGCATTATACAGCTGAGGGATTTAGGAACTGATACGGTGGTGTCACTTTAAAAAGCCTTTCCCTCTTCTTCTAGGTTTTCAATCATGAAAATCAACCTGAGACTCTCCCTCACCACTGCTTCATAAGTCTAAGAAACTGGTTAGACCACAAGTAGCATATTCCACCACCACTGCCACATCCCAATGGGAGTCAAACACGCCAGTGAGACAGAGATGCTGCCGGTAAGAGACTAGAAGCATGAGGACCGGGTATCTTTAACTGCCCATCGCTTCCCATGCTTCTGTTTTCTCCAACTAAAGACACGTACGTCCTCTGCCTCCCACACAGTCCAGTCTTTTCACTGATCCTACAATGAGGTAATAGCACTGTGCTCATCAACTATCCTATTACCATAGAAATTACAGCAACGTCACAAAT